>NC_067155.1:39735303-40045303 GCF_903995435.1 Acomys russatus | reverse complement strand
AGCACTGCTGAGACTGAGCAGGAGGACCAAGAGGTCTAGGCATGCCTAGGGTTACACTGCAAGCCCTGCAAGGGAGTGGGGAGGAAGAGAGTGGAAGAAAAGTGATGTCCCAGAAGCCCGGGTCGTCACATGCTAGACAGAGCTCCTTGTTCAACCTTCAAGCCTAACTAGCCTCATTTCCCCTTGGAGCTCCCCCCTTGAACAAGCTGAAGCTGGTGCACTCTAACCTGGAGGAAGACCCCGAGGAGGTCCGGGAGGAATTCATCAAGTATTTGAAAAGCATCATCAACTCCATGTCGGAGAGCAGAGACCGTGAAGAGATGCTCATCATCACTTAGAGGGTCCGTGTGCCGCCTCCTCCCAAAGGACGCCTGCCCCCAGCTGCCGACACGCCCTTCTCCTTGTGGCTGTACAAGTGTTCCTTATGTGCTGCTAGCAGGTACCAGGGAGAGTCAGGTGTGGTGGCACCTGCCTATGATCCCAGCCCTCCCGAGGCTGAGGGAGGAGGGTTGAGAGTTCAGGGCCAGCCTGGGCTACATAAGGAATCTTTATCTCAACCCTTCTCCAGAAGCAAAAAGTTTCCCTGCTTGCCTGTCCCGGCTGTCCCACCATAAACATAGCTTTCCAGCAGCCTCCTTAGTGCTGTATTTTCAGGTTGAGCTGGGTTTTTGCTTGTTAATGGAATGCAGGGGTCCAAAGCAGAGAGGTGACGTGCTCTCTGGTGTCTCCAATGCAGAAAGGTTATGGTGTTTCTTATGGAGAACACATGTTCTAGAGCAGCTGCTTTTGAGATGTTTGCTGTAAAAGAATCAACAGCGGGGCCAGCGAGATGGCTCAGTGGGTAAAAGCGCTTGCTGCCAAGCCTGACAATCCCCTGAACCCACTTAAAGGTGGAAGGAAAGATCTGACTCCAGAGTTGTCCCCTGGTCTCCACTCACACCCTGACACACCGCTACACACAACATAGAACTGTGACAAAGACTGGCTGTGGAAAGAGATCCTGTGCTTAGGAGCAGTTGTTGCTCACACTGAGGTCCTGAGTCCTGATCCCAGCACCTGCAGTGGGCACCGGTTCCAGAAGAGCGAATGCTTCCCTGTGGTCCTGGAGGGTACTCCAATATGCTCACACAGACTGCATTAGATACTTTCCTGTGGCTGTGCTAAAACGCGGTGACAAGACAATTCCAAGAAGACTTTTTTAGGGCTTATGGTTTCAGAGAGAGAAGGCCATTGAGACAGGGAGACATGGCAGCAAGCCGCAGGCATGGCAGCAGGGGCAGGACACTGACACTCATACCAACTGCAAACCTGAACCAGAGACAGCAAACGGGGAATGGCGTGAGCCTCTCCTGACACAATTCCTCAAGCAAAGCCACCCTCCTAAAACTCCTAAACTGTGGCCTCAGTCGGGAGCCAAGAGTTCAAGTGCCCGAAGCTACAGGGACATCTCATTCAAACTGCCACACAGACATAAATGTACATAAATAAGTCTTTTTCTTTTAAAAAAAAAAAAAATGTGAGGGGAGGACAATGAAGGGGTGGACCATGTTGTGTGGCTCCACAGAACACCATGTACTTAGACCCCCCCCCCAATGGGGCGAGGCGGGGGAGGGGGGTTGCTGCTGGGACGTGGCTTAGAAACAGCTCTAGCTCAGCATGTAGGAAACCTTCAATTCCATTTTAGAACTGAAAAGAAAAAAAAAAAATCAACAATACAAAGTGTCTTTATAAAGGAATACAAGGGCTAGGAGATGGCCCAGTTGGTAGAGCACTTGACTTGCAAGCATGGGGACCTGAGTTCAATCCCCAAAACCCAAATAAAAAAGCAGGGTGTTGTGCCACGTACTTGTAATCCCAGCCCTGGGGAGGCAGGGACAGGCAGATCCCTGGGGCTTGCTGGCCAAGCAGCTTACTCTGTTTTGTGAGCTTCAAGCCCACGGAAGATCCTTTCTCAAAAATAAAAGTGCGAGCTGGTGAGGCAGGTCACTGATCGGTGGGCCTGCCACACAAGCACAGGGAACTAGATTCAGGGCCCCAGATCACGTAAGATATCAAGCAAGCATGGCAGCTGCCTGTAATCCCAGGACAAGAGGAGCAAAGACAGTCTCCAGGGCAAACTGGCTCCCTAGACAAGCTGGAATATGCCAGTTCCGGGTTCAGCTAGAGACCCCGACTTCAGTAAAGTGGAGTGTGATCAAGGAACATCTATTATCAGCTTTGGGCCCCCAAAGACATGCACGCACGTACACACACAGAGTCACGTGCACAGGAGGTTATCCTCTGGGCCTCACACACATGTGCACACACATGCACTCACATACAAAGGAAACTGGTTGTCTTGGCACATGGTTGGAACCACAGCTGCCAGGACATAAAAGCAGGAGAAACAGGACTTCACCTCAGCCTCAGCCAGATAACAATTTCAAGGCTAGCCTGGGCTACACAAGACCCTGGATCGTTTCTAAATGACAAGCAAAAACAGGATGTATGAGACCTGCTGGTGACAATGTGTGACAGGTTTCCAGGATTAGGTTCCGGCATTCACCGCAGTCCCCGTTCTCGCTAACTCGATGGAACATTACTAACATTAACAAGAAAGGCGGTGGCTCAGCGGGTGATGGTGGCTCAGCGGGTGATGGTGTGTGCTGTCAAGTCTGAGGACCTGAGTTTGGTCCACAGAACCCCTGTGGTGGCAGGGAAGAGCCAACTCGTGCAGTTTGTCCTCTGACCTCCACACGCACACACCCCCAGCATGCTTGCAAGTGTGCATAGCCGCACACAGAGACTCAGAAAATAAAATAAGCAAATACTTTCTCATCATTTTGAAACTCCGTTCTTAATAATGGGGGTCAGAAGTCAAACATTGACACCTCCTGGGTCCAAAACAAGGTGCCACTAGGGCTGTACTTACTCTGGACAAGCCAAGAGAGAGTTACTGTTTGGTTTTGTTGTTCTTTGAGGGGGGGGCGAGGTTGTTTTGAGACAGATCTCACTGTGTAGCCCTGGCTGGCTTGGAACTCACTCTGTAGACCAGGCTAGCCATGAACTCAGAGATCTGCCTGCCTCTCCCTTCCCAGTGCTGGGATTAAAGCTCTAAAGCTTGCTTGTTTCTTGCCACTGTTGGCTTCTAGTGGTTGCCTGCATTCCTCTGTCTGTGGCAGTATCACTCCTGTAGTCCAAGGAGACCCAACAGGAGAGACAGGGATAGGATTGAGCCCAGACCACTGCTTTCCCACTGTTTCATAATTCAGTGAATGTCAATTGTGTCACCCCCAGGGACCAGACCTAGGAAAGAAATAGCCACCACAGTGCTGTGGTGAATCTTGAATCTTGAATGGCTCAAAGGCCCAAGTGTTAAAAAAAAACCCTGGTCATCAGCCCGCTGCTATTGGAAGATGGACACCTTTGAGCGGTCAGTCCTAACATGAGGTTTTAGGTCACAGGGAGCATGTCCTTTGAGGAGACCGTGGGATGCCAGGCTCTCATGTGCTTTTCTGTGGTCACATGGGAGAGATTGTCCCACCTTCTGCTTCCAGCATGGTATGTCTCCACAGGCCTAAACACAGCCCAACACCAACTGACACCTGGGGACTAGGAGCCAAAGAGCAACTTTCTTAAAGTTGCCTCAGGTATTTTGTTACAGTAACAGAAAACTGGGAACAACAGCAGGGTAAATAAGGACCCAGTCAGAAAATGGATTATACATGTTTTCCAGGAAGAATTAGCATCATGTTTCTTTGAATCAATAAGGTGACAGGGAGTGTTCTGAAGCACTGTCCATTGTACAGAAAACAGTGTTTGGCTTACACTTTAATTTGAATGTCCATTTCTTAAAATCAATCAGGCAAAAATCCTGGAGATCACTATATTCTGGATGTAAGGTCAGCTAAATTGCTTTAACAAAAGTCATTAAGTCACAGAGCACATAGATGCATGTCTTGTGTGTATATGTGTGGTGTATGGCAGGAGGAGGTCCCTAGGTCTCCATTTTAAAAGCCAAAATGAAATGGCTGAAGAAATCAGCCATACTTGCTGCTCTTGCAAAGGACTTGGCAGCTCGCAAACATCAGTAGCCTCACCTCCAGAGGATCTGATGCCCTCTTCTGGCCTCTGTGGGCACTGCACCTATGTGGTACACATACATGCATGCAGGCAAACACTCTTGCACATTAAAAAAAAAGAAAACTAAGTCAACTCAAATCCAACCCAGACAACTTAGTGAGATACTGTCTCAAAATAAAAAGAAGGCTGAAGCTGAACCTCAGTGTGCTCTCCTAGAATCCTCCAGGCTGGGGCTGGGGACATGGTTCAGCTGCAAACCCTTTGCCTGACATAGAAGGGCCCTAAATTCAATCTCTAGAAACACACACACACACACACACACACACACACACACACACACACACACACAAGACACTAAATGTGGGAAGGCTTTCTTGCTTCTAATATGAAGAGACTGTGGATTTGATGTGACTTTGCTGGATTAGTGAAATAGTTCTCCTAGTGTTAAGATGGGAGCAGTTTTTTCTGCTGTAGTTACAGCCAGTGGCATTGTATGAGGCAACTGTTCCCACTGCAGAAGGAAAAGCTCCCGGCTCTCTGAAATGAGAAACATCCTTTATTCTTTCTGCGTTCTCTCTCTTTCTTAGTTCGTTCCAACTTAGGCTTTTGGGGGGATTTTTTTTTTTTTTTTTTTTAGCTTTGTATAGCCCAAGCTGATCTCAAACTCCCTTTGTGGCAAAGGATAACCTTGAATTCCTGATCCTGCTGCCCCCACTTCCCACACACCGAGATCGCAGGCAGGCACTGCTGTGCCCTGTGTGTGTGATGCTGCGATCGATGGGCTCCTGGTAGGCTAGCGCTCTGCCTATCGATGGGCTCCTGGTAGGCTAGCGCTCTGCCTATCGATGGGCTCCTGGTAGGCTAGCGCTCTGCCTATCGATGGGCTCCTGGTAGGCTAGCGCTCTGCCTATTGATGGGCTCCTGGTAGGCTAGCGCTCTGCCTATCGATGGGCTCCTGGTAGGCTAGCGCTCTGCCTATGAAGTTCCAGGCCTCTATCCAGTTCTTTGTACAGACTTTAAAACACACCTCTTGCTTCTAAAGCCTCAGGGTGGACTTACTCTTCAGCTCAGGTCTGGCTGAGAATCAGGAGATTCTAGCTGCTCAACCTGTGAAACCATGTATTTCTTAGCAGAGGTCTGTGCTAAGTTTCTACTTGTAGAAACCTGTTGCAACCACACATCAAGAATACATCTCCTTGTGAGCCGGGGAGATGGCCCAGGCAGTACACATCTGCTGTGAAAGCCTGGGGACCCAAGTTTGGATCCATAGCCTCGATGTACAACAGCCTGGCATGCTGGTGGCACCTGAAAATTCTGAGACAGACAGCTCCCCAGCACCTGCTGGCAGCCAATTAGCCAAAATGTGTGTGTGTGTGTGTGTGTGTGTGTGTGTGTGTGTGTGTGTGTGTGTACTGGCAAGATGGCTTGGTGGTAGAGTGTTGGGGGGGGTGTTGTTTTTGCTTTTTCAACACAAGGTTTCTCTGTGTAGCTCTGGCTGCCTTGGATTCACTTTGTAGACCAGGCCAACCTTGAACTCACAGAGATTCCTCCTGCCTCTGCCTCCCAGAGAATAGTGGTCAAGTGTTTGGTGAGCGGAGTTTGGATTCCCAGCATTTGTACAAAAGCCAGGCACTGAGGCACCCCTGGAGGGAGTGGGCAGAGATGAGGGACATCCGTGGCATGCTGGCCAGCCAGTTTAGCAAATCAGCAAGCTGAAGACAGGAAAGTGATTGAGGAAGAAAGGTGGCATGGAGCTCTGGACTGCATGTACATGCACAAAGATGTGCACTTGCACACACAGGCCAGAAGAGGGCGTCTGACACCACGGACTAGCCAGCAGATTATATAAGAGAGGGGAAACAAGGGCCCTCAGTCACCCAAATTTAAGTCTTGCCATTCCGGTCGGGGGGTTGGCTTGTCTCCTTAATTGTAATTGTCTTCTTAATTACCGTCTCTCAGAGTGTAGCAAGGGGAGGATTCACATACCAAGGCCTAGCATTTCTCTGGTGTCCTGGAGTGGACCTCTAGTTGAAGGTTAACTCGGAACAAACAAGCCATTAGCAGTCTTTTAAGATTTCTTCCGACAGAAACGCTTACCTTATAGGTATCAATCCTATTGGCCACAGGTTACTTTGGTCTGCTTTTGTGTACAACAAACCTTACAGTAATATGGTTGAAGACAGGCTAGCCAGGTACAAGCTCCACTTAGGAAATGCAGTGTCTGAAATAGCTCCGAGGGTTGAACATATAAAGAATTCTGTGTTTGAATGTCAAGATGCAAGAAAAATTTTATCCCCTTAAACGCTAGAACAGTAATCAATAGACTACATTTCCCATAGCTCTTGCACTTCCCAGAGGGCTTTTCGCCTGTGCTGTAGTCCTGAGCATCCATGGGAAGAAGAAGGGGTGCTGTACCCGTAAGCATTGTTTAAGTCAAATATCGTATTTTGTCCTTCTTCGTTCCCCTGATCTGGCTTTTGCTTCTTTACTTGCTGGCTTCCGGAACCCAAATAATCTGGGAAAGGTCTCTGTGGCAACAGCACCAGTTACCAGAACTACTACTCGAAGCAGGAAACTGCGTACCAGAGCATTCTGGGAGTTGTGGTTCTGGCTCCCTTAAAGACTATGGTTTGTCTTGCTCCGCTTCTTCCCCACCCCTACCCACGCACCAGAAGTGAGCGTCAGGTGTCGCTGAGCGCGTGGAAGGGGTGAAAACTGTGAGGGTTGGTAACAGCTCTGCGTACGATCCCTTTGCAGACCACCAACGACCGCGGCGCCAATGAATTTCCTGTCGCGAGCCCAGCCGGCCGGCCTGGTAGCCAGTTAGCCGCTGAGAACTCTGGGAAATGTAGTTGTTAGGCACGAGCGCCTGCTGTTAGCAGCGGGTCAGCGGCGGGCACCGGGGCCCCGCAGGTGTTAGCAGTTTGGATCAACCTTCCACGGTGAGGATTTTCAACCAGGAAATCAGGACCAGGCCCGGGCGCATCTCTCCCGTCCTGAAACCCTCGGAGATGCGCCTCTGGGTTCACTGTCCAGGCGCCTTCATTTTGTCCAGAATAGCAAAATAGATCCCGGTGGTCAGAGCGAACCCATAGAAGGGGTCCAGAGTGGAGCCCTTAGATGCTGTTCTTGGACTGAGGAGATGACTCAGGGTTATGAGATCTTGTCGTACAACCTTGCGGACCCGAGTTCGAATCCCCAGCAACCCCCTCTAAAAACAAAACTGGGCACGGACACGCCCACCTGTGTGATCAGAGACCCGAGGATCGCTGGAGCTTGAGGGCCACCCAGCCGAAGCCTAGTTTCAAGTTCAGAGGACTCTAGGGAGTAAGGTTTTTTGGCTCCCGCAGTTGCACACAGGCTTACACACAATAGTGAAGAGTGCCGCCCAACTACAGTCCTCTATGAAAGAAGAGAGAACCGGGCACAGAGAGAGTCGATATGCTACAGCAAAATCCACAGGCCAGCTGGGGGCTGACAGAACGCTGTCTGCAATGCACAGCAGTGTTTGCCCTCAGAAGTTTCGAGCGCTGTTTCCTAAAAGCAAGCAAATGCAAAACAGGGATTGCGGAGTTGGGGGCTTTTGCTTTGTTTGTTGCGGCTGTATTTGAGAAAAGGGCATGTGGTGGTCAGATAAAACTTGCTGGGCCCAGGGACTGATTTCTTTCACCTTGTGGGTCGTCAGGACTGAACTCAAGCAGTCAAGCTGTGCACTGATCACGTTTACTATCTTGATTTTTTTTTTTTTTTTTTCATTTCGTTTTGTTTTTTTTTTGTGTGAAGCATTGGAACTTAAGATGATCCTCCTGCCTCAGCTTCCCCCAGTCCTGGGATTACAGGCTTTAGGGACCATGATTTAAATAAAATAAAGAGACAGGCTGGTGGTGCATGCCTGTGAATCCAGTGCTCGGGAGGTGGAGACAGGAGGATCAAGGCTAATTTGAGGTTAACCTGATCTACCTAGAATGATCCAGACCAGGCATAGTGAAACCTTCTCTCTGTGTGTCTCTCTCTCCTTGTCTCTGTCTCTGTCTGTCTGTCTCTGTCTCTGTCTCTGTCTGTCTGTCTGTCTGTCTGTCTGTCTGTCTGTCTCTCTCTCTCTCTCTCTCTCTCTCTCTCTCTCTCTCTCACACACACACACACACACACACACACACACACACACACACACTCAGTGGGGGCAATGAAATAACTGATCAGATGAAAATGCCACCAAGCCCAACACCCTGAATTCAATCTCCAGGACCCACATCGCAAAGCCAGGACAGTGGGGGCACATTTGTTTCTTTGGTTTGGTTTTTTTGTTTTGTTTTGTTTTTTTGGTTGTTTGTTGTTGTTTTGAGACAGGATTTCTCTGTGTATCCTTGGCTGTCCTGGACTCACTTTGTAGACCAGGCTGGCCTCGAACTCACAGTGATCCGCCTGCCTCTGCCTCCCAAGTACTGGGATTAAAGGCATGTGCCACCACGCCCGGCCTAGTGGGGGCACATTTGTAACCCCGCTGCCATGCTGGAGAAGCAGAGACAGACAGATCCCAGGAGCTCGAGGGCCAGCCAGTCCAGCCAAATCAGGATACTGAGAGGCCAGGTCTCAAAACAAGGCGACCAGTGGCTGGCCCAAGGTTGGCCCCTGACCAGCACACACGCCTGCATACCTATAAACACAAGAGCCAGCGTCCATGCATGGGTTCTGCGGCTCCAGCTCAACCATTTGACTGAACCATCACAACAGGGCCCACACCTCACCCCCAGTCCAAAGGCATCTCCTATACATATATGCAAATTACATGTCCTTTAAAGCTCTCTGGTTTTTCAAACTAGAATAATAAATTCTGTGTAACCTTAATGTAGATTATCTCTGAGAGATAAGATCATGAAGGACTTTACTCTTCATCCCCTCCCCACTTTCCGTGTGGAAACTGAACCCAGGGGCTTTCGCATACAAATACCTGTTCTGCTAAAGCTACAGGGGCCTTGGAACAGTTTTTATAAGGCTGTAACTTTTATCATTTATTAGTAGGTGTTTGTAGTGTATGAACATTGCTTTTCTAGCCAGAGAGCTAGTTTTTTTGTTTGTTTGGTTGGTTGCTTGGTTGAGTTTTGTATGTTTGGTTGGTTGAGGGTTTTTTTGGTTTTTTTTTTTTTTTGTTTTTTCTTCTTTGTTAGATATGGTAGGGACAGAGAAATGGCTCAGCAGTTAAGAGTGCACGCTGCTCTTGCAGAAGACCTGTGTTTGGGTCCCCGCATCCACACTGGGTGGCTCACAACCACCTGTAAGTCCATACCCAGGGGATCTGACACCCTCTTCTGGACTCTATGGGCCCCTGCACACACACAAATACATACTCACACAAGCACACACATAAATAAAAATAATAAAAAGGAAACCGTCAATAAAGAAAAAGACACTGAGGTGTGGGCTCAGCGGCACACTGATTTTCCCAGAAGCAGAGGTGAGAAGTTGGCACAGGTTCAAAACCAACCTGACCATAGTGAGAAACAGGCCGGTAAAGGCTATGTGGAAAGACCCTGTCAAGAAGAACAAAACACATGCTGGGAGCTGCGGTGCACGCCTTTAATCTCAGCACTCAGGAGGCAGAGGCTGGCAGGTTTTTGTGAATCAAGGCCAGCCTGATCTATGTTTGGGATCTAACAAGAAATTGTCTTAAAAGAGGAAGTAGGACTGGGGATGTGTTGCGGTCAGAGTGTTCGCCTGGCATGTACAAATCTCTGGGTTCTATCCCCAGCACCCCATACACTAGGTGGGATGGCGCCTGCCTGGAATCCCAATTCTTGGAAAGCAGAGGCAAGAAGATCAGGAGCTTAAGGTTATCTTCCACTACATAGTGAGCTTGAGGCCAGCCTGGGCTACATAAGACAAACAAAGAAGCAAAACCCCTCAGTGTCATATGCCTGTAACTCAAGGACTTCCTAGCTAACTCATGAAAAGAGGGGAGGAGAAGCCGGGCGGTGGTGGCGCACACCTTTAATCCCGGCATTTGGGAGGCAGAAGCAGGTGGATCTCTGTGAGTTCATAGGTCAGCCTGGTCTACAAAGTGAGTTCTAGGACAGCCAGAGCTGTTACACAGGGAAACCCTGTCTCAAAGACAAAAAAAAAAAAAAAGGTGGGGGGTGGGTGGGGAAGAAAGAATATGGCTACAGAGCCTCCCTGGTGGCCCTTATTACTTTTAAAGCTCCTGAAGTTCTTCTGTTCTTTGGCATCTACAGTTCAGGATGCCTTCTGAACACGTGACAACCTCTACAGTGGAAACAAGATCTGTATCATCAGCTTCAGATGTGGCCTTGGAACCCTGGTAAGAGCGGGGACCCACTGGGACTCTGGGCCCCCTTGCCCTGGGCTGAAGAGCAGCCGACCCCACCCCACCCCACCCCCAGCTTTGAGATCTGTAAGGAGCCCACAGTGGTCCTCACACTAGCTTATGGTCCCACTTTGGGGCTCGAAATCCTGAGGTGATCACGGGAGCATGTAGGCCTTCCTGTCTGTTATCCGCACGTGGTTTGCGTCCTCTGTCCCCTGAAGAGCTGCTTTAGGACCTCTCCGAGGCTCTTCCCAGTTGTCATCCAGTGGTTCCCTAGCCGACCTACATGCCATAGTGTGGCTCGGGACAGGTTGTGGACAATGGTCCTTCTCCTTCACAGAGCCTGGGCTCAGTATCCAGAGGGTTCCAGGGGTGCTAGCCAGTTCCTTTCTGGGAATACACATGAGCCCATTTCACGGAGAGAGATTGAGGTGAGGCTTCACACCTGTGATCCCAGCACTTTTGGGGAGGCAGACGCAGGGGTGTTGGTGGGAGCTTGAGGTCCATTTGAGGTATATATGAAACTGTCTGAGGCAAAAACTAGATGAGAGCCACCATAGCCACACCCTCTCAGGGCCAATCCATGGCTCAGCATCTAATGGTCGTCAGCATTTGTTCTTCTAGTCGCTGGGTGTGTGGAAGTCTCCAGCCTCTCAGTGATTTCAGTGTCATTGACTCGAGCCATTTTCCTCCTGCCCAGCCCACTGATGCACAGCCACCAGCTAGAGTCAGGCCCTGGCTCCCTGTGTGTAGCTGTACAGGCTGGGGCAAGATCTTCCAAGTTCTCTGTGCCTGTTTCTCTATATATGAGTATAAGAATAAAATAACATATGAGGATTGGGGGTGTGCCTCAGTGGTCACCTGCCTGGCCCACCCCAGTGAGGGGCTGGGGTGTGGCTCGGTGGTAGGGCACCTGGCTAGAATCCCCCAGTAAGGGGCTGGGGGTGTGGCTCAGTGGTAGAGCACCTGCCTAGAATCCCCCAGTGAGGGTCTGGGGTGTGGCTCAGTGGTAGAGCCCCTGCCTAGAATCCCCCAGTGAGGGGCTGGGGTGTGGCTCAGTGGTAGAGCCCCTGCCTAGAATCCCCCAGTGAGGGGCTTGGGGTGTGGCTCAGTGGTAGAGCAACTGCCTAACACAAAGCCTTGGATTTTATCTTGATGCCCAGATAATAAGTGAAGCTATCTGTAGTAGTAGGTTTAAATAAGTATTAGGTTCAAAAGGACGTTATAACTTACAGAGTGCTAACACATGGAAATTCTTTTTACTACTATTTACTTGTGGCTTTTTGAAACAGAGCTTCACATATAGACCAGGCTGACCCCACTGCTGTGGTCCTCCTGCCTCAGCTCCTGAAATATGGGATCGCAGGTGTGAGTCACACACTCAGCTCATTCTTGTTTATGACTTGTGTCTGCTCTTTGCCCAGCAGCAGTATCAAGCCCAGCTCTCCTCCCCCTCCTCCTCCTCCTCCTCCTGCCCTGGTCTTCCTGCAGTTGCCCCTGGCCTCTCTCCACCAAAGTCCTCCTAAGCTTTGGGCAGCACGCCACCCTATCTTAGGGAGGCAGCTGCTCCCTGACTGCATACTAGGACTCTGCCCTTGCGGGGGGGTCATTAAACAGCACCCATCAGGCAGTCTCCTCAGCGCGTGCCAGCTGCACCCTCCCCAGCACCCGTCAGCCACACCTTCCACTTGGTGGCCAGCAGAGCTCAAGTTATTCCTCGCAAAGCCCTCACACCTGTCCTCCCTGACCTCAGAGTCCTCCTCCTCCGTTCATTCCCATCCCCCCACCCCCAAGTGTGTGTGAAACAGTAGTTTGTGAACTTTCCCCATGGATTTAAAAGAAATCAAGTGAGCCTAGAAAAGAAAACGGAAATAAATTGTAATCTCACTGAGATGCCACGGTTTATCACCTGTTTTAACCGTCACCAGGTATATGGTATTGCCTGAGTGTTATCCCATAACTGAGAGACTGGGGTAAGAGGATCAGGGGATGGGAGGCAAAAGAGGGGGCCTGGAAAGACAACGCAGTGGCTAAGAATTCGTATTACTCAGTATGAGGACCTGAGTTCAGATCCAGCATTTACATACCAAAATGAGTGTCACTCATGCCCGCAACCCTAGCCCCAAAGAAGGGGGTCAGAGACTGGGGGATTGCCGGGACTTCTTGGCTCCCAGCCTAGCTGAGAAATCAGGAGCCCCGGGTTCAAGGAGACCTTGCTCTCTACTGGCCTTACACATACACTCAGACACAATATGCCACCTGCACGTGCACAGACACACACACACATACATTTTTAAAAATAGTCTTTTTTTTTTTTTTTTTTTTAAGGTATGGTGGATTTTGCCTTTAATCTCAGCACTCAGAAGCGAGGCAGGCAGATCTCTAGGCGTTCAAGCCCAAGCCTGGTCTACCTAGAGTGGTCCAGGCTTCCGGGCTAACATAGTGATACCCCGTTTCAAAAAAAGAAACAAAAAGGCAAACAGAAATAAAAAACAAAAAAGGTTTGTCCATCTCGTGCTTGTGGCTGTGGCATAGATGGAGGGGAGCATTAAATAACTAGGGCTGGCGCTGCATCTCTGTTGCAGGGTGCTTATCTGGCATGTGTGAGTCCCTGAGTTCCATCCTGTGCAGTGCGCACACTGGGTGTGGCGGTACACACCTGCGGTCCTAGGGCTTGGGAGATAGAAGCAGGAGGATTGGAGGTTGAAGATCGTCCTTGGTGCTGGGCGTGGAGGCAGAGGCGGGTGGATCTCTGAGTTCGAGGTCAGCCTGGTCTACAGAGTGAGTTTCAAGGAAGCCAGGGCTACCCAGAGAAAGAACCCTGTCTTAAAAAAAAAAAAAAAAAAAAGAGGAGGAAGGGGGGAGCATCCTTAGCTATACAGAGTTCCAGGCCAGCCTGGCCTACAGGAGACCGTCTCTCAAATAAATAAAACAAACCAACAAATCCCTGATCCCTTAAGATTTACCAATTTACACCTCGCTGTTGCACTGTACTCCACCTGTTTATTCAAGGACCCCTTTCATGTCGTAACAGACAACATTTGAATATGCTAATGTTTTTAAGACCTTGGCTCCTTCCTGAAAGTTAATCCTGTGATGAACCACATGCAGACCCTCTGGGGAAGCCTTGCAGCACCCCATGCAAGCAACACCACAGCGCAGTCGGTACCTTCTGAGGAACCTCGGGGTCTCCCGGAGGAAAACTAAGGGGTGCCATTCCCGGGAGAGGAGTTCCCAAGCAGAAGAGAAGAGGGAAGACGCCCTGAAGGGCACAGGGGCTACCCAGCCTGCAGTCCGGGTAAGTGGGCGCATGCCGGGTAGCAACGGAGGGGTCTGAGGGAGGGCGCGTGGTGTAAGCCCGAGGTTCTGATGGACTGCTTGGCTTGCCGCTGGACAGGAGGGGCCAGCTGCCTCCCAAGGGTGCGCCATAGCCTGGGAGAGAAAGCAGTAAGCCTTGCGCATGAATAACTTTTCTTATCCTACAGCCAAAATCTCCGATGGGGCTGGAGAGGTGCTCAGCAGTCAAGAGCGCTAAGCTGCTCTTGCAGAGGACCCAAGTGTGGGTCCCAGCACCACACCTGTAACTCCAGTTCCAAAGGATCTGACACCCTTTTCTGCCCTTGAGGGGACCCATGAAACACAATCTCTCTCTCTCTCTCGTTGGCCTCTCTCTCGCGTCTCGTACTCTCTCTCGCTCTCTCGCTCTCTCTCTCTCTCTCTCTCTCTCTCTCTCTCTCACACACACACACAACACACACACACACACACCAAACACACACACGAGACAGAGACAGAGAGAATTTAAAACATTTTTAATACCCAAGGAAAAAACAGCTAAAGAAAGAGTTTATTAGGCTCATGGCTTAGAGCAGTGGTTTTCAACCTGTGGGCCTCAACCCCTTAGGGAGGGAGTCACGTGACCCTTTCACAGGGGTCACATATAAGATGTCCTGCATATCATAGATTTACATTATGATTTACAACTAACAAAATTACAGTTATGAAGTAGCAACGAACACAATCTTATGGCTGGGGTCGCCACAACGTGAGGAACTTGTAGTAAAAGGGTCACAGCGTCAGGAAGGTTGAGACCCACTGGATTAGAGGGTTCGGTCCATGGCGGCAGGGAAGGCGTGGCAGAGCGTGGCAGCAGGAGTTTGTAGCAGAGACTTCCTCCATAGCGATGGGCAAAGAAAGAGAATGAATACACTAGAACCCTCGAGGCCTGCCAAGGGGGCACCTACTTCCACAGTCCCGGCTCCACCAGCTGAAAACTCCACAGCCTTCAAGGTAGCACTGTCAGGGGCTGGAGAGGTGGTTCAGCAGTTAAGAGTGCTTCTTCCTCTTGCAGAGGACCTGAGTTTGATTTCTAGCACCCACTTTGGGTAGCTCACAGCCACTCTGACACCCTCTTCTGGCTTTCCCAAGCCCTGCCCACTCGTGCGTCCTACTTACCTCCTCCCCACCCCCACCCCCTCCCACCCACAAATGAGTCTTAAAACAGCAGCACAAGCCAGGGACTGAAGATTCAGGATGTGAGCCTGCAAGGACACCTCAGATTCAAACTGCAATTCCACAGATGGTGGGCCGTCCTCCCCTACTGCTGTCTGACCCGGCAAAAAAGCCACACTTGGGAGTGATCCACGGATGTTGCGCACGTGGAAACTCCATGTTTGTGGTCAGTCCCCGGAACACCCCATCTGGAGTCTGCCGGCAATTCCGGACTCATCACAGGCTTGACTTGCAGCTGCACCCATTCTGCAGGGAGCCTTGAGAGAGAGAGAGAGAGAGAGACACTATAAAAAGGCCATCACCCGGTCCTCATTGCTGAGGGTTGAGTATATTGGGGCACGCCTTCAGTCTCAGCTCCTGGGAGGCAGAGGAAGGTAGATATCTGTGAGTTCAAGGCCAGCCTGATTTTTATAGTGAGTTCTAGGCCAACCAGAGCGGCACAGTGTGACCCTGTCTCAAAGAATGGAGGAAAAAAAGAAAGAGAAGAAGAGAAAGGAAGAGGAGGATAGGAAGATATATAGAATGGAAGGAAGAAAAAGGAAAGAAAGAGGAAAGAAAAAGAAAAACTGCTGGGAGCTAGGAATGATGGCACACACTTGCAATCACGGAGCTCAGGCATCTGAAGTAGGAAGACCACAAGTTCGAGCCCTGCCTGGGCCACACAGTGAGACGAGAAGATGAGAGGTCTCAGATTCCCCCTAGGGACCCAGCTCCATGGAAGATGCCACAGACTCCCCGAGCCCCCTCATTCCGCCTCAGATGACAGGGCTCCAAGCATCCGAAGTCAGTGGCCTGCCCTGCCACTTTTCCTGTATCTGGCCCTGGGCCACTGCAGGTCCACCATGATGGAAGATTGCCCTAAGCCCTCTGAACCAAGAAGATGCCCTCTGAACGACCGGGCTGATATGCTGATGGAGACTAACGAGGGTTGGTCATGGAAGCCTGGCCCTGGCTCCAGGTCCCCGCAGGTGTGATGACCTCTGACTCACCTGCCTGACCTCCACGTGAGTCTCGGTGTACCGCTGAACTTTGCCCAGTTGGTTTCAATTTAGCCTTTACTTAGTGTGTGTGTGCATCTCTGTGTGCGCTTGTGTATGCACATGTGTGTCAGAGAGGAAGATAAAGAAGATACATGTATGCCAGAGCACATGTGGAAGGCAGAAGACAAGTTTTAGAAGGTGGTCCTCCCCCCTGCCTGAGGAAGATGTCTTGTGGACCCAGGCTACGTGGCCCTTGGGCTACCAGCCAAGTCTGCTGACCTTCACCTCTCGTCTTCTCTCTGGAATTTACAGACATGCGCACACCACTCTATTGGGCTTTTTTACATAGGTGTCAGGAGTCAAATTCAAGTCCTCAGGTCTGTGCATCAAGCACATTTACCCACTGAGCCAGTCACACCAGCCCCGCCCAATATTCATGTCCTCTCTGTCTCTCTGTCTCTGTCTCTCTGTCCTCATTCTGTGTGTGTGTGTGTGTGTGTGTGTGTGTGTGTGTGTGTGTGTGTGTGTGTGTACATGTATACACGCATGTGTGCAATTGCCTGCAGGCTTGCACATGCCAGCTGTCAGGAGTTGGCTGGCTTTCTACTGCGGGTCCCAAGATCAAACTCAGGTTGTCAGACTTACACGACAAATGCCTTTTCTCACTGAACCATGCTGCCAGCCCACTTCTGTTCTTTTTTTTAAACATTCATATTACATTTTTCCTGTTATTAACAAAAGTAAAAATAATAGTATGAGGAAGACTTAGATTGCTGCTGTAAAAGAATCATGGGTGACATTTGAATACCTTTGGCCCAGCCTTGCTCTTCTGGGCAATACTATTTTCAGCCACAAGAGGGCGATAGTTGCCCATGAATGCGCCTTACAAAGCTTGGCCGCAGCATAGTTCTTCCTGTCCTTCAGAGCCTCCTTCCGGGGACAGAAACCAGTGCCTGTTTTCTCCAGGTCACTCTGAGCTGCTCCCAGCTCACCTGGCTCTCAGTACCAATAGGAAATGGGGGTGGGGTGGGAGTATGGAGGGAGAGAGAGAGGTCTTCTTGAAGACTGGGTAGGTAGAGCCATTAGTAAAGTGCTTGCCTTACCAAATTGGATCCCCAGAAACCACCTAAAAAGCCAGCCTGGTAACCTCATGCTTATAATAACAGCAATGGAGACAGAGGGTCAGAAGGACCCCGGGGGCTCACTGGCCACCCAGCCTGGCCTAATGGTTGACCATTGAGAGACCCTGCCTTAAAAGAGACAAGGTTGGAGCTGGAGTGGTGGCTGAGTGGTTGAGAGCACTGGCTGCTCTTCTGGAGGACCTGAGTTCAATGCCCAGCACCCACATGGCAGCTCACAACTGTCTGTAACTCCTGTTCCAGGGGATCCGACACCCTCCACAGGCATACATGCAGGTGAAACACCAATGCACATTAGATAAATGGGGGGGGGGCAGATGGTGCCTGATAAGCTTGTTAGAGACAAGAGACAGAGAGACAGACCCCTTGACTCTTAGGAGGGAAACTCACTCGTTCACTCTGCTGCTGCCTACACGTGACAGATCTTCCTTCATTTTGCCAGCTTGGGCTTTAAAGGAAAGAATAGATAGCAGAGCCACTCAGACTGCTCCCCTCAACCCAACCCAACACACACACACACACACACACATGCACGCACGCACACGCACGCACACACACGCACACACACGCACGCACGCTTCTCTGTCTATTTCCTGGCAACTTTAGGCTTCCTTTAGCCGCCTCCACGCCTGTCTGTCAAGATCAGATCTCGCCATGCACTTGCTAGAAGGCTCTTCCCTACATTTCACTAGAGGTCACCTTCCCAGAAGTCTCTGTGGCCTCCAGGGCATCAGATGATGTCATTCCTGAGCTCCCCGGGTGGGGGGGGGGGCGGCCAGTACTTCCACTTTCAAAACACTTAGCGAACTGAACTGCCTGCCTCCCTTCTAGAATGGGAGCCCCAGGAGCGCCTGGCTCGGGCTTGTCTGCTCACGGTGCCTAGTCCCCCTGTGAATCTAAAGAGAGGCGTGCGCAGTGGTGCACGCCCCCTTCAGCCTTGACCTGCCCATTCACCTCACTTCCCCTCATCCCTTGTCGTGATTGAGAGACCAAGTGGTTTGGTTTAAGATAACTTCCACCTGGGCGGTGGCGGCGCACGCCTTTCATCCCAGCACTCGGGAGGCAGAGGCAGGCATATTGCTGTGAGTTCGAGGCCAGCCTGGTCTACAAAGCGAGTCCAGGACAGCCAAGGTTACACAGAGAGACCCTGTCTCGAAAAACCAAAAGGAAAAAAAAAAAGTTTCCGATGCAGGCTCTGCCACTTCCAGATTGTGCATGTATCTTTCTTTCTTTTGTTTGGTGTTTGTGTCTCTGTTTGCTTTTTGTCTGTTCTTTGTGTGTTTGGAGCAGGGTCTCACATAACCCATGCTAGCCTCAAACTCATGACATGGCTGATGCTGGCCTTGAACCCCCATCCTCTTCCTGCCACTACCCTTCTAAGTGCTAGGATTACAGGCCTGACCTGAGCCACCACACTTAACTGTGTAGACAGGCTGGCCTGGAACTAAGATCCTCCTGCCTTAGCCTCCCCAAGCCCTGGGATTACAGGCCTACATTACCACACCCCAAGTCCGTGGCAGAACTTGCAGGGCTGCTTTGAGAAACCCAGCTCAGCCTGGCACACAGATGGCAGCCATCGATCGGGTCAGGGCTCCTCCTCCCTCCCCTGCTGGCACTTCTCTCTTCTAAACCCTTTTCTGCAACCTTCGGGCACAGGTACCCCCTGAAATTCCAAGACCACCCAGCCACTTCTAACTGAAACCTCCTTCCTCCTTGGCTTGTATCCCTGGCTGGCCCCAGGACTAGATAGGACAGGCACCCTGCAGAGATTTGTCACGAGTGAGCTAGCTGGAACATACGGGAGGCCAGGCCTTCCTGCCTAGTCCAGGCAAGCAGAGTGCCTAGGGGTACTCTCTCACTAGACCAAGGCAAGGAGCTAACGGAAGAACCCAGAACCAGGCGGTGGTGGCGCACACCTTTAACCCTAGCACTCTAGGAGGCAGAGGCAAGCAGATCTCTGTGAGTTCGAGGCCAACCTGGCCTATAGAGTGAGTTCCAGGACAACCAGGGCTACACAGAGAAACCCTGTCTCAAACAAACAAACAAACAAACAAAGAGTACCCATAGTTTCCTGAGGGATGAAGAGGAAAGGGGGACTCTGAAGGAAACATGTAGTCCAGAGGGAGAAGCAAGCTTGGGGGACCACACAGCCTGGATTCTTCTCTTCTGCACAGACCTAGTGGACCCCAAGGGTCATCTGAGATCTCTGTCCCAAAGTCATCGGTACTCCTTAAACCTAGCCTTTCTGTTTCCTCTCCCGCCTCCCTCCCTGCCTGCCTGCCTGCCTCCCTGGGTCTCAGGTCACCCGGGTTAGCTTCATTTTATACATAGTCACAGATGACCCTGAACACTCCCAACCACCTGTCTCTACCTCCCAAATGCTGAGATCACAGGAATGCATCCCCGTGCCAGGTATATGTGGTCCTGCAGATGGAACCCAGGGGCCTGTGTGGCAAGACCAGCACTAACTGGGCTACCTTCCTAATTTTAAGGCAGGGTCTCTCTGTTGCCCAGGCTTAGCCCAAACTCTTTTTTTGTTTGTTTGTTTGTTTTTTTCAATTTATTTATACTACTTTTTTTTATTATAGCTGTTTATTTGGGGTGGGGCACACCCTACCATACGGGTGTGGAAGTCATAGGACACCGTATGGAAGTCAGTTTTCTCCTTCCTCCAGGTGGGACCCAGGGATTGAGTGCAGGTCATTCGCTTTGGTGGCATGCACCTCTACCCACTGAGCCACCTCACCAGCCCCACTCAAACTCGAGGTTCCCAGAGCTGGGATTGCAGGCCTGCATCACCACACCTGGCTCTCTGTCTCATCTGCTGCTGCTAAAAGCATGGGGACCATCAGGCCCGTGTTCTAAATCTGTCTCCTCCGTCATGTTTTTCTCCTGTGTGAACACTTGAGGTCATAAGCGCTCCCAGGCTCCACCGCTGTCCTCCTTGAGGCCCCTTCTTTGGTTATCTCTGTCTTGTGAGATGGGAGCGCCCCCGGAGCTTCGTCACCGATGACAAGCTTCCACCCTCTTTCCAGCCGGAACCTTCCACTGATGAATAAGACTTGATTTGTCCCCTGAACCATCACCACCCCCGATTCAATCCATTCAAAGGCTTTCACTCCAAATGGCTCATCTGACGCCGTTTGTGGAGGGGCCCCCTCGGAGCTCCGCTTCCACACTTGGAGGATGTGCGTCGTCTCTTGTGATGCTTTCCAGAGCGATGAGCTCTGACGTGGGTTCGAGCCTATTCGGGTGCTGTATCCGCCCTGTGATTTTTCTCTTCTCTATGGCTGCTTGTCTTCCTCCGAGGAGCTTCCGCCTCCCTCCCTGTATTCACTGGGAGTCTCTCCAGTATGAATTATGGAGTGAATGGAAATTTTCCCTTATTCATAGTGTTCAAAGATTCCCTCTGCCGTGCAGATGTGTTGGTTTGATGATGCTTTCCCCGCCCAAATTTATGGGCCAAGCATGGCCCAGAGGACTAAGCTCTAAGCTTTGTTCCAGTTTGCGTTTCTGTTGCTGTCACAAATACCACGACCAAAGGCAACTTGGGGAGAAAAGAGGTCATTCATTTGTCCTCCAGGCTTAGTCCATCACCTAAGGAAGTCAGGAGCCCAAAGCAGGAACCCGGAGGCAGGAACTGAAGTGGCTTGCTTCCCCTGGTTTGTTCAGTCAGCTACCTTCCTTAGGCATCCCAGGGCCACCTGTATAACCCAGACTGACCTCGCCTTGCCATTCCCCTGCCTCAGCCTAGTGCTTGCTGGAAGTACAGGTACAAGGCAGGTGCCTGGCTCTCTGCCCATCTTTCAAACCTGCCCCAAGCCCACCTCTTCCCAGAAGCCCTCGGGGGAGTCTGAGCCTATGCACGGACACATCTCTGTGAGAACTCGATGCCTCCAAATGCTCTCCTCGTCTATGATCCTACTCATGCCTCGTTTGTTCTTTCTCTGACAGACTTAGCTTTGGAAGGAGAGCCACATCCTGTCCTTTTCATTCTCCGTGGAGCCTTCAAGTGCCAAAACACCGAGGAGAGCCCAATGGCTTGGTACCTGTGTGTTGCTAAGGACATTGTGGTATAAGGAGATGGCTCTGCCATTTGCCTTTGAAGATGAAGCTCGCCTTTTCTACGTGGTTTTCTATCTTTCCCTTCAAGGTCACACAGGGAGGAAGGGGATTTCCTATTGCTTACTCTTCCACCAGGCAGCCCAGCCATATTAACTTGGACGATTCATGGAGTGGCAGGGGCCCCTGTTAATGTCCCCTCTGCTAGATGTTATTAGTTAGTTGGCGTTGTCCTGGGACATAGGAATGATCTTGAGAAGAGACGCTTGGTGACTAAGCAAGAATGGGCACTGATGTGTCTACTCACCACAACCAGGTTGTGTGGGAGGCTGGCTCTGGGACCACCCCCAGCGTGAACCGGGAGCTCTGCTGGCTCAACCTTTATGGCACCCAGACCTGCACCTGTTGAGGAAGTGATAACTTTGGGCTTTGCAGGTGGACAGTTTATAGAGGGAACACATAGAACAGAAGTAAACTGAGCTGCCGCCCCTGTCGAGCCCCATGTGAAGGTCGCATCGCGTCCTTTCAGTTTATGGCTGGGTTCTGGGTCCCACTAAGGATAGAAGTCCCCTTCTTGTTGGTTATAAAATGTTCTTGTCTCATGTATAAGGGGAGGGGGGGGAAGGAGTGGAATGTCTCTAAATCCACGTTCCCATATGGCCACAGGCCCCCTTTTAGCCGTCTTTTAAAACAAGTTCGTTAAGGGATGGAGACATAGCTCAATTGGTAAGGTGCTTGCTTAGCATGCCTGGAGCCCTGGGTTCCCTCTCAGTGCTCCATAAGCCAGGTGCGGTGGTGCCGTCTTATAATCCCAGCACTGGGAACGTGTGGGCAAGTCACCAAGTGCCTGGCAGAGGCCACATCCGAATCCATTGTCTCCGGTGTTCCATACTCCGGTCTTGGAAATGTGTTGCTAGAGCGAAATTTGTAGTCAGTCTTTAGAACATCCTCTCCAGTTGCACCTATAATGACGTCCCAAGCCATGTTCAGCAAGTAAGCGACACAAATGGGCAGAGGAGACAAAAGTACGGGAAATGTAGGCTCTCTAAAGGACAAAAGTCTAGGATGAGAGGTAACCCTAACTCAGGCACCCCAGGGAGCTGCCGAAGTCCGTGCCACAGTGGGCACTGGGCTCCTAGGGGCCTGCTAAAGGCATGGGTCCAGAAAGCTGTAAAGACACCCCCTTGCTGATCTTGGCAACACATACCTGTAATCCCAGCACTTAGGAGATAAGAGTCGGACACTCAAGAGTTCAAAGTCATCCTCGGCTACAAAGTGAGTTTGAGGCCAGCCTGGGAAAACATATTTGAAAATCCTTTCTCAAAAAAAAAAAAAAAAAAAGATTTTTTTTTTTTTTTTTTTTTTTTTTTTTTTTCCTTTTTTAAGACCCATACTACATTTCCCATTGCTCTACTTCCTGGTCTGAGGTTGCCAGCAGGGCTCCTGACTGTGCTTTTGGGGCAGCTGTGCCTTAACTAAGGTTTCTGACGTCATTGTGTCATTCCCCATCTATGGGAGACTCTCTCAACAGTACCTGTTAGTGCTCACAGTGACCCGGGTGTCCCATGCAGTGTCTCATTTCATCTCCTCAACAAGCTTTGGGATAAGTCTCTTTTGAGGGGGGGGAGGGGCCGTGGCTCGTGTTACAACTGAGGGAAATGGGCGTAGAGAAGCACACCACTCGCCTTGCTCAGGTTTCATGTGGCTTCTGAGTGGAAGAGCCAGGACTCAAACCTACATCTTCCCGGTAACCGTGACCTTAAAAATCCTAATGCTGGTTGCAGTGGTCTCAATTCCCTTTGCTTGAATAAGCAGTCCACGTTCTGGGCTCTCTGGCCTTTTGAAAAATGGCACTGCTTCCACAATGTCATTTTTCAGCCTGCCCGACCCTATCTAATACCTCACAGGAGCATATATATGCTCACAAGAGGCATAAGCTTCATGCCAGCAGACTCTAGCAGATCTGCTGTGGGAATTGAGGGAATTCTTGTGTTGGGGCAGATTGAAGAGCCTCTAGTTAGGCCATTGACTTGGCAAGTCAGGCATGACTACTGTTTACATCTGCTCCACTATGTCTGGGACCTCCACTGGATTGCCTGGAGACAGCTGACATGGTCCAAGTAAGGCTCTGTGTTCTGGAGACTTCCTTCTGTCTGCCAGCTGGGTTCCTCCTCTCCCTGGGACATCACCTGGGGCTGTGTCTAACGTGTCTCTGGCACGCAGGGCCCTAGGGCCTCTGCTTCCTTTATGTGTCCACTGTCTTCATAAGAGCATCCTCATCTTTTGCTGTCTGGGCTACCAAAGCCCACTCTGGATCCCTTTCCATTGCATTCTGCTTTCCCAGTTCTACTTCTAGCCAGTGCTACCCACTGCAAGATTGTGTCTCTGTGCGTGCATACTGTTCTTTGGGCCAGAATCTAATATAGGCTGGCAAGCAATTTTTGAAGCCATTTGTCTCAAAAATGGAAGGAAATCTAGTCAGGCCAGTTAGATTCCCTCCACTTTAAAAAAAAAATCTGAACCTAAAATGGGGCAGGGTGACATTATGTAACAAGTTGTTATGGTGGTAAGTAGGGCTTTGATGGACTAACGTCCTGGCCAAAATCACAACGATGGAGAAAGCTAGTGACGAAATAGGAAACAAGTTTATGATATGGAGAAACTCTACTTACTGTGGACGAGAAAATCTTTCTTTGGAACCAAGGAAAAGGAGAGAATGCTTAGAGCAGGGCCATGCCTCGTGAGCTGCCCTATAGCCCTGTAGCTCACCAGGCCCCTCTTCACCTGTGTGTGTCACTGTAGCAAGCTCGTATGTTTGCCTTTGCTGCTGATTTACTTAGAAGGGGTCACATGATGAATTCTGCTAATACACTTACGGGTAAATGCTTGAATCCATGTGGCAAACAAGACCAAGGGGAGACAACCAGATGGGGATGACAGGACAGATGAGCCAAAGGGACCCGGGGCCACTGATGACACTGTTGAGCCACCATACCTACCCTGGGACCATATCCTTCATGCCTGGTTTCTGTATAAGTCTATTGTCTCCTGGGTCCTGTCCTGCTCTTGTGGCCTGAGACATTCCTGAGCTCCCATAAAGCTTCCCAGCTCCCCACCGCTGCTCTCTGGATCTTCCTTATGGCTTTAAGCAGAAAATACAAGCCAAGTTGCTTTTCTCCCGTAGTGTCAGTGGGAGAAATCCTACCGAAAGGATAGGAAATTGACATGAACAAAAAAAGGCAGGGGCTGTCACATAGCCTAAAGAGCAACCCCAGTGATTAGCCCCAACCCCTCAGGCACACTGGACACAGACAGGCAAGGATAAATAATTCTGGAAGTTTCCATATGCCTGAGTCTTCTCACAAAGGGCTGAGGAATAATTTTTAGGGGAAAACATTTGAGGAGGTGGGGGGGGGGCGGCAGGGGGTGGGGAGCAGGGCAGGGAGTGCAGTTAATGCCTGAGATCCAGAGCCCAAAGACTGAGAAGTCAGGTTAGGCAGGGTGTGGTTGGGTCTAAGCCAGTGGCCAGTGGCTACAGCTACCCGTTGTGAGGGATGCATTGGAGCAGTTTGTGGTACCCAGAGCCAGCAGGGGCAAAGGCCACACTCAAGACACAGCCTCAGCATTGGTTTCAAATGATCCTCTTGGGGGGAAGGCTAAATGGTGTCTGCTGCCCTTCCCTGTGCCTGAGCATGTCCCATCTTCATTCCTTACCTCTCCCCTCTCTCTCTCTCTCCTTTTTTCCTTCTACCTTTTGTTCAAGTGAAGGCAGGAGCCAGATGTTCACACAACCAACCCAAGTTCCTTGCATACAGCTAAGCCTTGGGAGGCATGGAGGCTGGGGGTGTGGCATAAGTGAGGCATGGTGGGACCACACTTGTAGTGAAGGCTGGAGGATACGTCCAAAATCACTGGAGAAGCTGAGCACAAGGCCTGGCCCTTCCTCTTGGAAACTTGGTTTTCTAAATGAAAAACGGCAGGTTTCTCCTGGTGCCTCAGGAGAGGCTGACAAATACTCATTCACCCCACGATTAGCAGACTCCAGGGAAAGGGGCCCTCCCTCTGCTGTAGCTCAGAACAACCGGGGGGGGGGGGGGGGGGGGAGCAGCCACGGATGTGATAAGTCAACGAGAAGCTGACACTCAGACTCCAACACCAGCCCTCAGTAGGTACCTTGTGTGCCCCACGTAGCATAGGGAGCTGGGCCCCAAATGCCTAGGCCAGTAGCTGGCCTTTGTCTACTGTAGACTCCGTTCTCTCAATGGGGATAGTCTAAGGCCAGCAAAGTGAGTCTCGGCTTGTAAAAAGAACAAGGGAAGTGAGTCACCAGACAGGAAGAAGACCTCATGTGGGGTAGGCAGAAAGGGAATGAAAGCTTGGGTTGTGGGTGAAAAGGGCAAACAAAACACGTTTAAATGCATGCTGCAACAAAATTAGGACCTTTCCTTCCTCTTTCAGATTTTGTATATACAGTACTGGAGACTGAGCCTTGAATCTCACACATTCTGAGCCACACCCCAGCCCCTCACTGGGGGATTCTAGGCAGCTGCTCTACCACTGAGCCACACCCCAGCCCCTTACTGGGGGATTCTAGGCAGGTGCTCTAACACTGAGCCACACCCCCAGCCCCTCACTGGGGGATTCTAGGCAGGTGCTCTAACACTGAGCCACACCCCAGCCCCTCACCGGGGGTTTCTAGGCAGGGGCTCTACCACTGAGCCACACCCCAGCTCCTCACTGGAGGATTCTAGGCAGGTGCTCTACCACTGAGCCACACCCCAGCTCCTCACTGGGGGATTCTAGGCAGGTGCTCTACCACTGAGCCACACCCCAGCTCCTCACTTGAGGATTCTAGGCAGGTGCTCTACCACTGAGCCACACCCCAGCCCCTCACTGGGGGATTCTAGGCAGGGGCTCTACCACTGAGCCACACCCAAGCTCCTCACTGGGGAATTCTAGGCAGGTGCTCTACCGCTGAGCCACACCCCCAGCCCCTTCACTGAGGGATTCTAGGGAGGTGCTCTACCACTGAGCCACACCCCAGCCCCTCACTGGGGGATTCTAGGCAGGTACTCTACCACTGAGCCACACCCCAGCTCCTCACTGGGGGATTCTAGGCAGGTGCTCTACCACTGAGCCACACCCCAGCCCCTCACTGGGGGGTTCTAGGCAGGTGCTCTCCCACTGAGCCATGCCCCAGCCCCTCACTGGGGGATTCTAGGCAGGTGCTCTCCCACTGAGCCACGCCCCCAGCTCTCTTTTGACTTGATTTTGAGACAAGGTCTTACTGAGTTGCCTAGACTGGCCTGAATCTCACTTTCTGTAGCCCAGACTGGCCCTGAATCGCATCTTCTTCTGGCGTAGTTCAGAGTACTGGGATTATAGACTTGCCTCATTATGCCAAGCTGCTGCTAATACTGTTAACCCAGCCTCCAGAACCCCAGAAAGCCTCCCTTTAGAGATCATAGATTAGTATTCACTTAAACCAACAAAGGAAAAGGCCTCTCTGTCCTGTTCCTCCACATAAGGGTGGTGTGTCCTAGCCTCTCCCACAATCTCTGTGGGTGCATTTCTTTCCTGTGGGTTCTAGGATGAGAAGCACTGGGCCATCTCTGCATGGTTTCCTTGGCCAGTTTCTCTTGAAGTTTTCTCACCAAGCAAGCAGCCATATTCAGCACACTCCCCACTTCCCCTAAGTGCATTGCCATGTCCATCCCTTGCAACCAATTTAGGGTCCAGGTGACTTAGCTGATACTGTCTATAGGTTAAGATTCTGACCAAGGGTTCACTTAGTCTCTTCCCTGGGGCCCCTGTTTGCTACTAAACCCCCGGCTATATCATTAGCTTCAAGGCACCAATGAAAGGGATTGGCATACCTACCCGAGCATGGGGCTTTTCTCCAGTGTGAATTCTCTGACGTTGAATGAGGCTCGTGAGCTTGAAAGCCCTTGTGTGGCCACTGTTGTTGATGGATTTCTGTTGTGTGGGAAGGAGCCAGGGCACGTGGGGGATGCTGGCTCCTGCCTTCCACATCCCCAGGGCTCTCCTCTCCAAGGTGAATGTTGCAGCAGCGTTCAGGGGTCCAGGAGCCTCCAGGAAAACTGCTTTGTATTCACAACAGTCAATGTTGTTTCTGTGGTACAAGCACTGCATTATTAAAACTTGGTCCAGACCCAAGACTTGGCCACACTTTTTCTTTTCTTTCATACACACACACACACACACACACACACACACACACACACACGGTGTGAGTGTGTGTATGTATGTATTTATTTACTTATTGGTCTTTTGAGACAGATTCACTGTCCCGGAACTCACTCTGTACACCAGGATGACCTCAAACTCACAGAGAAACTGGCTGCCTCTGCCTCCCTGGTGCAAGTGCAGGAATTTATGGCACGTACCACCAGGACCTGACAAAAACACACTTTTTTCCATAAAGTGTGTTTGACCTGTTCCCACCAGCACTGTACTATTGAACAAACTTGATCAAGACTCAAGATTTGGCCACATTTATTTCTAAAAACTGTATCTGATCTTTTTTAGGGGGGGGCAGGGTAGTGGGTATATGTGTGTGTTTTTATAGGCCATGAGTCGCCCTTCGCCTTTGGGTATTGTTCCTCCAACACCGTCTATACTATTTCCCGAGTCATGGTTTCTCTCCAGTCTAGAGCTCACCAAGTAAGCCAGTCTGGATGGCCAATGTAGCCCCAGGGACAAGTTCATGCCACCATGCCCAGAGTTTTTACATTGAGGATCAATTTGAGATCCTCATGCTTGCACAAGTAACTGAGCATAAACGGCTACCCTTGATCCTGACCCTCCTCCCTCAAGCTCCTTTGTGCTGTGATGACAGGTGTGTGCCACCATGCCCAGCACTCCCTGTGCTTGTTCACATGCCCCTCATGCTTTATTCTGACTAATTAAAAAAATTAACTTTATTAAAGAACTTGCCTAGAATCCCCCAGTGAGGGGCTAGGGTGTGGCTCAGTGGTAGAGCACCTGCCTAGAATGCCCCAGTGAGGGGCTGGGGTGTGGCTCAGTGGTAGAGCCCCTGCCTAGAATGCCCCAGTGAGGGGCTGGGGTGTGGCTCAGTGGTAGAGCCCCTGCCTAGAATCCCCCAGTGAGGGGCTGGGGTGTGGCTCAGTGGTAGAGCACCTGCCTAGAATGCCCCAGTGAGGGGCTGGGGTGTGGCTCAGTGGTAGAGCCCCTGCCTAGAATCCCCCAGTGAGGGGCTGGGGTGTGGCTCAGTGGTAGAGCCCCTGCCTAGAATCCCCCAGTGAGGGGCTGGGGTGTGGCTCAGTGGTAGAGCCCCTGCCTAGAATCCCCCAGTGAGGGGCTGGGGTATGGCTCAGTGGTAGAGCACCTGCCTAGAATCCCCCAGTGAGGGGCTGGGGTGTGGCTCAGTGGTAGAGCACCTGCCTAGAATCCCCCAGTGAGGGGCTGGGGTGTGGCTCAGTGGTAGAGCACCTGCCTAGAATCCCCAGTGAGGAGCTGGAGTGTGGCTCAGTGGTAGAGCACCTGCCTAGAATCCCCCCAGTGAGGGGCTGTGTGTGGCTCAGTGTGTAGAGCCCCTGCCTAGAATGCCCCAGTGAGGGGCTGGGGTGTGGCTCAGTGCTAGAGCCCCTGCCTAGAATCCCCCAGTGAGGAGCTGGGGTGTGGCTCAGTGGTAGAGCCCCTGCCTAGAATGCCCCAGTGAGGGGCTGGGGTGTGGCTCAGTGGTAGAGCCCCTGCCTAGAATCCCCCAGTGAGGGGCTGGGGTGTGGCTCAGTGGTAGAGCCCCTGCCTAGAATGCCCCAGTGAGGGGCTGGGGTGTGGCTCAGTGGTAGAGCCCCTGCCTAGAATCCCCCAGTGAGGGGCTGGGGTATGGCTCAGTGGTAGAGCCCCTGCCTAGAATGCCCCAGTGAGGGGCTGGGGTGTGGCTCAGTGGTAGAGCCCCTGCCTAGAATCCCCCAGTGAGGAGCTGGGGTGTGGCTCAGTGGTAGAGCCCCTGCCTAGAATCCCCCAGTGAGGGGCTGGGGTGTGGCTCAGTGGTAGAGCCCCTGCCTAGAATCCCCCAGTGAGGGGCTGGGGTGTGGCTCAGTGGTAGAGCCCCTGCCTAGAATCCCCCAGTGAGGGGCTGGGGTGTGTCTCAGTGGTAGAGCCCCTGCCTAGAATGCCCCAGTGAGGGGCTGGGGTGTGTCTCAGTGGTAGAGCACCTGCCTAGAATGCCCCAGTGAGGGGCTGGGGCGTGGCTCAGTGGTAGAGCACCTGCCTAGAATCCCCCAGTGAGGGGCTGGGGTGTGGCTCAGTGGTAGAGCCCCTGCCTAGAATCCCCCAGTGAGGGGCTGGGGTGTGGCTCAGCGCCTGTGTAGAATCCCCCGGTGAGAGGCTGGGGTGTTGTAGAGCACTGTCTCGTATATATACGGCCATGGCTTGGATCCAAGTAGAACATGTGCCAACTCTTCCCCTCTCTCCCACGATTATCCAGTTGTTTGGACACCATCTAATGAGTGCCTCTTTCCCAAGTATTTTTAAATTCTGCTTTAATTGTTAAATTCCTATTCAGGTAGGTTATTTCCTTGAATCTGCTTGAACCGTTCTCCACTACCTAATTGTTTTACTGTGTAATTTCCTTTTATATTTGATATGATTGGTTCTCCTTTTACTGTTTCAAAATTCACACAATGAAAAACAGGCAGCAGGGTGTGGTGGCGCACACCTTTAATCCCAGCACTTGGGAGGCAGAGGCAGGAGGATCACTGTGAATTCAAGGCCAGCCTGGTCTAGAAAGCAAGTCCAGGACAGCCAAGGTTACACAGAGAAACCCTGTCTCAAAAAACAAAGTGCAAACAAAAAAGGAAAGAAAAAAAAACAGGCAGCTAAGATGGAGCTGGTGAGAGTTACCCCAAGGTTGAAAAAAAATCTTAATGAGTTGTTAATCTATGGCCAGTTGTCCACAGGGACAAGATACTAGATAAAATGAAAAAGGGTGAAACATAATATAGTTGGAAAAAAAAAAGAAAAGCCAAGCATCGTGGTATACACCTTTAATCCCAGCACTTAGGAGGCAGAGGCAGGTGGGTCTCTGAATTTGAGGCCTACAGAGTTAGTCCCAGGATAACCCTACACAGAGAGACCCTATTCCAAAACAACCAAAATTAATAATAATAATAATAATAATAATAATAATAATAATAATAATAGAAAAAAGAACACATTTGCCATGTCAGAACGATACAAGATGCCCCAATATAGACAACAGTCTGAAAATGTTTTATTTTAAGCAGTGATTCTTTTTTCCACAGTGTATTCCCGGAACCATTTTGTTTAAAAATAAAAACATGTTTTTGATAATGACTCTTGATGAGAAACTTGGTTTCAGATGAGATTTTATACAACAATAACATTAGGTCACGTGCCATTCAGAAGCTTGAGACTTACAGACCTCAGCACACTGTGCCACAAAGCCCAGGCTGTCCTTCCTTTCTGTCTCTTCTGGAAATAGCCCGGTGATGGTAGCCAAACATAGCATTAGCCTTTGTGCCTCCCTTTTCCGGCTGCAGTGGAATCGTGAGAAGACTGTGTATCAGCTGCCCGTCTCTTTAAGCTTTTCGCAGAAAATGAAAATGGACCTTTCTCTGTCATCTGACGAAGTTCCCTGAAGCCAGGAGGCACCATCAGAATTGTTCCACCATTTGAGGAACGTCTTACATCTTCGTTGGGACAACAGGTTTTGTGGGTTTGTTTTTTGTTTGTTGTTTGTTTTTCGAGACAGGGTTTCTCTGTGTAACGGCCCTGGCTGTCCTGGATGTGCTTTGTAGACCAGGCTGGACTCGAACTCATGGAGATCTGCCTGCCTCTGCCTCCTAGAGTTCTGGGGTTAAAGGCTGGGTTTTTGTTTTTTATTTTCTTTGTTTGTTTGTTTGTTTGTTTTTTAAAGTTTTGCCTGCATGCACGTCTGCACACTACATGCCTGCTTGGTTTCTGTGGAGGCCCAAAATGGGCACAGGATCCCCTGAAATTGTAATTATGGATGGTTGTGAGCTGCCACAAAGGTGCCGGGGACCGAGCCTTGGGTCCTCTGCAAGAGCAGCAAGTGCTCTTATTGACTGAGCCATCTCTCCTGCCCCAAGACAATATTTTTGAGTATGTCAAACAATTGAATATCTGTGTGTGTGTGTGCTCATGCGCGTACATGTGAAATGCATGTCTCGCCATGTGTACAGGTTCTCCTTTACCCTCTCGTTCCCCCATCATTCTTTTCTTCTGCCTCAGCTGGCACACACACACACACACACACACACAAACACACACACACACACACACAACTCACATGAAAGTATTTTCACAGTGAAGATTTATTTCAACAGATGCATTCAATGAGGGCACAGCAGGAAGAGATATAAATAGCTGAAGGGTGACGGAGTCAAGCACACACTTTCTTGTTCCAGGAGCAAACTGCAGGGGCTGGTTTGGGATGTGCTTGCCCTGGAAATCTCACTCCAGTCCTGGAGTCAAAAAAATCTCCACAGGAGTTGGTCACATGCCTGTCCTGTGACCATCAAGGTCCCATACAAAGCACCAGGTGAATGTTGTGAGTTGTGAGTCTCCCCGTCCATGCCTCCTCCTCTTTTTTTTATTTTTTTTGTTTTTGTTTTTCGACACAGGGTTTCTCTGCGTAGCCTTGGCTGTCCTGGAGTAGTTTTGTAGACCAGGTGTGCTTCGAACTCACAGTGATCCGCCTGCCTCTGCCTCCCGAGTGCTGGGATTAAAGGCGTGTGCCACCACCGCCCGGCTTTCTATGTGCCTTCTTTAAATGTGCTTTGGATCTGGAGAGATGGCTCAGTGGTTAAGAGTACTTGCCGCACAAGCAGGAGGACCTGAGTTCAAATCCCCAGACCCCACATAAAACAGTCAATGCCACATCGTAAGTTTGTAAACCCTGTGCTGTGGAGGCAGAGACAGGCACTGGGGCTTGTCAGTTGTCAGCTCCAGATTCGGTGAGAGAGCCTGTGTCAATGGTAGGCACACACACACACACACACACACAAAAGCTAGTGAGAAGTGTCAATAGGCAAAGACACCTGTTACTAAGCTTGGTGGCCTGAGTTTGATCCCTACAGGGTAGAAGGAAAGAACTGGTGCCTGCAAGTTGTCCTCCGACCTCCATGCACAGTCATATACAAACGCACACACACACACACACACACACACACCCCACAAATTTTACAAACTAAGCCTGCTGTGTTAGCTCTATGTTACTCTGACAGAACACCTGAGACAGTCAATTCAAAAGAGTTTATTCAATCTCGGGTTTCAACCCAGGCTCTTGACTGCTTTGGATTTCTGACAAGGCAGAGGCCATGTCAGGAAGCAGGTGGGAGAACAAGGCTGCTTGCCTCCTGGCATCTGGAAAGTGGAGTGGAGGAGAGAAGGGGTGGGCACACCCTTATGTCTTTTCCAGGTCCTACAGTGATGGACTTCCTCCATCCGGGCCACGCCTCCAGAAGTTTTTATCACCTCCCAGTCTCCCTATCAGCTAGGTACCAAGTCTTCAACACATGAGCCCCTGAGGACATCCCAGACCCAAACCAGAGCTACAAAGACAGCCTAGTTCATCGTTTTGCTAATTTTCTGTAGACATGTTTGTTGTATGTGCTTACATGTTATGTGCAGTTGCACGTACCCATGAGAAGAGGGCATCAGCGACCCCACTTTATTGCCTGGAGATAAGGTCTCTCACTACATTACATTTGGGAGCTAGACTGTTGACCAGCAAGCCCCTGTGAACTTCTGTCTCCACCCCCACACCCCCGCCCAATTTGGGCGTGCAAATGGCCCATGCTCAGCTTTTACGCAATGCTGGGGATTTGAACTCAGGCCCTCATGCTTGTATAGCAAGCACTCTTGCCCACTGAACCATCTCTCCAGCCCTTAGTTCACCTTTTTTTCTGATACAGGGTTGCATGCAACCCAGGATGGCCTCAAACTAGGTAGCCCAAATGATGGTCTCCTCATCCCCCTGCCTCCACCTTCCAGGAGCGAAGATTACAGGTGCCGTTTTACAGCCTGGTTCTTCTTGATTCTATTTTGGGCACAGAAAAGATCTTACCAATCTTTCTGTGAGGAGTCTAGTTTAGTTCTCAGAATTTGACCAAGGGTCATTGCCATGGCTACGGAGCTATGTGAAACCGTGTAGCGAAAACAGACCTGCTGTGATAACTCTAGCCTCGCACACACACAAAGGAAATCTCCAGGACAGACGGCTTCACTGGGGAATTCTGCTCATATTTGAAGAAATATTAAGGGCAAAAAACAGTGGTAAGAAGCCATGATCCCAGGTTCTAGAGGTAGAAAGACCAAGAGGGTGAGGCCAGCCCAGACAATGAATGGGAATCTTCTTCTTCTTCCTCCTCCTCTTCCTCTTCTTTCTTCCTCCTCCTCCTCTTCTTTCTTCCTCCTCCTCCTCTTCTTTTGACAGGGTCTCACTATGTAGCTCTAGAACTCTCTATATAGACAACGCTTACCTCAAACTCACAGACATCCGCCGGCCTCTATCTCCCATGAACGAGCTCTCTCAAAATGAATGTATAAAGGTCTGAGGAATTGGTCTCTGGGGTAGGGGGTTTCCCTAACATGTGCAAAGTCCTTGGTTCTATTCACAGGAGAGAGAGAAAAGGGGCGGGGGAGAGGGAGCGCCCAGGCTACGACTCAGTAGGTAGGGATCTTGCCTAGCATGCAGGAAGCCCTGGATTCTGTCTCTAGTACTCCATAAAGCAAGCAGTGAGGCCTGTGCCTATAATCCTAGTACTCAGGGCGTAGAGACCAAAGGATGGAGAGTAGAAAGCTTCTTTCAGGCTACTTAGCAAGACAAGGTCAGCCTAGTACACAATAGCAGCTCCTACCGCTGTGACAGCCCTGCTGTGACTGACTGCATGGCCTGAAATCAGGAGCCAAATCTGTCTCCCCCAAGTGGCCTTCTGTTGGGGTTTTGTTTGTTTCCCTTTGGAGACAGGGTCTCCCATGGAGCTCTCGCTGGCCTGGAATTCCATATGTAGACCAGGTTGCTCTCGAGCTCACCAAGATCTCCTGCGTCTGCCTCCCCGGTGCTGGAATCAAAGGCATGCACCACCACGCTAGGCTTGCCAGGGCATTTTATCACAGCGAATGAAAGGACAGCAGAACTACAGTCCCACAAGTGATGGGCAGCACACAGCAGCATGTGGAAAGGCCCAAGATGGGGAGGAGGAAGGAAGGAAGAAAGAAAGAAAGAAAGAAAGAAAAATAGGACAGACAGTGGTGAGGGGAAGGATGGAGGGAAGTGAAGGGGAGGGAGGAAAATAGACAACAGACAAGATGAGGCATTTACACAAACTGGATACATAACGTTAATATGAATGACCACTAGAAAAATATCAATTAAAGTCGTAATAAGGTAACACTAAGCCTCTATTAGAATGACTAAAACAGCCATGGGTAGGGGGTGGGGGAGGTGGCACACACCCAGTTCATGGCCAGCCTGGTCTACAGAGCAGGTTCCAGGACAGCCAAGGCTACACAGAGAAATCCTGTCTCAAAAAACAAAACCAAAAATAAACAAGAGACTAAGACAATAATACGGATAATATCAAGTTCTGGCAAGAATGCCGGGAACTGCAGTTCTCCTGGGCTAAGTGGAAATAAAATGGCACAGGGCTGGTGGTGTGTCTCAACAGTAGAGTGCCAGCCTGGCATTCCCCCAGTGAGGGGCTAGCTACATGCCTTGCTGGTGGAGTCCTGGCCTAGAATCCCCTAAGGAAGGACTGGGGGCGAGGTTCCGTGGTATTGCATCTGCCTACTCTAGCCTAATTGGTGAGCTCCAGGCCAGAGAGAGATCCTGTTCCAAAGGAGGTAGATGGTGTTTCTAAGGATGACAGCAGCATACAGATGTGCTGGAGGTATGACACCTGCAGCGTGAGAGGCTGGTGTGTGTGTGTGTGGGGGGGGGGGTGTCTCAGGACAAGAGAAGATAGTCAGCGCCCTAGAAACTGAAGCAAAGGAACTATGCGTTCCAGGCCAGCCCGGGGGGGGGGGGGGGGGACGGGGAGCAGCAAGAGACAGAGAGAGCCTGTGAGACGGCTCAGCAGGTGAAAGGGTCAGCCACCAAGTCCAACGACCTGAATTTGATCCCCAGGACCCACTTGGTGTAAGGGGAGAAAAGGCTTCTACCGATTGCTCTCAGACCTCCAACCTTACACGTGGCGCCTGCACACTTGCCTCTTCCCACCCACCCAATAAAAACAAAGGCTAAAGAAAGGATAGAGGAAGGGAGGGAGGAGGGGGAAAGAGGAGTGAAGGCAGAAAGAAAACCCTAAATATAGCCTATTATCAGATGCCATAATCAGTGCTTCACTCTGTGACTCTGGGCATAGAGGACAGGACACCATTCTGCCCATAACACATATAAAGCTCGGGGGGTTTTGTTCTGTATTGAACAAAAACCTTCTAAATATATATAGGTTGGCGGGGGCCTCATCTAGTGAGGTTTCTTCACAGTTCCCCACCACCTTCAGCCCATCTTCAGCTGCTTAGATCAATAAAAGTCTCTGCGGGTTAAAAATACTTGGGCAACCCTGACACAGGAGAGCACTCAGTCCCTCTGCAGGTGCTCAGACTCACTCGGTTTGATGGGATCTGATTTTCCAGAGGAGGCGGCCTCCACTTAGCTCTTAATCACAGCCAGCCTTCTAGAACACCCTTCCTTACTTAGCACCTGAACATCTCCCAGAGGTGGGTGTGTCTGGGGCATTTGGGGTGCACTGACTATATTAGCTTTCCTCTTCGTGAATGATAGACTCCCCAGCTTTTTTTTTTTTTTTTTTACAAAAACAAAACCAGAAACAGTTGAGTTTGCATTACAGTGATTTGTTTTTTAACCCCAATACAGGGTCTCTCTGTGTAGCCCTGGCTTGTCCTGGAACTTACTCTGTAGACCAGGCTGGCCTTTAAGTCATAGAGATCTGCCTGCCCCTGCCTCCTGAGTGCTGGGATTAAAAGCATGTGCTACTACTACTTGGTGATTGTTAGCTTTCCTCCCAAAAGGGTAGCAGCCAAAGGCCTGCGTCTTATCGCTATGAAAAAATCTGTTAGTTGTGGGCTGTGGAAAATGGCTCAGTTGGTAGAGTGCTTGCCTACCATGCAAGCATGAGAAATTTGGGTCTTCTAAGTCCACATAAAGAGTAATTGTTTGGATTTTTTGTTTTGTTGTTTTTTGAGACAGGATTTCTCTGTGTAGTCCTGGCTCTCCTGGACTTGCTTTGTAGACCAGGCTGGCCTTAAACTCAGAGATCGGTCTACCTCTGCCTCAATCCGTAGCGCTGGAAATAAAGGTGGGCGCCACTGCATCCTTCGTGAGCAGGCTTTTATAATCCCAGTGCTGGGGAAGCAGAGGCAGGCGGATGCCTGGGGCACATTGACCAGACTATTTGGTGAGCTCCAGGTTGAAGGGTGGGTTAATTACCTAAAAGCCTCAGGTAGACGGACTGAAGTTCACTTGACTGGCAAGGAGATCCACGTAACAAACCCACGAGTATCTACTACCAATTTGAAAGTGTAAAAGAACTGACTTGTAGACAGGGTGGGGTGTGGGGCACTTTCTCCTCTAAGCTTCCTTTCCATCCTATTAAAATTAAGCCCCAAGCCCCGCCCCCATCCTAATCCCTTTCACACAGTTCCATTTCCATTCCACGGGGAGACTGCAGCACTGCAGACGGTCGGATTAAAGAACAGTTCAGCTTCTAGAGATGCTTGTCTGCTTTTGCCGCCTTGATCAATCTCTGACACAGTTTCAGTGAGAAAGCCTGTCTCAAAAAACACGGTGGAGAGCCCCGCACGGCAGCGAACGCTCTTCCCCAGAGGCAGGCAGATCTCTATGAGTTGATTTCTTTAACAAAACAAAACAAAAAACGAACGAACAAACAAACAAACAAAAAAAACCCACAAAAATAGGGCCAGGCGTGGTGGCACACACCTGTAATCCCAACACTCGGGAGGCAGAGGCAGGCGGATCGTTGTGAGTACGAGGCCAGCCTGGTTTACAAAGTGAGTCCAGGACAGCCAAGGCTACCCTGTCTCGAAAAACCAAACACACACACACAATTGTGAGAATATGCTTTCTTTTTAACCCCAGATGTAGAGATGTGGAGCTGTTTCGCACTGTCCGCAGCAGCTGACTGATTTGCCTCGTGTTCTCTAAGAAGCATGGTTTTGCCAGACGCTGTTAATCTCTTGCGATTTGGAATTCTGGGAACTTTTCAGAGGTTACATAAATCCTAGTGCCCCCGAGAGAGGTTGTTGGTTGTTGGTCGTTTAGGGAGGTTGTTTATGGTCTGTCGGTAGCCATGATCGAAGAAGAAACAAAAGGAAAGAAATTAGATTCAGGGATTTCCAGTTACAAGTTGGGGGCCAGTGTGGTCTACATATGGTGTTCCAGGCCAGACAGGACTTTATAGTGGTACCATCTCAAAAACAGAGAGGGATTGAAGAAGACGCCCAAGGCTGACCTCTAGCGTCTTCCACAGGCACGCACACACATACGCAATACACACATATACACCCTAATTTAAAGTAAGTCTAGCTGGACATGGTGGTGCACTCCTTTAATCCTCGCACTGAGGGAAGCAGAAGCAATCGGATTATTCTGAGTTCGAGGCCAGCCCGGTCTACAAAGTGGGTACAGTACAGCCAAGGCTAACAGAAAAACCCTGTCTGGAAAACTTAAATTAATTTAAAAATTAAAAATACTAAACCATCTTTATTACATTTTATTTATGTGTGTGTGTGTGTGTGTGTGTGTGTGTGTGTGCACGCAAGTAAGGTGAATGAATGTATGGCTCTCTTTTCACCTCATGGCTCCTGGGGAATCGAACTTACATTATCCGGCTTGACGGCAAGCACTGTACCCGCTAAACCATCTTGTGTGTCGGGAAAAATAATATTTCAAAATCCTAATGAAGAGAGAGACCCTCTTTTCTGCATCGAGCCGGGTCCTCTTCACATCGCCCCGCCCCCTTGTGGAGCAGCGCGTCTTCATTGGCCGCCTCGGTCCTTGGCCCCGCCTCCCTGCGGGCAGCTACTGCGCAGACTCAATGTCGTCTCTCTATTTCTAATAGAGCAGCTCCCGGTCCTCCAGAGCACCAAGCCGACTTTCTAGAGGAGCCCCTGAAGAAGCGCCACCCGGAAGTTCAGGCTTCCCAGAGGGGCCCCGGCGTGCTTTCCGTAACGCCCGCCGTTACTCCTACCCCGAGGCTTTCCTCAGGTTGCTGTCTTTTGACAGAAAAGATGAACGAAGTTACAGTGGCTGTTGCAGGGCTACGTGGTGAGGGATGAATCCCCGAAGTGCCCGTAGAGAACAGCCCTGAGCCTAGGCCCTGGTTGAAGGGCGGGATGAAAAGACTCCGGTTAATAGATCGCTACGGATAAAACCGAAGGAAGCTGTCGGGAGATCATGCTCGAGTGCAGGGTACGTGGATGCCCAGGGATGAAGCTGCAAGGGTAAGTGGGGTCGATCCTGAGGGTTGAGACTGTCAAACACTATCTTGAGTAGCTTTTTTTTTGGAGACAAGATCTTGCCATGTAAGCCTAGACCAGCCTGGAACTCACGAATCCTCCTACCTCAGCTTCCCAAGTGCTAGGGTCATAGGCGTGCAGCTCAGCTGTAAGACGGAGTTTTAATGAGGACAGCGGCGCTCTGGTTTGGGCCATGAAATGTAACTGGTGCCAGGCTGGGTCGGGCTGTGTTGATGGGCTGGAAACAGGAACTGCCTGATTATATAATATGAATTCATTAGCAGGCCAGGCTCTTCCACTACGGCGAGCTTTTCCGTGAGAACAAGGGTTCTGCTTTCCTACCCAGCACCGAGAACGATGCCTGGCGTGTAGTAGTAGCTAAGCAGTGTGCGAGTGGATTTGCCTTTGGTAAGACATCTTAACCCACCGCAGAACCAGTGCAGCTGAGGAGTCGAGGGAAGGTAACTAAAGGTTGGAAGAAAACCAAAAGCGCGGTCCTGGTCAGGAGGGTTTGCTGAGCTCTCCTGCACTAACCACTGACAACAGGCTCCAGTGGGCCCAAGAGACGGGTCCAGGGCCCAGAACACTGGACCACGGCGAAGTTCAGTCTCGTCCTCGTCGTCCAGCGATGCCCTCCTTTCTGTTCACACCCATGCCAGAGCTGGGGAGTGTTTTGTTTTTGCTTTGAATATGCCCTTCTACAGGCCGGGAACATCATTTAATAAAACCAATCCCTGTCAGATGATGCAAGAACGAATGTCTCCGTGCCTGCCCTTTCCCTGTCTGCCGCTTTCACTGAACGTCTTCCCACAGAGTATAATACTCAGCCAAGGTATTTTTGTGACTTACCGTATATTATGTTAGAACGTTCCAGAAGGTTGATAAGGCGGGCGAGCTAAGGCACACCTATAAATCCAGACTTGGGAAATGGAGGCAGTAGAAACAGAAGTTCAAAACCGACCTGGGCCATTGGGACCCATATGCATGTGGGAGGCAGGTGAAATGTGTCTGTCCTTAATAAAGGCACGTGCTGTCCAGCCTGATAGTATGGGCTTAGATCCCAGCACGCACGTGAAAGCCAGATCTGACTGTGCACTGCCGTTACTCTCAAGATGGCGAGGAGGAGGAGAGGCAGGTGGATCCCAGGGCACACTAGCCAGTCAGTGAGCTCCATTCAGCGAGAGACCCTGTCTTGTGAGGTGAGGTGGGAGCAGTACTGGAAGACATTGATGTCAGCCTCTGGCCTCTGCATGCACACACACAATCATAATGCTTGGGTTTTTGTTTTTAAGTTAATAATGAGGGAATGGAGAGTTGGTTCGGGTTAAGGGCCACTTGTTGCTCTCCGAGAAAACCCATGTCAGACCCTCAACACCCACATGGCGGCTCACAACTACCCATAACTCCAACCCCAAGGGACCGAACACTCTCTTTCTGACCTCTGAGGGGCACCGTATATATACGTGGCACACATACATAACACCCACATGCACGCAAAACGAAAAACAGCCGTTTTTAAAATTAGTGACGACAAGCATCTTCCCTCAATAATTATGACTTGAGTGTCTACTAGTGTTGCTGAACTGGGCTGAGCAAGAGCAGACAGCCATAGAGCCTGCCCTCGTGGACCTCCCAGCCTAAGGCAGGAGGCCAGGATTAATCCCACCATCAACAGCAAGTGGCTAATTACACACTGAAAACAGCACAGAGCAAACTGCGGGTGACGGCGGTGGGGGGTGTGTGTGAGTAATTTTACTACTGGACCACCTTAAAAAAAAATAGTTCTTTAGGATTGCTTTGTGTGTTTGGGGTTTTGCATTGACCTGCATTGTTCCTTCCTTTTCCACTGCTGATTAAGGGGAGGCCTCCAGTTAGTGAAAGCGAGCAAGTAATTACAAACGTAGGGACTGGCAAGATGGCTCAGGGGTCAGGGTTAGGTCTTTGTCATCTCGACACAAACCAGGGTCATCTGGACAGAGGGGACTTGAATTGAGAGGAGGGCTCTATCAGAGTGGCCTGTAAGGCAAGTCTCTGAGACATTGCTTTGAGTTTTGATGTGGGATCGTCCAGCCCGCTGTGGCTGGTGCCACTTGTGGCTGGTATTTCGGGGCTCTATAAGCTGAGCAAGCCATGAGGAGTAAGCCAGTAAGCAGCACCCCTCTGTGGCTTCTACTTCAGTTCCTGCCCCTGCTTTCCCTCAGTAATGAACAATATTTGGGATGTGTTAAGCCACATAAACCCTTTCCTCCCTAAACTGCTTTGGGTCATGGTCTGTTACAGCAATAAAAACCCAATAAGAGAAGAGTGGGGTAAAAGCCCTTGTCACCAGGCCTCACGGCTTGAGTCCGATCCCTGGGACCACATGGTGGAAGGAGAGAACTGACTTCTGCCCATTATCTTCTGACCTACCTGCACGTGCATATCATGGCACGCACGCGCACACACACACACACACACACACACACACACACACACACACTTGCAGACAAGCAGCACATGCCTTTAATCCCAGGGCAGAGGCAGACAGATGGGTCTCTGTATATTCGAGGCCTACCTGGGCTACATAGCAAGTTCTAGGACAACCAGTGCTACAAAGTGAAACCCTGTCAGGAAAAGAGAAAGAGAGAAAGAGAAAGAAAGAAAACACAAACAAACTCTGGTGCCCGAGATTTGATCACTGCCCCTTGGCAGAAATGCCCTGTGGGCACACAGAGGAAGGGGATGCAGGGTATCCAGATGAGACGTGATAGGCTGTGGTCAGACAGTGGGGAGGAGGACCCCCCCCCCCCGCCACTGGTCAGAGGTCTAGGGAAGGAGAATAGGCCAGAAAAGAGAGGGAGAGTGGAACGGGAAGATAGGAATGAGGGGATTACAATTGAGATGTAATGTAAATAAATTATAATAAAAATGAAAAAAAAATGAAAGAAATTACAGACTGAGGTACCCACTTTGCTATAGAGGAGTAACTAAAGTATTTGTAAGGAGTTGTGTCCTGTTTGGGCTCCAAGCACATTGCCCCTTCTGTCTCTCCTCATCTGAAGTGGCAATAAGAACCTGGTGCAGAAATGAAGACAGCTGTAGTTCAAAGCAAGTAGAAAAGGAGGCTGCTGGGGACACAGCTCACTGGTAGAGAGCTCACTTAGCATGCGTGAGATCCTGAAGGCAGATGTGATGGGACCACACCTGTAATCCCAGCACCCGAGAGGCAGAGGCAGGAAGATCAGGAGTTCAAGGTCATCCTCAGCTACCTAGTGAGCATGAGCTAGAGACAGAAGGGAAGGAGGAATGGAAAAAAAATAGAGTAAGAGAAAGAAAACCTGCTCTAAGGCGGAGTAGAGTTTAAAAATGCGAGGTCTGAGGCTAGAGAGATGGCTCAGCAGATAAAGAACTTGCTGAGCAGGCCTGATGCCTGAGTTTGAGATGTTTGTGCATGTACAAACACACACAAACACACACACCCACTCCTCCCTGTGTAAAGGTGGAAAGAGAGAACCAACTTCACACAATTGTCCTCTGACATCCATACTTCTGTCGTGGCCTTGACATGCACATGGGACACACACATGAGAACAGTAACTTAATAAGAGCTGGTAATAGTGGACTGGGTTTTAAAATGATAGCCATAACAAACTGTTAAACCCAATAATATTAAAAAATAAAATTCAGCTAATAGCTCTGTGATATTGAACAGGTGACAGAACTTTCTAGAACCTATTTCCCTATGCCATGGGGCCTACCACTCCAAGAAGCCGTTGAATGGGTGTTTATCAGGTGTTTATCGGGGGTGCCCAGGCAAAAACCTGTTTGTCAACCTGTTCTCTAATGCAATTTAACCAATTCCCCGCTGGCCAGACTTCCTGAAGCCCTTGTTTATTTTTGTTCAGTGCTAGGGATGGAACCCGGGCAGCTGCATATGCTAGGTAGGTGCTCTACCACTGAGCCACACTCCAGCCCCTCACTGGGGGATTCTAGGCAGGTGCTCTACCACTGAGCCACACCCCAGCCCCTCACTGGGGGATTCTACGCAGGGGCTCTACCACTGAGCCACACCCCAACCCCTCACTGGGGGATTCTAGGCAGGGGCTCTCCCACTGAGCCACACCCCAGCCCCTCACTGGGGGATTCTCGGTAGGTGCTCTACCACTGAGCCACGCCCCAGCCCCTCACTGGGGGATTCTAGGCAGGGGCTCTACCACTGAGCCACACCCCAGCCCCTCACTGGGGGATTCTAGGCAGGGGCACTCCCACTGAGCCACACCCCAGCCCCTCACTGGGGGATTCTCGGTAGGTGCTCTACCACTGAGCCACGCCCCAGCCCCTCACTGGGGGATTCTAGGCAGGGGCTCTACCACTGAGCCACACCCCAGCCCCTCACTGGGGGATTCTAGGCAGGTGCTCTCCCACTGAGCCACACCCCAGCCCCTCACTGGGGGATTCTAGGCAGGTGCTCTACCACTGAGCCACACCCCAGCCCCTCACTGGGGGATTCTAGGCAGGTGCTCTACCACTGAGCCACACCCCAGCCCCTCACTGGGGGGTTCTAGGCAGGTGCTCTGTCACTGAGCCACACCCCAGCCCCTCACTGGGGGATTCTAGGCAGGTGCTCTACCACTGAGCCACACCCCAGCCCCTCACTGGGGGATTCTAGGCAGGTGCTCTGTCACTGAGCCATGCCCTAGCCCCTCATTGTGGGATTCTACACAGGTACTTTATAACCAAGTCACATCTGCAACCAAACAGACCTTTTGTTTGTTCATTTTTGATGCAGAGTCTCTCCACATAGTTCTAGCTGACCTAGAACTCGCTATATAAACCAGGCTACCTTTGAGTTCATAGAGATCCTCCTGCCTCTGCCTCTCAAGTGCTGAGATTAAAGACATGCACTATCACATCTGACTTTTGGGGTTTTTTTTGGGGGGAATGGGGGGTGGAGAAATGGCTCCATAGTTCAGAACACTTGTTGCTCTTACAGAGGACCCAGGTTTAGTTTACATCATCCACATGGTGGCTCACAACCATCCATAACTCCTGTTTCAAGGGATCTGATCTCTTCTTCTGACTTTTGAAGGCACTAGGCATGCACGTGGTGCACATTATACATGCATACAGAAAACATACATAGAAAAGAAATTATTTCATTGTTATTGTGTGTGTGTGTGTGTCTGTCTGAATGTGTGCACATGAGTTGAGGTGCCTTGGAGACCAGAAAGGTATGTCACATCGCCTGGAACCATTATGGTTGCTGGGAATCAAATTTGGGTCTTCTGCAAGAAAATTAACTTATTTTAACCACTGAATGCGTGCATGTACACACACACCCCTTTTTTTTGAGATGTGGTCTCAGGTTCTCATGGCCTTGGGTTTAATCTTTAGCAAGGTGGAACTTGCATTGCCCGTTCTTGCATAGCTAGGCCCAGGACCACAGGCCCAGTGTGCCCTTGTTTTTACCAGCCTGGAACATTCTCCTATGTTGCTCACTCCTTCCTGTCATGCCTGGACTCCTCTCCCTCTGAGTGCATCATTGAGTTCCCGTAGGACCCTCCTTCTTCTCCTCCTCCATTCGTTCCCTTCCTGTTACTCTGCATTGTACTTTCAACTCCCCAAATTAGTGTGTGGGTTTGGTTGTTTGTTTGTTTGTTTGTTTGTTTGTTGCTGGTGATTTTCTTTTCCCCTGCCCCACAGTTGTCACTTTTTAAAAAAATATTTTTATTTAATTTATGTGCATTGATGTGAGCATGTCAGATCTTGGAGTTACAGACAGTTGTGAGCTGCCATGTGGGTGCTGGGAATTGAACCCTGGACCTTTGGAAGAGCAGACAGTGCTCTTAACCATTGAGCCATCTCTCCAGCCCACAGTTGTCGCTTTATTGTGGAGGATCCACACGTGCTACAGTCTGAGTATGGAGGAGAGAGGACAACTTGGTGAAAGTTGGTTCTTTTCACCATGTGGATCCCAGGGACCAAACTCAGGCCTCCAGGCTTGACAGCAAGCACCTTTACTGAGTGAGCCGTCTTTTCATACCAGTGATCAAGACAACCCTCTGCCTCCCCAGTGCTGGGATTACAGGCATGTGCCACCGAGCGCGGCCTCAGCCCCCACCACTTAAATGAGAATATGACTTCTTTCAAAACACAGCTCATACAAACGCCTGAGTTCTTCGAATCCCAGCTGTTTCTCCACCCCATGGACCCTGCTTTGGGGACTGTCCTATACAGTTGAGTGCTCACACTGTCTCACTTGTGCTGGCTTCTGAACCCACAAGTTAGAGAGCTCAGTCCTTCAAGATGCCGCCACCCCAGGTGGCCTGCTCAAACCCCGGGTTGCCCCTGCGCTTGTGAGCAGCCGGCCTGGCTCAGATTGAGGACTTCTGGGGGTGGGGGGCGTGATGAAGAGTTGCGGGGCTCAGGGCAGCGCCTACATTCTCTGGCTTCTTCTTAGGAAAGGCACAACCTGGGATCGGCCAATCGGAAGGTGTGTTGGCTGTGCACGGTAATTCATGGCCCGCGCAGCTCTCTGCGCGCATGTTGCTTCCACGTGGTTACCAGCCCAGAAGCTCTTGACCCCGCGTCCCTACCCAGTTGAGAGCCTTTTATGGAGGCTTCACTTGACTGTATTGACTCAGTCTCCAGCCTGTCTCCCTCTCCTAACAAATGAGGGGTGGGTCGGTGCAAAGTTCCAGGCTTTTGATCTGGACTGCGTTCCTCTGTGACCAGCCTCCATCCTGAAGCTGCCCAGGACCCACGAGGATCCACCTCATGAGAATGAAAGTTGTCCTCATGCCTCAGGAAGAGCCAAGGGGCTCAGGACTACAGTGCTCCCATGACCCCCCATTAGGGATCCCACCTAGGTGTGGGAGTTCACATCTTAAACCCAGCACTTGGAGGCAGAGGAGGTAGATTTCGAAATTTAAGGCTATTCTGAGCCACGTAGGCTAGCCATTCCAGGCCAGCCAGGGCTACATAGCTGCAGAATGAAAAGAAAAAAAAAAAATCTGAACAACACAAAAATCAGAGAATCTTATGAACCTTGTATCAGAAGCCAAATATGTATTTGTTTGCCTGTGTGTGGATAGATAGATAGATAGATAGATAGATAGATAGATAGATATCACTTTGTTGCAATGTTTTGGGTTTAGTTTGTTTTTCATTTTTATTTTTATTTATTTTTTAAAGATGTATTTATTTATTATGTATAATATTCTACCTGCAAGTACACCTACACACCAGAAGACGGCACCAGATCTCATTTTAGATGGCTGTGAGCCACCCTGTGGTTGCTGGGAATTGAACTCCCGACCTCTGGAAGAGCAGCACTTAACCTCTGAGCCATCTCTCCAGCCCCTATTTTTATTTTTTTATTTTTTGAGACAGTTTTTCTGTAGCCTTGGCTGGCCTGGACTTGCTTTGCAGAGCAGGCTGGCCTCGAATTCACAGAGTTCCACCTGCCTCTACCTCCCTGAGTTCTGTGATTAAAGGCAAGCGCTATCACACCCAGCTGTTTTTCCCTTTTAAAGAGATTTTCTTTTAATTGTGTGTACATGTACATCTAATTCTGTTTGTGTGTCAGGTGCCCTTGGAGGCTAGAGGCATCAGGTCCCTAGAACTGGGTTAGAGGAGGTTATGAACCACTTGGCCTGAGAACTGGGAACCGAACTTGGGTCGTCTGGGAAAACAGACTGATTTCTTCTTTTCTTTATTTTATTTTGGTTTTAAGACAGAGTTTCTCTATATAGCCCTAACTGTCCTAGAAGCTCACTCTGTAGAACAGGCTGGCCCCAAACTCACAGAGATCCACCTGCCTCTGCCTTCTGAATGCAGGGATTAAAGGTATGCAATATCATACCTGGCTAGGCCAGACTGTTTTCTCTTTCTTTTTTTATTTCTTTCTTTCTTTTTCCTTTTTGTTTTGTTTTGTTTTGTTTTTGTTTTTGTTTTTGGTGTGGGGTTTCCGAGACAGGGTTTTTCTCTGTAGCCTTGATTGTCCTGGACTCACTATGTAGACCAGGCTGGCCTCGAACTCACAGCAATCAGCCTGCCTCTGCCTCCCAAGTGCCTGGATTAAAGGTGTACACCACCATACCCGGCTTGTTTTCTTAACTACTGAGCTATTTCTCACTCATTTTTTCTTTTCTTTTTCTTTTTCTTTTTTCTTTCTTTCTTTTTGTTTTTGTTTTTTAGACAGGGTTTCTCTGTGTAGCCCTGGCTGTCCTGAACTCACTTTGTAGACCAGGCTGGCCTCAAACTCACAGAGATCCACCTGCCCCTGCAGCCCAGAGTGCTGGGATCATAGGCGTGCCTATGCACAGCCACCCTGCCCTGCTGTAAAGCATTTTTTAAAATTAGTGATTGATGGGGTAGGACCCAGTCCATTGTGGGTGGTGCCATCCTTGGGCTAGTGGTCTAGGTTTCTATCAGAAGGCAGGCTGAGCTGAGCAGTGGTGGCACGTACCTTTAATCCCAGCACTCAGGAGACAGAGGCAGGCAGATCTGTAAGTTCGAGGCCAGCCTGGTCTACAGAGCTAATTCGAGGACAGCCAAGGCTACACAAAGAAACACTGCCTTGAAAAAGGAAGGAAGGAAAGCAAGCAAGGAAGGAGAGTGAGTGGGAAAGAAGGAAGAAGGAACGAACAAGCAAGCAGGCTGAGCAAGCCAGTAAGCAGCATTCCTCCATGCCCTCTGGGTCAGTTGCTCACTTCCTGTTCCTCCTTGGCTTGTGCCGTCTTGACTTCCTCGGGTGATGAACGGTGATCTGGAAGCGTAAGCTGAATAAACCCTCTCCTCCCTAAGTTGCTTTGGTCATGGTGGTTCCTCACAACAGAAGTAACCCTAACTAAGATAGTGAAAGAATCTGTTTCAAAAGCAAAAAAAAAAAAAACCCCAACAGGTGATTGGCACCTAAGGAGTGATATGCAAGATTGATTTCTGACCTCCATATCACACACGGGGAAGGGAGTGAGGGAGCAAATTAAAATTGTGGAACCACCAAAAAAAAAAAAAAAAAAAAAAAAAAAGAGTTTTGGCGATAACGTCTTCATATTTTATTCAGAAAAAAAGTGCATTAAACTGCTGATCTCAATAAACTGATCTCAATACGTGGGAGGCAGAGGCAGGCAGATCTGAGTTCAAAGCCAGCCAGGGTAACATAGTAAAGACTCTGTCTCAAAAAAAAAAAAAACATAGAAACGAAGGAAATGTGTTGAGTCTTTGCTATAAGTCTTAAATTCCATTGTGAAACTAAACGTCAAGATGAAAGGTCCAAAAAAGTCACTAACAACTTATTGCTCCTAATACTAAAATCCTAGACGGTAACATTTGCCACTTGCTCCTCCTCGGGCTAAAGGCTTAGGTAATTATCTATGACCAGATTATCCTGAGGTACACAAATTATATTCGAAAGATCTGGCTCTGCAAGAGATAGCTTTTTAACTTTAATTACGTGTATGCGTTTGTGTCTGTATGAGAACATATGCATGGAAGTGCAGTTGCCAAGGAAGTCAGAAGAGGGCATCGGGTCTCCTGGAGCTGGAATCAAGGGGCTTGGTTGTGACCCACCCAGTATGGGTGCTGGGAAATGAACATGGCTCCCCCGCTAGAGCAGTATGTGCCTTTAACCCCTGAACTGGCTTTCCTACCCTGTCAGCCTTTCTTCACATTCCTACCTAGTACAGTGTCTGTCCACTATGATCACGTGATCCAACTTTGCCTGATGGAGGGGGAATAGAGTTACTAAACCCTCTTATATTGTGGAAGCTAAGGCCCTCAGGCCCCTGGTGTTTATTTGGGTTTTGTTGCCAACACTGGAGATAATCCAGGGTCCTAGAGTGAGGGGTTGTTAGAGTGGTCCTTAGGATAATGTGATCCTTGGATGAGGTAGAGTCTAGCTAGGACACCAGGGGAGTCCAAAAAGCATCCCAGTGTAAGCGCTAGCGCCACCTCCGGCCCCTAGGCACAGGAGGAAGGGGCGGGGCTTCCACAGGTCGATGCCGGAAGTGCCTCTCCGCCCCTGCTACTGGACCATGGAGACCGTGTCCCAGTAGAGACCTTAGTGTGAGGCTTGCAGGGGTGGTGGCCATGGAGGCCGTGCTGAACGAGCTGGTGTCTGTGGAGGATCTGAAGGTGAGGCCTGGGTCAGAGGAAAGAGGAGGGTAGAATCGGAAAGAGCAGTTCCTGAGGCGAGCTGACTGAGGCCAAACATAGCCGGCTTCTTCTTGCCGGGGAAGCCGAACTACGGCTCCCAGCAGCCTCTGCGGCGTCCTGCTGCTTGTAGCAACCTGCTCTGTGTTCCTGGCCCTGATGGGAGTTGTAGTTTCCAGTGTTTGGTCAACTCAGACCTGAGGCCTGGAGTCTTAATGTAAAGTAGAGTTGGGAATTTGGGGAATCTGTGCAGAAATGAGGTAGCATTGTGACCGGAGTACGCTTTCGCTAGTGTTGAGTCCCGCACGGTGCTAAGTTCACTGCATGGTAGCCCTCATCCTTGTAGCAGTGTTTTCTTTCCTCTTCTAGAATTAAGTTACGGCAGATCCAGGCCCTAAAGAGTAGCGTAGGACGGGACCGGCGGCCTCAAGTGAAGGCTGCGTAGGAGGTCGTTTAGCTGCCGGGTTTGTATATTTACTGGTCAGCTACTTGGGGTCAGCTGGTCAGGTAGCAATACCCGCAGCCACCACGAGGTGGCATCTCCTCCTGGTACCACTAGGGGCTGGGTGCAGGGACCTTCTGAGAGGAGGGCACAGAGCCTGGGTCCCAGGGATGGAGATGGCAGAAGCTGGAGTTCCGGGTACCAGTATCGACAAGTGGAAGGCGGAGGATAGGAAAATGTTGTCTAACTGGCATTCAGACACCAGGGTCATCTGAGAATGGCTGACGCCCTTTGTTTCTAAATGATCCCTCTTCTCTCTAACGACAGAATTTTGAAAGGAAATTTCAGTCTGAGCAGGCAGCTGGCTCTGTGTCTAAGAGCACGCAGTTTGAGTATGCCTGGTGCCTGGTGCGAAGCAAGTACAATGATGACATCCGTAAAGGCATCATGCTGCTGGAGGGTAAGGCGCTGGGTCCCCCAGCCCCACTGCTCAGCCGACAGCCAGTCTGTCCTCTGCTGCCCTTGACCTCACCCCTCCGGGATCCTTTTCAACACGGAACCCTCACCTCATAGCTCAATAACCACCAGTAAATTCACACCTGCAAAGGACTAGATTTATTCTATCTATCCTTAACCTCAACATCTGAATGTTTATTCAGGTGGAAAATGCTGTGTGTGTGGGGGGGGGGGGGGGAATGAAACAAAAAACACGTTCTCGGTCTGGGGAGATGGCTCAGTGCTTCCTGTGCAGTCATAAAGACCTGAGCTTGAATCCTCAGCCCCTGTGGAGAAAGCTGAGTGTGGCTACAAGTACATATATTGCGAGTATAGATGAAGTCTTGCTGGGGGGTGGGGTAAGGGGGCTTGTTTGCTACAATCTTAGCTCCACATTCAGTGAGAGACCTTTTCTCAAGGGAACAGGGTGGAGTGTGAGAGCAAGACACTAGACGTCCTCTGGCCTCGCGTATGCATCAGAATACAGGCATCCGTACATCACATGTGTGTGTGCGCGCACACACACACACACAGTATCCACAAAACATTCTTGTTCAGTTATTAACAGTCATTTAGAAAGTTCTAGAGATTACAAATATGATCCTAGCACTCCAAAGGTGGAGGTATGGGGACATAGTTCAGTAGTAGAGCACTAACTGCAGAGATGGAGGCAGGAAGGTCAGAAGTTCAAGGCCAGAGCCAGCACCATACAGACCAAATTTGAGGTCAGCTTGGGCTACATGAGCCCTCCTGTGTTAAAAGTATCTTTGGGGGAATATAGGCAGATTCTATGCAGGTGCTGTTTAATTTTATATAAGGGCCTTTACATCTACAGATTTTGGGTTCTGAGGGGTCTTGGGATAATACCAGGCTATCAAGGGACAGTACTGTACTAAAAGCTGCCTGTGTCATTCAGTCATTTTTGACTTTGACACAGGGTCTCTGTGTAGCTCAGGCTGCGTCAAGCTCTGAACCTTGCCTCAGCCACCTTAGTGCTGGGAAGTCAGGGTGCCATCTGCTCTGGACTCTTTGTAAAAGCATATACTGTCTGTCCCCTTACTTTGATCAGTTCGGATTATTCAGGTTTCTTTTACAGTAGGGCACAGCAGTGGAAGTGGTCTTGAGCATTTGAGTCTCATTAGGGACACACAGTCGGACATCAAGAAGGTCTCAACACTGCAAAACTATGTAGATGCAAAGTATGGTTGTCCACACGTGTAACTCCAGCACTCGACAGACTGGGGCAGCCTGATCGAGAGTTTAAAAGCAGTCTGGTCCCTATCTTGACCCCCATCACACACGCACAGGCACAAAATGAAAAAAGTCAGGTGAGGGTCACTCAGGGAAAGTGAGTTAAAGAGAAGGGGGTGCATTGTGGGCCAAGAGTGGCGGTGCACGCCTTTAATCCCAGCACTCAGGAGGCAGGCAGATCTCTGAGGTGGAGGCCAGCCTGGTCTACAGAGTGAGTTCCAGGACAGCCAGGGCTACACAGAGCAACCTTGTGTCAGACAGCAAAACAAAACAAAAGGCTTATGTCAGTAGAGCACCTGTTTACTGTGTATGAAGCACAGGTTCCGTTCCACTCCCAGCACCGTGTAAGTCACTGGTCCTGTGCTACTCAGGAGGTGGCAGCAGGAGGCTTACAAGTTTGAGTCATCCTCAGCGAGATGACACAAGGCAAGAGTGGCCTTGCAGTGAGACCCATAGCTAGCCAGTGGGAATGCTCCCATTGGTGCAGACTGGAATGCTGCTGCCTGCGTGCGTCACAGGTGTCTGGCAGTCTCATGCTGCCTCAGGGTTGTAACTGGAAAGCTGGGGGTGCTAGGAACTGATAGTGAGGTCCAGGACAGTGACCTTCCTAGGATCCTAGAGTGAGTCCATGTAGCAGGACCTGTGGAACACAGTGTTAGAAAGAGAATCCAGCTGGGCAGTGGTGGCGCACACCAGTAATTCCAGCAGAAGCAGAAGTGGGTCGATCTCTGTGAGTTTGAGGCCAGCCTGGTCTACAAAGCGAGTCCAGGACAGTGAAGGCTACACAGAGAAACCCTGTCTCGAAATAATAATAATAATAATAATAATAATAATAATAATAATAATAATAATAATAATAATAAAATAAATAAGAAAGAAAGAAAGAAAGATAACTTTCTCCTCTCTCCAACCTCCTCCAGAGCTGTTGCCCAAAGGGAGCAAAGAGGAACAGCGGGATTATGTCTTCTACCTGGCAGTGGGCAACTACCGACTCAAGGTAAGGCTGCAGCGCAGTGCCCTCCTTCGCACCCTGCGGTCCACCTGAGCCCCCCTCCCGCCCCAGGCACAGCCCTGGCCCTCAGGAAGCTAGCAAAGGGCAGTGGGCCGGCGTGATGGGGAATGCATGGGTAAAGAGTAATCTCAGGACAGACTCTGAGAGAAGGTGAGAGAATATCAGGGTGTGGGGACCATGGTGACGTCAGGGTTGGGGTGCTGCCCCATGCCTGTAGCTGTTATCTCTGCTAGCTTATCACTCCCCCACAGCTGGGCTGTTTGTGAACTCTACTCTGTGGGGTGGGGCTGTAGTGGGGATGGAGGAGGAAGGATGAGCCGGGGCTGAAGAAGGACACCCTTGGGTGGGGGGTGGCAAGAGGAGCATCCCAGGGAACCCGCGATGTGAGGTGTGCTTCCCCTCTGATTGCAGGAATATGAGAAGGCTCTAAAGTATGTGCGAGGATTGCTGCAGACTGAGCCCCAGAACAACCAGGCAAAGGAGCTGGAACGCCTCATTGACAAGGCCATGAAGAAAGGTGACAAGCCTCTTGCCTTCTGCTCTTCCTGCCCCCTCATTCCTAGGGCCCTTGGGAGCACCCCCACATAGTCCTTTATCAGACCTACCCTCCAAGGTCTCAGTAGTTCTGGAGCCCCAACCCCGACTCTGGCTATGGGTGCCCCACTTCTGTGGAGGGGTGTGTGGTCAGGGGCCCCGGGGACAGGACCGATCTGCTCATGCCTCCCCCTTTCCTTTTCCAGATGGACTGGTAGGCATGGCCATTGTTGGTGGCATGGCCCTGGGTGTGGCGGGGCTGGCTGGACTCATCGGACTCGCTGTCTCCAAGTCCAAATCCTGAAGCCTCTCTGCCCTGCTCTCTGTCCCTGGGGTGCCTAGGAGCCTGGGGCACACTGGAAGAGGGTCCTGCCCATCCTCACCATCCTCCCTTTCCTTCCACATCCCTCGCTGTCCACCTCTGCAGTCTGCAGTACCCTCAGCCTCCCACCCCTGACACCTGTTGATTATCTCTGCTTGGCAATGAGTGTAAATAAAATTGGGCTGTGGCTTGGGAGCCTCTTGTGTCTTGAGAGAGTCTGTTAAGGGAGAAGCAAGTTCACTGGGTGCACTGTGGCCCTCATTGCTCCCCCTACCCCCCCCCCCCGGGTTCCTCTGCCAGCCCACACCCTTCCTTCCTGCCCTGTCTTGATTCCACTGTGCAGGGACAGAACAGCTAGGAGGACATGGCTTTTCCATCGCCCCAGAATCACGGGAGAGAAGGCAAATAGAAGAGGGAACAGCAGTCTGGGATTTATGACTTTGGTCTCCTCTGACCCACTCAGCTGCCTGGGAGCTTTCCACTGCAGGGGGCCCCCACTGGGCTTCCTCCAAAAACCTCCGCCCTTCCTTTGTCTTCCTGCCCCCTCCCCTTCCTCTACCCAGTCTTCCTCCTTGGCGGGGGGGGGGGGGGGGGCATGGATGACGTAGGGTGAGAGAGGAAGCTGTGTGGAGGTGGCAGGGGGTGTGGGGGTTGGTGGGCACAGGATACCCCAGTCCCTGCCTGTGGGACGGGAGGCAGAGATCTCACCCCACACCCCTTGTGCCAGGCTCTGCGTGGGCCTGTTTGGCTTCCCTGCATACTTGTCATTCCACAGCCCCTGGCAGGCTTGCTGGGGGGGGTGGGGGGTGGCAGGAGGAGGTACTTGAGGGGAGCATGGTGGGGGGAGTATGGTGGAACCCTGAGGAGAAGAGGAGGGCCTGGGGAGCCACAGTGGGCATAGCTATGTCTCACATGCCAACTTGCCAGGTGAGAGCAAGAAATAGCCAAGAAGGAATCAGCCAGACTGGTGCTCAGCCAGGGTTGGGGTGGGGGACCCCGAGGTTTCAATTTATCATAATTAATTAATGGAGCTGGTGATAGTTTTCAGTAAGTGGGTAGGTAGGAGAGATTTACCAGAACCATGCATTAGGCCTGTGATCCACCCGGACCCCGGGACCCTGGCCCCTTGGCATCCAGATCAGACTCAGTGCCGAAGGGCCAAAGGTCAGCTCTAGGAGGGACAATTCAAGTTCAGGAAGTTTGGAGAAAGGTAGCATTCAGTGGCCTCACCTCAGCCCTGCGGAGTTCAGATCCCGGACAATTAGCAACCGTTGGGGCAATAGGAGTGTGTCGGGGAGCTGTGATCTGTAATCCCAACTCCCATTACAACCTAAAAAGCCAATAATGTTGTGTCAACAAGGCTGAGAGCCAAAAGTTCAAGCCCAGGGCCCTTTGATATTGCTGGAGTCTAGTAGGAACCAGGTTGGCTGGACTCCAGCGCTCCCGTCACCCCTAATCAACCTTCATGGTCCCAACCACAGGGTCTTCAGTGTCTCAGGTCACTTTTCCGGGGGCGGGGGGGGGGGGACGTCTCTTAATCCATGGTGGAAGCTGTGGTGGACCTGTGGGAGGTTTTCTTTCTTGACGCTTGGGACTTTCAGTCACCTAAACTCTTTGTCCCTCTAATTTCATTCCCTGGCCCTGGTGAAAGCTGAGTCAGAGACAGGCCACTTCCCCTGGATTCCTAATGCCTCCCCTGGGGGCTGCTCTTGGGCTGTATTCCTTAGTCTCCAAAGTAAGTCCAACCTCCCCACTCCTAGGGCGGGGAGTCCCGGGTTAGGCTGGAGGCCGGCCGGGGGAGGGGGTGGACTTTTGGCCCGGCCGGTTTATTCCCTTCATCACAATCAACAGCTGCTGAGCGAGCGAGCCAGGGAGCAAGCGAGGGAGCGAGCGGGCTTGGCTCATTCCTCTGACCTGCCAGGAAGCAGAGGGTTCCAGAGGCAATCAGACCTGCGCTCCAGAGGAAAGCGGACAAGAATTTGCCGCTGGACGGGGCTGGCCTTCGCCCTTCTCCCTCCTCTGCCTTCCTCGACATCCCTTCTGGGCCAGAGCCTCCAGAGCTCACCTGGACGTGCCACCTCTATCCCAATCCCTGGGGCTCAAGCCCCCTTGGGGGACCCGCATCCCAGCATGTCTATAGCTGTGGAGACCTTCGGTTTCTTCATGTCAGCCCTGGGACTGCTGATGTTGGGGGTGACCCTACCAAACAGCTACTGGAGAGTATCTACCATCCACGGAAACGTCATCACCACCAACACCATCTTTGAGAACCTCTGGTATAGCTGTGCCACCGACTCCCTGGGAGTCTCCAACTGCTGGGAGTTCCCATCCATGCTGGCCCTCTCTGGTATGGGGTGAGGGAGGCTCTAGGGGACAGAGGGAGGTTGGGGAGCTGGCTGGAGCGATTCCTAAAGGAGACAGTGGAGGTGGGCTGCCTTTGGCCTGGCTTCGGGCACCCAAAGGATGTAGGTGTTGAGGCCTTCTTCTATAGATGACAGCTACAACAAAGAGCACTGCATGACCCAGAACTGAACAGGAACGAGCTGTCACACATGCCCTAATGTGTGATCCTCGACCAGCTAAGAGAAGCTTCCAGATTCGATTCAGGTCTTTGATCGCTCCAGGGCTTGGTGAAAGGTGGAATACATTTGGCCTTAGCTGAGAGTACTAATGGTGCCGGGGCACACTCGGTCACGAGGCTTCTAGGCAGCAAAACGTGCAGGTGTGAGGGTGTGAGCGGGATGTTGGCTGTGGTTTAGTTCTTGATTCTGGGAAGGATTTGCTTAGTTGGCAGGGGTTAGACCAAGACTCCATCTTGGTTGGTTGACTGCCAGCCTCGGTGGCTGTGTGGACATCCACAACTGTTGTGTTCTACCCACCCCACTGAACTCCAGAGGGCCCCCTGCACGCAGCTGGCGTGTTTTGAAGGGAGTCTCCTAGGAAGTGTAAGTGCGTGCTGGAGAGGTGTTTGTGTCGACATGCATGTGTGTTTGGGGCTCAGAGTGTGGCTTTTTGGTTTGGTTTGGTTTGAGGGTCTTACATGGTTGCAGCCTGCACCTCCAACTTGGGCCCAAGTGTGTCTTCGCTACCCTCATCTCCCACCATTTGCTTATCTGCAAAACTCCTCCCTCTCTCCGTCCCTCCCTCTACCATCAGTTCCCCCCAAGGAGTCCCCAAACACATGTGTGTCCTCACCGTCACCTCTCCAGCATCCCCTTAGACCTCCCAGTGTTCCCGTGCTACAGAGATTAAGAGTCAATGACCCTGAGCCCCTCTCTGGTCGTTCCTTCCACTAGATCCTGGCCTTCCTTTTCTGGGAACTCAACTGCAGGTGATGAGTGGTAGGAGAACCTGAGGCCAGCCAGGCCCAGGGTGGGAAGCAAAACAGTATGAAATAGCCCCATGAATCTGAAAGATACCCTGAGCAGTGGTGTCTAGGCAAATCTCTGGTACCCCGCTCTCCTGAGGTAGCTAGCTGCAAGGGTCTCATGCCTCTGGCCATTTCTCCAGGACCTCTCTGGAGAAGCAATCTGTTCTGAGCCACAAACCCCAGAGCAAGAAGTGGCCAGAGGAGACCATGGGTGTAGGCAACTCGATGCCTAACCAGCCTGCGGCATCCCTGGTGTGCAAAGGACCTTTTGCTGTGAGCCGGGCCACCTAAGCCTCACCTGGTGTTGCTCCTCTTTGCCTGCAAGAGACCATGAATTTGGAGGAAAGCCATATAGGAGTTTGATGGGGGTTGATGGAACATACAAGGCCTTGAGGTCTCCAGGGTTCCTGTCACTTCCCTTTTGTATCTTTGGTTTGGATTGGTTTGAGAGAGGTTTGTTGTTTTGTTTTGTTTTGTTTTGTGTGTGTGTGTGTGTGTGTGTGTGGTGTTTTGAGACATGGTGTTGCTATGTAGTCTGATCTCTGACCTCCTTATGTAGCCTAAGCTAGTGCTGAACTCGAAAAGATCCCCCCGCATCGGCCTCCCAAGTGCTGGAATTACAGGTGTGCACCACCATCCCTAGCTTTTCCTTTCATGTGGGTGCTACCCTTCCCACTATGTACAGCTATGCTTTTCAGAGGCATTTACACCGTTACCCTCATTTTGTCATAGCTGGACTACTCTGCAGAGGTAAGCAGCCTGTCTAGGGGCAGAGGATGTGGAGAGGAAGCTGCGATTTCAATTCCCTGTGTCTGATCTGAGGGCCAGTTTATTCTTCTGTGGTCTGCTGAGTCCTAAGAGAGATTTTGTGTGTGTGTGTGCCCAGTCCTAGAGATTAAAGTAAGAGCCATATGCATGCTAGATAAACACTCTACCACTGAGCTGCCCTCTGTCCCTCACTGGACAAAGTCTATGCTGCTGTTCTGCCACTAAGAGCCACCCCCCCCCAACCCCTCACTGGGAAATTGCAAGCAAATGCTCCACCTCTGTGCTACAGCGCCAGCCTTCTTTTCAGTTTTCATTTTGAGACAGTCTTGCTGAGATGCCCAGGCCGCCCTTGAACTTGCAGCCCTCTTGATGCAACCTCTCGAGGGCTGTGGTGATTTCAGGCATAGCTCATCAAGCCGGGTTTAACGATCAATTAATGACTTGACACCTGCGCAACCTCTACATAGTTCAGCCGCGGGAGCCACATACCTGTAGGCCCCTCACTCATCTTTCCTTTGTTTGTCAGCATTCTCTGCACATTAAGAATCGCTGGGGGAGCTCTCTATAAGGTGCGACTGGGAGTCATAGTATCCTCTCAGAGAACTTTGCCCCTCCTCCCTACCTCTTAACTCCAGGCCTCTGTACCTCTTCCTGGCAGAGGCCCAAGCCTTTTGCCTTCCACACTGTGCTATGGGCCCCACCCAGGAAAGGGGTACAAGGTCCCTGAGAGTACTTGGCAACCATCAAAAACAGGAGGAAGAGTCAGTAGTTTCCCTCCGGTTTGAGAAAAGGGAAACTGAGGCACCAAAAGATGATGAACTGAGCTGAGCGCGGACGGGTTCCTAGGCCCAGGTTTACCATCATCTGCTGCCCTGAGCCATTGCTGCCCCCTGCTGGTTCTTGTAGGAGAAACTCAGATCCAACCCAAGAGGGTCCATAGTATTGGGGCTCCTGGCACACACACCTGTAATCCCAGCAAGCCAGATGCTGAGGCAGACAGATTGAGGCCAGCCTGGACTTCCATGACATCCAGGACTACACAGAGAAACTCCATCTCAGAAAAGAAAGAGAAAGAGAGAAAGGAGGTGGGGGTGGGAAAAGTCATTGAACCCTCACTTGAATATCCAGACACCCCTCCCAACCATTTGTTTACAATTCTGCCCTAATTGCAGGTGGCCTAGGCTTTCTCTGGGAGAGGCTAAAATACATAGGTTGTGGAAGATTCGGGAAGGGGATTTCATTTATGTGGCTATGGGAACAATCTTCCATGCTGGGTCAAGACTTTCTGTTGTGGCTACCATGGGGTCAGCAGTCCTTCTGCCAGTCAGCGCACATTCAAGCGCTCTGTAAGGTGGCCCGAAAGCTCACTGGCTCCCCCAAGGTGGCGATTGATGGTTGGTACCCTACTTTGGTTTGTTCCTGGGACCTCAAGATGAAGGGGCAGATGATGCGACCCGGGGTCGCATCCCCAGCACTGGAGAGGTGGAGACAAAAGGATTCGAAGCTTCAAAAATGGTACCTTAGCTGAGCAAGAGAGACTGCAGTGTGAGAGGAGCCAAGATTGAGCAAAAGGGACAAGAAAGGAAGCTGAGCTAGATCAGGAAGAGCGATTTAGGGGACGCATGCGTGCTGAGGAGTTGGCTGGAAGGAAAAGGCTGACGCTTCGCCCCCTGCACACTCTCCAGGGTATATCCAGGGCTGCCGCGCCCTCATGATCACTGCCATCCTCCTGGGCTTCCTGGGCCTCTTTTTAGGCATGGTGGGGCTCCGCTGCACCAACGTGGGGAACATCGATGTCGCCAGGAAGGCCAAGCTGCTGGCCATCGCAGGGACCCTCCACATACTTGCCGGTAATGTGGGAGGAAGGGGACACATGGAGTGGGGTGGTTTCTCATCGCCAGCTCTCGGGGTTTGCCTCACCTTCCCCTTTGGGTTGACCCCTGCCCTCTCTCACTCAGTCCCCACCTTGTCTGTGCTCTGCAGATCTTTAGACCACAATTCAGTGTCCGAGAGTAGGGCTGGCTCTGCTCCTCACTGAGCCCATTCCAAAGTAGCTAGACCTGAGAGACTTATTTCCATCCTGAGTTTATGGCTGGCTTAGGGATCAGAGTCAGGGCATGTACGCGCGCGCGCACACACACACACATGTACATGCACACGCATGCACACGCATGCACGCTCACCCATACTAACAATGTACAGATGGCATATCACTATCCAGCTTATTACATTTTTGCACACGTCCCTTCACGATAAGCCATGCAGCGATGGTAAGTAAAGGCAGTTTGTAGTGACTCAAGATTGATCCTGGAATCTCCTGGGTGTACAGGAAGAACCAACTTCTGAAAGTTTTCCTTTGACCTCCACATGAGCAGCTGTATTTACACACATCCTCCACCACCACCACCACCACAACAACAATAACAACAAATATTATCAGTTCAGGCAGAGTGGGTATTTCTTGTTTTCTAGATCTGAAGGTTTGGAAAGGTCCCTTAGCCCCTGTGGTGGACATGAGTGATGACCCACAGGGGTATGGGGGGCAAGGAAGGCTTTTTGGACAGCTGGGTATGTTACCATCTACGGGTCATGACTGGGTTCATTTTCTTTCTTTCTTTCTCTCTCTTTTTTTTTTTTTTTTTTGAAACAGGGTTTCTCTGTGTAGCCTTGGCTGTCCTGGACTCACTTTGTAGACCAAGCTGGCCTCGAACTCACAGCGATCCGCCTGCCTCTGCCTCCCGAGTGCTGGATTGGGTTCATTTTCTCTGCCAGTTAAAGAATTAAAAGGCAGGGGGGTAAATCTCACGCTGGACAGGTAACGGCGGAGAAATCTTGACTGCAGCAGAGAGGAGTCAGCAGTTGAAGAACCGCTTCCACACGCGCATGCGCATACAGCAGACACACATACACACGGGAAGGACTGCAAAGCAGGGCAAGGAGGGGGTGATCAGGAAGCCAAAAGGCCAGCTTTTTTTTTTTTTTTTAAAGTCTGAAGATTCTTCCTGATTTAGGATTGGTCACTTTGAAGAAAGACAGCTAGCTGATTGGCCCTCAGTTGTTGCATAACACTCCCTGATCAGGTGTTGAACTGTTGAACAATCGGAGAAAAAGGTCTGTAAGACCTTTGTTTTAAACTTGCCTGGCTTTTGTCTCAGGTCTAGAAGGGAGGAAGAAGCCAAGCATCCTATATAAGTTCACCATTTTGTTGTTGTTTGTTTGTTTGTTTGTTTCCAGACAGGGTTTCTCTGTGTAGCCTTGGCTGTCCTGGATTCGCCTTGTAGACCAGGCTGGCCTTGAACTCACAGTGATCCGCCTTCCTCTGCCTCCCGAGTGCGCCACCATGCCAGGCAGAAGTTCACCATCTTTATTACCCAGGCACGGCCACTCTCCCCGACTCCCAGGGAACCTGTCCAAATCCTAGTCCCTCAGTATGCCTGAGGATTAGTGTTCATGGAGCCCAGGGTTCCATCCCCAGCACTGACTAAGGTCCGTGTGGTGGCTCACGAATATAATCTCAAGAGGCAATGCCATCAAGGTTATGCCAGGCTACATGGCGCGTTCAAGGCCAGCCTAGGCTTCATAAGATCTTGTTTTTAAAAAGATACCCTGGGACTCTTGACTCTTGTGGCCTGAAGAGAGCAGTTCGAACATGTCCGAGGAAAGGAAGTGTTACTCTTGGACATGATGCCCCACCCCACTCCTACTCTGCCTCGCTCTCAAGCCCCTCATAACTCCCTTGCTTGGGATGGGGCGCAGTGTGGCTGTGAGGAGGGCACTTAGGATGAGAGTCTCCGACCTTTTCTTCAGGGGCCTGTGGGATGGTGGCTATCTCCTGGTATGCGGTCAACATCACTACTGACTTCTTCAATCCTCTGTATCTTGGAACCAAGTAAGTGAGAAACCCCTGCCCTTGGGACAGCGGGTGGGTCTCAGCTCAAGCCCCTCTGGTCCGGCACTCACTTCTTTCACTCCTCCAGGTATGAGCTGGGTCCCGCCCTCTACTTGGGCTGGAGTGCTTCCCTGCTCTCTATCCTGGGTGGCATCTGTCTCTTCTCCACCTGCTGCTGCGCTGCCAAGGAAAACCCAGCCACCAGGTGAGGGGGCAAGCCGGAGGAGGAATGTGGAGTGAGGATCACAATATCCGGTGACCCTGCTCCTCCCCCCAAACCCCCCTCAGCTCCCTGCTCCCCCACCTACCCCCAAACCCCCCTCACCCCCCCCCGCCGTGCCCCTGTGACCCTGCCTTCCTCTTAATCCCACAGGGCTGGGCTTCCTTACAAGGCTTCCACAGTCGTGATACCCCGAGCCACGTCAGATGAAAGTGACGTCAGCTTTGGTAAATATGGCAAAAACGCCTATGTGTAGGAGGAGCTCTGGCCTAGGTGGGACACCATTTCTTGTCCCACTGTCCCCAGTGGAAAAGTGTCTCCAGGACCTGTGGACCAGTCACCAGTTAATAACCTCAGGGCAGGCCAAATTTCCAGGCATCACCTATGCCTGGAAGCCACCTCCCACTCTGGGCACACCTTATCTGGCACTCCAGCCTCTCCCAGGAACAGAAGCTGTGGAGACAACTCACATTGCCTTCTCCAGCTGGACCCAAAGGGATGGAGGTGTCTGCAATGTGTGACTCCATAGAAATATGTGATAAATAAATGTTATGATTGTTCAGGGAGCTCCCGGGGTCATGAAGTTGCATCCAAGTAAGGGGGTCATTTTCTTTCTTCTTCTTTTTTTCTCTTTTCTTTTTTTTTTTTGCATTGGTGTTTTGCCTGCATGTATGTCTGTGAGAGGGTGTCAGATCCTTTGGAACTGGAGTTACAGTCATGAGCCGCCATGTGGTTGCTGGGAATTGAACTCAGGACCTTTGGAAGGGCAGCCAGTGCTCTTAACCACTGAGCCATCTCTCCAGCTCCAAGGGGTTCGTTTTCAAACCATAGACTTTCAAGTCTGTCCACTTTTGAGCTGTCTCATCCAGTGAAATAGTGTGTGAGGGAGCTGGCTAAGAGTGTTTGCCACGCAAGTATGAGAACCTGAGTTCAAATCCCCAGCACGCATGTAAGAAGCCAGGCACAGACACACTGTTGGCAACCCAAGCACTGTCGGGGAGGTTCTCTGAAGCTTCCTGGCCTCCAACCTAGCTCCAGGTTCAAGGTTGAGACCCTGTTGCAAGGGACTAAGGTGGAAAATGAGGGAGCAGGCCACCAGAAGCCCTCCTCTGACCTCTGCAGGGACAACCACTTACACATGCGCACATTCTCAACAAAAAGCATTGCAAGTGATTTGAAAAGGGGAATAGCTAATTACTGCTCAGCGTCACCCACCTCAGGAAATTGCGAAGAGCTGGGAGGCCCCTGGGCTGCTGAAAAGTCCTTCTCATTTGACTCTTGGGCCTGTTTTCTCACAGCTGTACAGCAAAGGGGCAATTGATCTAGAACAGGTGTTGGGTGTGTGCGTGTTTGAAGTAGATTTGGGGTTTAATAAAGATATTTTGAAAGATGTATTCTTTACATGGATGTGTGTGTTTCCCTTCCTGTGTTGATGTGCACCAGGTGCCTGCAGGTACCTGAAGAGACCAAGAGAGGGCGCCAGATCGCCTGCACCTGGAATTACAGGAGGTTGTGAGCTGACACCTGTGGGTGTTGGGAACAGAGCCCTGATCTTCTGTCAGATCTGCAAGGTCTCCTAACTGCTGGGCCATCTCTTCAGTCCCTTACCAAAGGTTTTTGTTGTTGTTGTTGTTGTTTTGAGACAGGGTGCCTCTGTGTAGCCTTGGCTGTCTTGGACTCACTTTGTAGACCAGGCTGGCCTCGAACTCACAGCGACCACGCCCAGCCCAAGGATATTTTAATATAGGCGAAAGTTTGAGGGTCAAGAGAAAGGAGCTCACAAGAAAATGATACTCAAGAGCATGGATGTAGCCGGCCATAGTGGCGCACGCCTTTAATCCCAGCACTCGGAAGGCAGAGACAAACGGATCACTGTGAGTTCGAGGACAGCCAAGGCTACACAGAGAAACCCCATCTCAAACGCAAAACAAAACACAAAACAAAAAGAGCATGGATATAGGCATTTTTAAAGCGTCTCAGAGAGTAAGACACCAAAATACGGTAAGGGCTCCTCAAAAGTGAGTCATTGGAGCATGGTGGCGGTGGCGGTGGTGGCGGTGGTGGCTGCGGTGCACTTGGGAGGCAGAATGGACTTGTTTTGCTTGTTTCACCTGAGCCTGAGTGTGTGCATCAAGAATGGGCCGGGCCTGGTATGGACACATTTCTGTAGGAAAAGCTGTGATAATTCCAGAAAAGGGCTCTGAAGGTCCATGTCTACCCATAGCTGGTTGGTGTGGGTAGTGTGTGTGGGCGGCTTGGTGTGAGCCTACTGGGGACCAAGTAGAGCTGGTACCCGATTAGGGAAGGGAAATGAAGTGGTGTGATGCTGTAAACCCTAGCACTTAGGGGGCAGAGGTAAGAGGATGAGGAGTTCGGGGTTATCCTTAGCCACATGGTGAGTTAGAAGCCAGCCTGGGCTACATGAGACTTAATTGGAGCGCTTAATTGGGGAGCTAGCTCAACTGGTAAAGTGATTGCCTTTCAAGTATGAGGACATGAGTTCTAGTTGCAGAATCCAAATCAAAAGCCTAGGAAGCCGGGCTGTGGTGGCGCACGCCTTTAATCCTGGCACTCGGGAGGCAGAGGCAGGCCGAGCTCTGTGAGTTCGAGGCCAGCCTGGCTTACACAGATTGAGTCCTAGTGCAACCAGGGCTGCACAGAGAAACTCTCTCTTGGAAAATAAAAATAAAAGAAAGGACCACGTGTGGTGGTAACCCCAGCACTGCACTGGGGAGATGGAGGAAGGCTCACTGGCTGGCCAGCCTAGCAAGACTGAGGACCTATAGGTAAAAGTGCAGAGGGAGAGACCTTTGTGTTTTGTTGCTGTGGTAAATACCACGACCAAAAGCAACTTAGGGAGACAAAGATTTGCTTCAGCTTTTTGTTTTATTTTGTTCTTCGAGACAGGGCCTCTCCGTGTTAGCCTTGGGTGTCCTGGACTTGCTTTGTAGACCAGGCTGGCTTTGAACTCACAGTGATCCACCTGCCTCTGCCTCTGGAGTGCCGGGATTAAAGGTGTGTGCCATCACACCTGGTTTGTTACAGCATTTAAGTCCCAGGTCACAGGATGCTTGGTGCACTTTCCAGTAGTTTTTGTTGTTGTTGTTGTTTGTTTGATTATTTGGTTTTCAAGACAGGGTTTCTCTGTGTATCCTTGGCTGTCCTGGAGTCCCTTTGTAGACCAGGCTGTCCTCGAACTCACATCGATCCGCCTGCCTCTGCCTCCCGAGTGCTGGGATTAAAGGCGTGCACCACCACCGCCCAGCTTGTTTGTTTTTAAATAGAGCTCAAGCCTGCCTGCCTAGGGATGGAAAACACCCACAGTGGGCTGGGCCTTCCTTCATCAATTAGCAGTTAAGGAAATGCCCCCACAGTTCTGATCCAGGCAGTCCCCCCAATTGAGACTCCTTCAGATGATTTTGGGCTGTGTCAAGAGCAGAAGCTGACCAGAACACCCACAGGCTGATCCGCACCCCCTCCCGTCCATACACACACCCCAGAAGAAAAAAAGAAAACGAAGTCACTAGATAAAAACCTGGAATGCGGTAAGAGAAGAGGGGACCAGGTCTTCACCATTACTGACTGGCGACCTGGGTCTGCCTCTGGGTTCTGCCAAGCAGCTCTTCCCCTTCCCTATTATGGAATCCACACAGCTGCATCGACTCCCCTGCCTGCCTCTTCTCTCCACTTCCTTTCAGAAAACCTAAACCGAGTAGCACAGCTGACCACTGAACTGTACTGAGCATGGTTACTGGATAGGGCTTTTATTTCTTCAGCCACTATGTGGTCATGTGACTATAAAAGACCAAGGGCAGGGGCAGGGGAAACAGGAGCCGGAGAGATGGCTCAGAGGTTAAGAGCACTGTCTGCTCTTCCAGAGGTCCTGAGTTCAATCCCCAACAACCACATGGTGGCTCATAGCCATCTGCAATGAGATCTGGTGATGCCCTCTTCTGGTGGGTAGGTGTACATGCAAACAGAGCGCTGTATACAGAATAAATATACACCAACCTTAAAAAAAAAAAAAAGAGGCCAAGGGTGACTTCTTTTAGGTTTTTGTGTGTTTATTTGTTTTGAGACAGGGTTTCTCTGTGTAGCCTTGGCTGTTCTGGACTCATTTTATAACCAGGCTGGCCTCCAACTCACAGAGAGCTGCCTGCCTCTGCCTCTGCCTCCTGAGCACTGGGATTAAAGGCATGTGTCACCACACCCAGTAAAGGGTGACTTTTTTGTTGTTTTGTGTGTGTGTGTTTCTTTTTTTTTTTTTCCGAGACAGGGTTTCTCTATGGGTAGCCTTGGCTGTCCTGGACTCACTTTGTACACCAGGCTGGCCTCCAATTCACAGAGGTCCACCTGCCTTTGCCTCCCAGTGCTGGGATTAAAAGCGTGCACCACCCGCCCCCCAGCCAAGGGTGACTTTTTGTTTTGTTTTTCTTTTTTTTTCTTTTCCTTTTTTTTTTTTTTTTTTTTTTTTTTTTTTGAGACAGGATTTCTCTGTATAGCCTTGGCTGTCCTAGACTTGCTTTGTAGACCAGACTGGCCTGGAACTCACAGAAATCCGCCTGCCTCTGCCTCCCAAGTGCTGGGAATACAGGCGTGCACCATCATGCCCAGCTCTAAGGGTGACTTTTAAAGAGAACGTTTATGTACATTTGTGTGTGTGTGTGTGGGTATACATGTGCACATGTATGTCTGCCAAAGCATAGATGTAGAAGTCAAAGGACAATTTGTGGGAGTCAGTCCCAGGGATCAAACTCAGGTTGTCAGACCCAGCCACAAGTGACAAGTGCTCTTACCCACTAAGCTGTATCAACAACCCAAAATTTTAGTGAGAACTTGTGTCGAAAAACTCACAAAACTTTGCTGGATCTCAGTGGCAGCTTACTCAGGTCATTTCTTCAATAAATACTTAGATGCTCCTGCTGTGTTTAGCAGGCTAATCTCAAGGATTACGTGATTACGGCTCGTAACCCGCTTAGACAAGTAGAGAGTCTGAGCTCCTGGAAAGGCCACACCAGTCTCAGCAGTCAGCGCCACCAGCAACAGGGACCTTAAAGCTTCCCCTGTGCTTCCCAGGGATGTCTTTTTTTTTTTTTTTTTAAAGATTTATTTATTATTTATACAGTATTCTGCCTACATGTGTGCCTGCCTACCACAAGAAGACACTAGAACTCATTACAGGTGGTTTTAAGTCACCATGTGGTTGCTGGGAATTGAACTTGGGACCTTCAGAAGAGCAGACGGTGCTCTTAACCTCTGAGCCATTTCTCCAGCCCCCCCCCAAGGGATGTCTTAGTCCTATGCTGGTAATAAGTGCACACACACTCCACTTCTGACATCCTAAGGGCAACTGTCCCTGCACACTAGTAGCATCGGGGACAAGTGTCAGCGTGACCCATCCCACTTAATTAAGTATCAGACAGAACTGGTTTCCTCTTGTGTCGTTTTGCAATGTTCCTCAGCCCTTGCGCCACTTGCCCAGGGGAAGCTAGCTCAAAACTGAAACTACTTCAAAGGGTGCTGATGGCGCAGCCTGTCATCATGGCTACTACTGAGGCATAGAGTTCAAGCTGGGCGTGGTGGCGCACGCCTTTAATCCCAGCACTCAGGAGGCAGAGGGAGGTGGATCTCCCGAGTTTGAGGCCAGTCCGGGTCTACAAAGAGATCCAGGACAGCCAGGGCTATGTAGAAAGACCTGTCTTCAGAGTACCAAAACAAAGAAACAAACTAATAAAACAAAAACTCCCACCTCCTTCCAAACTAAATTCATAGCCCAGAAATGGGGCCAGTGTGATGGCTCAGTGGGTAGAGATGCTTGCTGCCAACTAACAACCTGAGTGTGATCCCAGGGACCAATATGGTGGAAGAAGAGAACTCCTCAGAGTTGTTCTCTGACTTCTACACTCATGCTGTGTCTCTTACACACCCTCAACCCCCCCCCACTAAATGTTAAATTAAAAAAAAAAGAGGAAAAAAAACTATAACACAGTCAACAGCAGGTGAAGGAATGGAGGTGCCAAGGACACTAATCCCCAGGGTAGAGTTGATGCAGCTGCTGGCTGGGTAGGAGGGGCCTGGTCCCCTTCCTCCTTAACCAATCTATAAGCTTCCAGAATAGCTGTGCGCTCTGGTGAAGATGACTGCTACCAAGAGGGTGGGGGTGGGGTTATAACTTTTTTCTTTTATTTTTTATGTGAATGTGTTTTGTCTGTACGTATGCCTGTGCACCTCATGCATAAAGTACCCTCAGAGGACAGAAGAGGGCATCAGATCCCCTGGAACTAGAGCTACAGACAGTTATGAGATATCATGTGGGTGCTGGGAATCGAACCTGGGTCCCCTAGAGGAGCAACCAGTGCTTTTAACCACTGAGCCATCTCTTTAGCCCAGAAAGATTTTTTCCCTTTTGTCTAAGGGGGTACACAAGCGATTGTGCTTTTCGGCTGGACCCTCCAAACCAGCTCTTGGGGTCCATTTGTAGCGGGATATACAGCCCTTGGGCTTTCCAAAGACCAGACAAGGGCAGGGGGATGACTGAGTGGGTAAAGGCAGTAACCCTGAAAGTCTGACGACCCACATTTGATTTTTAGAACCCACACAGAAAGCCAGATGTCACGGCTCGTATCTGTGATCCTCCCAGCCCTACAGCGAGATGGGGAGTGGGAGAATCACTTGAGGGCCAGCTAGCCTGAAGTGCCCTGGGTGAGGGCAGACACAGTAAAATCCTGTCTCAAGAAGGTAGCATGGGAGAACTGATTCCCTCAGGAGTGGTCCTTTAGCATCTACACACTCACTACAGCATGTACACACACACACACACACACACACACACACACACACAAATATAGAAGAAAAACACTTCAGATGTATGTATTTTAAAAAAAACAGTACATGGGAGGTGGAGGCAGAAGGATTAAGAATTCAGTCCCCTTGGATATACTTTTTTTTTCAAGGCTAACCTGGGCTACATAAGACCTTGTTTCCTAAACCAAACTAAAGCAGCAGCTAAGAAAGGCAGACAACGAGCCAGGTGTGGTGGTGCACGCCTTTAATCCCGGCGCTTGGGAAGCAGAGGCAGGCGAATCTCTGTGAGTTCGAGGCCAGCCTAGTCTACAAAGCAAGTTCAAGACAGCCAGGGTTACACAGAGAAACCCTGTCTGGTAAACAAAATAAAACAAAAAACGAAAAAACAAAAACACCAAACAAACAAAAAAATTGGGGGCTGGAGAGATGGCTCACAGGTTGAGAGCACAGGCTGCTCTTCCAAAGGTCCTGAGTTCAACTGGCTCACAACTGTCTATAATGTGATCTGATGCCCTTCATGCTGTGCAGGTACATATGCGGGCAGAACACTGTATACATAAAAATGTATACATCTTTGAAAAACAGAAAGAAAGGCAGATGACCTGAGAGTAGCTGAAGAGCGGAGGATGGGATATAATGCTCAGGTGACGCAAGGTGCAGACAACGTGAGGCTGGAGGAGAGAGAGTCTATGCAGGACTGACAGCCAACCCGATCTTCACCTCCAAACATCCCAGAATGAGCAGGCAGGTTCCTGTCACCAGACCATTTATTATCACAGCACTCAGCCGGCTGGACCAAGCCCCCACCACCACCTCCCCCATGGCAGTCCCTGGGGTCCGTGTGGCTGTCCTTGGTTGGCAGGATGCAGCTTTGCTGGGTGAATTAATTGGTGGCTCTTCTCTCTGTCCTTTGTGGGTGGGCTGGGGGGAAGGGTTAGGGGGTACTTCCTTCCCCTGATGCCAGGTTTACACAGTCCACTTCAGACACCTGCAGATAGATAGATAGATAGATAGAGAGAGAGAGAGAGAGAGAGAGAGAGAGAGAGAGAGAGAGATTGAGAGAGCATGCTAGCTCACTGGGGAAGGAGGGAGGACCTGGGTCATAGTGTGGAATGAGGCTGTGGGCACGGGTGGGTTAGGCTCAGGCTCACCTGGTCTCCTGGTGGGTGCCCAGGCAGTGCACGGTACAGTAGCGGGCACCACAGCTTACACAGGTATACGGGGATGGGAAGCCACATACAGCACAGAAGGGGCGCTGGGGTCGGGATGGGGGACCCGCACAGGCTGTCAGGTAGTTGGGGCCCTCAGATGCACTCAGGTTCTGCAGGGACACGAAGAGACAGGCATCTTGAGTTCTCTAAGAGCTTTCTAGGGTCCTCCCCACCTCCCCTTAACCCCCTCACCCCTGGCTGAGCCCTCTGGCACCTGCTCCTCCAGCAAAGCCTGGAAGTTTTTCCGGAAGCGAAGTTTGAAATGGTCACCTCGGGTTTTCTTCTTTTTCTTTCCTGAGGGGAGGGAGTGGGGGGGGGGGGCAAGGACAGATGCTTGAGCTAAGCAGCTGCTGTGATAGCCATGTTGGAGATGCCCACCCACAATGCACTTGGAGCCTGTCCCTCCCTGCCTGCGTCTACCCTAACTTGACATCTCCAGTCCTGGTCAACTCTCAGCTATTTAAAGTCCAATCTACTCCATCTTTTTATTTTGGGGACAGTAGCTCATGTAGCCTAGGCTGGCCATGACCTCACAGGCTGGCCATGTAAACAAGGATGATTTTGGGACTGATCCTCTCGCTTCCCCCGCTCAAGTGCTGGAATTATAGGCCTTTTGTTTTTGCTGTTTCCGCCCCCCCCCCCCATGGGGTTTTTTCAAGACAGGGTCTCTCTGTGTAGCCTTGGCTGTCCTGGACTTGCTTTGTAGACCAGGCTGGCCTCGAACTCACAGCAACCCACCTGCCTCTGCCTCCCAAGTGCTGGGATTAAAGGCCTGCGCCACTAACACCTAGCTCTGTTTTTGCTGTTTTGATGCAAGGTCTCACTATACCCTAGGCTGACTTCAAACTCACTTTGTAGACCAGGTTGACCTTAAATTCTCCTGCCTCAGCTTTCTGTGGTCTGGATCTCTATACGCCATCTTTTGTTTATTCAGTTTTTGGTTTATCAAGACAGGGTTTCTCTGTGTCGCCCTGGCTGTCCGGGAACTCACAGAGATCTGCTTGCCTCTGCCTCCCAAACGCTTCATCTTTTTATTCCATGCACAGGATGAAACCACATCACAGAGAGGAAACAGTTGCTCCCAGCACAGGAGCTAGTCATTGGCAAAGCCAGAAGTGCCTCCTAAGCCACCTCCCTTCCCACATGGCCTTCCACAGTCCTGTCTCCTTTTCTCTCCTCCACCCCAATGACAGTGAGATTTTATGTTCGGTCATAGAAAGACATACTTGAGCCAGCAAGATGGTTCAGTGGGTAAAGGTGCTTGCTGCCAAGCCTGACAGCCTGAGTTCAATCCCTGGGACTCACATTACAAAGAGGAGAACCAACACCTGGAAGTTGTCCTCTGACCTCCACCCCCATGCTATGCCACGACATGCATGTGCACACATCTGCGCAAATAAAACAACAGGGATTGCTTAAAGTTTAAAAACCCTCAAAGGGTGGTGGTGTTGCACAGCTTTGAACCCAGTGCCAGCGAGGCAGAGGCAGGCAGATTTCTGTGAGTTCGAGGACAGTCTGGTCTACATAGAGAGACCCTCTCTCAACAAACAAACAAACAAAATCCTCTCTACCAGAGAAAGACCAGGCACATACATCTTATATCTAGCTTAGTGTGTCCAGATGTTCATAGTTGATTTGTTGTTAATCCCTCCCTCCCACTCCAGGTGTTCCTTGGTGTCCAAAGGTAACACCTTCGGATACTAACTTGACTCAGTGGATTCAAGACAGAGACAGGGTGTCTCTGTGTATAGCCTTGGCTGGCCTGGACTCATTCTGTAGACCAGGCTGGCCTCAAACTCATAGAGATCTGCCTGTCTCTGCCTCTTGAGTGCTGGGATTAAAGACATGTGCTGCCACTATCGCCTAGCCAGAAGATGGCTCTTTAGAATACATTGTCTTCTCAGATTGTTTGCTCTATGAATAAAAGGCAGTTTTTCTGGGCAGTGGTAACACACACCTTTTATCCCAGCACTTGGGAGGCAGAGGCAGGCGGATTTCTGTGAGTTTGAGGCCAGCCTGGTGTACAAAGCAAGTCCAGGACAGCCAAGGCTACACAGAGAAACCCTGTCTCAATAAAACAAAACAAAACAAAACAAAAACAAAACAAAACAACAACAACCAAAAAAGCACAGTTTTAAAGAACCAGAAGCCAGTAATATGGCTCAGTGGGTAAAGGCATGTGCCGCTAAACCCAGCAACCTGAGTTTAAACCCAGGAACCTATACAGTGGAAGGAGAGAACCAATTCCAAACAGTTTTCTTCTGACTGCCACATGCAAGCATGGGCAGAACACAGACATACAAAATAAACGAATGTAAAGACATTAAAAAATACAATTAAGAGCCAGGCGTGGTGGCGCACGCCTTTAATCCCAGCACTCGGGAGGCAGAGGCAGGCGGATCGCTGTGAGTTCGAGGCCAGCCTGGTCTACAAAGCGAGTCCAGGACAGCCAAGGCTACACAGAGAAACCCTGTCTCGAAAAAACCAAAAAGTAAAAAAAAAACAAACAAACAAACAATTAAGATTCAACTCCCATCTCTGCTCGTTGGCATCTGCAGTAACAGGCTGCCAAGGAGCTTCATGACACTGCCTCACTCTTTGTCCCCCAAGCCCCACCTCACCTGTGTCTGCATCGTCATCAAACTGAGGCAGCCTCTTGCCCAGCTGGGGCAGGCCTGCGTGGGGGTCATCCTGGAAATTGTCATTCTCTAAGGCCTCGAGCTGTCGATTGATCCGACGCTGCCGGGCCGCCCTGTCCAGCACCCGCCGCTGTCCAGGGTCCTGGGAGCGAACTAAAGAACCGGGGCAGAGAGAATTATGAGGGTCGAGAAAGGAGGAAAGCTGGGCTGGCAGCGCATACAACCACGGTCTCCGGGCCTCATCTCAGTCACTGTGCTGTGGGAAATTCCCAGCTCTTGACCCTGCTTCCTTCTGGGTGGGGGTGGGGGTGGGGGTAGGGGTGGGGGTGGGGTCTCCTGTTTCAGCCCTTCATGCCAACTGTTAGTCCTCCAGTGCCAGCAGTAACTAGAGACACAATAAATTGCAGCTGGAGTGATGGCTCAGTGACTAAGAGCACTTTCTGCAGCCAGGCCCAGTGGCGAACACCTATAATCCCAGCACTCGGGGAGGCAGAGGCAGGCGGATCGCTGTGAGTTTGAGGCCAGCCTGGTCTACAAAATGAGTCCGGGACAGCCAAGGCCACACAGAGAAACCTTGTCTCAAAAAAGCCACCACTACCACCAGCAGCAACAACAACAAAAAGGGCACTTCCTGCTCTTGCAGAGTATTAGAGTTCAGTTTTCCACACCCAGGACCATCAGCCACCGGGCAGTTCACAACCTCCTATAATTCCAGGTACAGGGGGATCCAACTCTCTCTTCTGTCCTCTGCGGGTACCTACACTATCTGCATGTAGCAGCAGCAATAGCAACACACACACACACACACACACACACACACACACACACACACACAAACTTTAAAAAAAATAAGGAGTGCCTTAGAGGATTAATACTGTATTGACTTCTGGCTTCCGTATTCATGACATCTGTGACTTTGTAGGGCAAAATCCAGTATACATTTCTAGAATGTTCCTTCGGCCTGAGATACATTCCTATACCCCGAGACTGCACTGACTACCTTCCTTGGATTAAAAGTCTTCCTGGCAGGACTCCCAGCTCTTCCTCTCTTGTTGGGTATGCTTCCTAGTCCCACAGCTCAGCTCCCCTCTTGCTCCCTAGGCCACCTCTGCCTGTCCCTCTTCTTTTATTGATAAGCCTTTTTGGCTTGTCCCTTTGCCACCCGACATCCTTCAATAGGGACTCGTGAATCCCAGGCTGGCCCAGGACTCACTATGTAGCTGGGCATGACCTTGAATGACCTCCTATGCGCTGCCACACGCGGTTTATGTGGTGCTGGGGATAGAACAATCTACCAGCTGAGCCACATCCCTAGCCTCTCTTTCTTGCGTTTCTCTTTCCAAAATATTCCGTTTATTCTGTGTGTTCTGTGCATATATGGGCATTGCAGTACACGTGTGGAGGTCAGAGGACAATCTGTGGAAATTTTTTTTTCTCCCATGAGGTGGGTCCTGGAGCCTGAACTCAAGTGGTCAGGCTTGGCAGCAAACACGTTTAGCTACCGTGCCATCTCACCAGCCTATTCCTGATGTTTCTCATCCAAACACAGAACTGTGTTTCCCAACATGCCAGCCTCAAACCTGAACTCCCCCAAACCACAGACTTGGCTATAGGACATTGAGGTTAAGGCAGGACCAGCTTAATTACGTAGGCAGCCTTTAAACTACAAAATAAACCTGTCTCATTAATAATAATAACAATAATAGTAGTAATAATACTAGTAATAATAATAATAATAATAATAAATAAAAAGAAGCAGGCGGGTGGCAGCCTTTAATCCCAGCACTCTGGAGAGAGAGGCAGACAGATCTCTGAGTTCGAGGCCAGCCTGGTCTACAGAGCTAGTTAGGACAGCCAAGGTTACTCAAAGAAACCCTGACTCGCAAAAACAAAAAACCAGAAGCTGGGTTGAGTACAACTGCTCATTGCAACAGGCTTAGGAGTGACTAGACTCTCCTCTCCATCCCCCAGTCTGGTTTGCAGCACGAATGAATGGTTCCGGGACCGCCCCAACGCTGAGCGAGAGGACCTGCGAAGGGATCTGACGTGGAAAACTGGGCGGGGGAATGTCAGGCTGAATTTGAACTTGGGATGCACAAAAGGCAGAACCTCTGAAGGCTCACATACCCGAGGGTTTCTTCTCCACCATTTGCTCAACACAGCTGTCAGAAGAGCCTACTGCGCACGCGTACTAACCACCCGCCCTCGGCCCAAACTCATCCCTTCCGGTGGCGTGCACTCGTACGCGTGCGCAGTCATTCCCTTCACGCTTGAAGTCATTACGTGATGTTCCCTTGGAGACCAGAAAGCTTTCCGCCATCTTTGATACGGGCAAACCTACTTCCGGTCGCGTTGTAGTTGTAAAAGAAAAAAAAAATTTTTTTAAAAATCAAAGAGCCTCCTAAAAAGGGTCACTTTTTAAAAATGGTGCAGGTGGTTTTTAGGAGCGCGCTCTGGTTCCGGTGCCTTCTTGCAGCCCCGGAGCGTGACCCCGGGCTGCGGGAGAGGATAGGCAGGTTCGGTGCCTTTGTTGAACCCCGACCCACGGCGATGTCCGCGCGATCCCGCCTGAGGCTTGCTGGCCTTTCCGGGCTCGTCGCCCCCGCCGCGCGTCCTCCCCCAGGTCTCGCCGTCCAGTCCTCCACCGGATCAGAGACCCGCCCCCGCGTCCCCAGGACCCTCCTCAAAAGGTCACTTCCCCTCCCCCGAGGGATTCGGTTCCTCAGGAGTGAGTCGTGCTGTGCCCGGGACTAGACCCCTCTGCTCCTCCCTACCCCCCACGCCCGCGCCCGCGGGACAATCCTTGCCTTGTCTCGCCGTCTGCATCTCGGGTTTTCGGTGGCCTCGGGTTACGCCTTTTTTTCCAGGGCGGAGTCTCGAGCGCAGCTCCTCCTCGTAGCGGGCTAGGCTTCCCTTTTCCCAGAGTCTTCTCCGGGACTCGGAATCTCGGCGCTAAGCTCAGCCCCGGTGCGGGCCTGGGTGTCGCCTGAGCGTGCTGCTAGCCATGGCTGCGTCAGGCCCGGAATCCCGGCTTTTGCTCCTGCTGCTCCTGCTGCAGCCGCCGCTGCCCCCTGTGACTTGTGCCTCTGATCGATCCCGGGGCGCCAACCCTGTCAACCCAGGTGAGACCACCCCCTCTACCCCCTACCCCAGAGTCCAATGGGCAGGGCCAACACGTCTGCCAGCCTGGGAGGGAGTGTCCAGTCTCTTTCCCCTTCTTCCCCCACGTTGAACTAGGGGTCCCAGCCAACCCCAGACAGACAGGAACACCCCAACCCCCATTCCTGAGTGTTACTCTTACCCAACTCTTCTGGAGACCGAACGTCCTGGAAAGAACTTTAGTGAAGTTAACAGAGAGGTGGAGGGAATACACGGGGATCAACACGTGGGACACCCGAGCCGTGGGTCTTAAGTGCTAGTTCCGTGGCTGTGACAGACAAATTGTTGGTGATCACTGTGGCTACGGCCGAGACTGAGGGATACCGGCGTTTTCTGCAGTCTGCGGAGTTCTTTAACTACACTGTACGGGTGAGTGGGGGACCCCTGGGAGAGGTTCGACCTGTCGGGAGACCGGGAAAGCTGGTCCTGCTTTCTCACCTTGGCCAGCAGAACCTCTTCCATGGCATGGGGGGGTCGGGGTGGGGTCTTTCCTGCAGACCCTGGGCCTGGGACAGGAGTGGCGAGGGGGTGATGTCGCCCGAACAGTTGGTGGCGGGCAGAAGGTCAGGTGGCTCAAGAAAGAAATGGAAAAGTACGCAAATCAGGAAGACATGCTAATCATGTTTGTAGACAGGTAAAGGGGGGGGTCTGTGGTCGGAAGAGGGGAGGGGGAATGAATCTAAAGGGGGGGCAAAAAAGAGACTCCCATCATCCCCTTTTCTTCGCTCAGCTACGATGTGATTCTGGCGGGCAGCCCGACAGAACTGCTGAAGAAGTTTCTTCAGAGTGGCAGTCGTCTGCTGTTCTCTGCCGAGAGCTTCTGCTGGCCTGAGTGGGGGCTCGCAGAGCAGTACCCTGAGGTGGCCACGGGCAAGCGTTTCCTCAACTCCGGTGGTGAGTGGCAAAGTACCCGAGACGGAGCCATCCCCTTCTGTATCTCCTCCACCATTGGAGCCGGGTGGGTGGTGGTGGTGCTCATTGTATGCCCTAGGTACTTGAGGGTTGGAAAGAGAGTGGGACCCTGGGAGTCTTGGGGGGCGGGGTCTGACTCTCTTCTGCCCTCACCCCCCCAGGATTCATCGGCTTTGCTCCCACCATCCATCAGCTTGTCCGCCAGTGGAAATACAAAGATGATGATGACGACCAATTGTTCTACACTCGACTGTACCTGGACCCAGGGCTGCGGGTAGGGGGACTCGGGGAGTATGGAAGAGAGGGGTGCAGGTGTAAAGGAAGTTAGAGAAAGGTGACGTCACCTGTCCCCTCTCAGTTAACTGCTTCACCTTATGCCATCTAGGAGAAACTCAAACTTAACCTGGACCATAAATCCCGGATCTTCCAGAACCTCAATGGAGCTTTAGGTGAGGAAGAAGGGGCTTAGAGGTGGCTGATGAGGCATGGGTTCCTGCCAGAACTGGGCTGGTCCACAGCTGACCAGTGTGCTAACTTATCCAGCACCTATGCATATGTGTTAGCAGGAGTGAGGCTGAGAGTGTGGCTCAGTGGTAGAGCACCTGCCTAGAATCCCCCAGTGAGGGGCTGGGGTGTGGCTCAGTGGTAGAGCACCTGCCTAGAATCCCCCAGGGAGGGGCTGGGTGTGGCTCAGTGATAGAGCACCTGCCTAGAATCCCCCAGTGAGGGGCTGGGGTGTGGCTCAGTGTTAGAGTACCTGCCTAGAATCCCCCAGTGAGGGGCTGGGGTGTGGCTCAGTGGTAGAGCACCTGCCTAGAATCCCCCAGTGAGGGGCTGGGGTGTGGCTCAGTGTTAGAGTACCTGCCTAGAATCCCCCAGTGAGGGGCTGGGGTGTGGCTCAGTGGTAGAGCACCTGCCTAGAATCCCCCAGTGAGGGGCTAGGGTGTGGCTCAGTGGTAGAGCACCTACCTAGAATCCCCCAGTGAGGGGCTGGGGTGTGGCTCAGTGGTAGAGCACCTGCCTAGAATCCCCCAGTGAGGGGCTTGGGTGTGGCTCAGTGGTAGAGCCCCTGCCTAGAATCCCCCAGTGAGGGGCTGGGGTGTGGCTCAGTGGTAGAGCACCTGCCTAGAATCCCCCAGTGAGGGGCTGGGGTGTGGCTCAGTGGTAGAGCCCCTGCCTAGAATCTCCCAGTGAGGAGCTGGAGTGTGGCTCAGTGATAGAGCACCTACCTAGAATCCCCCAGTGAGGAGCTGGGGTGTGGCTCAGTGGTAGAGCCCCTGCCTAGAATCCCCCAGTGAGGGCCTAGGAGCATCATTCAGTCGCAGAGCACTAATGGGGCCCAGTATGAAAAAGCAGGCTGAAGTAAGGACTGACTCCCAGATTGAGAAAACTCACTATAGATGGTTGTGAGCCACCATGTGGTTGCTGGGAATTGAGCTCAGGACCTTTCGAAGAACAGCTAGTGCTCTTAACCTCTGAGCCATCTCTCCAGCCCTAGAGGGCAACTCTTGAGACACCACTCTCTCTTTCTACTCTGTGGTTTCTGGGTGTTAGGCTCGATGACAGGGGCCGTTACCTACTGAGCCACTTGGCCAGCTCCGTTCTAATACACTATATGATAACTTAAGAAAACAAAACGATGTTTTTATAATAAAATTTCAGCTCAAATAGCAACAAAAGAAAAAAAAAATCACCCTGACTGAGCTACAGTCCAAGGGCCTTTGGGCCTATGCGCTGCCCTGTCCGCTAGAGGAGTTGGCAACCTCAACTCACACTTTAAAGAGCCTGTTGCTTTGTGGTTCCCAGATAAAGGGACTCTTGAAAACCTTCCGCTTTCTCTCCCCGCCCACCAGATGAAGTGGCCTTAAAATTCGACCAGAATCGTGTGCGCATCCGAAATGTGGCCTACGACACACTTCCCGTTGTGGTCCATGGAAACGGTCCCACTAAGGTGCCCCCAAGCGCCATCAGCCTTTGCCTGTCTCAAGCCCTGGGTACCCCCAACCCTCCTGGACCTCCTGTCCTCCCCAGTCCCAGCAGAAGAGGTGTTGGGACAGCTGCCTCCTCACCTTGCTGTCTTTTCCCTGTGCTGAACCCAACTTGCCCCCTATCTGTTTGTCCCCAGACACCTCTACTTTAGCCTGACACCTCCCTGTCCCAACAGCTCCAACTCAACTACTTGGGGAACTACGTCCCCAATGGTTGGACTCCTCAGGGAGGCTGTGGATTCTGCAACCAGGACCGGAGGACACTCCCGGGGGGGCAGGTGAGATGTGCGATGTGGAGAGAGAGGGCAAGCTGGGGCGGCCTCGGGTGCAGAGTGGGCAGTGGCTGGCTGGTCAGGGCTGTGGGCCAGAGAGAGGCCTGCCGGGGGCTCCTGTGAGCTTTGTCCTGTGGTGTTTTCCAGCCTCCCCCCCGGGTGCTTCTGGCCGTGTTTGTGGAGCAGCCCACCCCCTTCCTGCCTCGATTCCTGCAGCGTCTGCTCCTCCTGGATTACCCCCCAGACAGGATCTCTCTTTTCCTTCACAACAGTGTGAGACATGGGGTTCCCCCGCCCCCCCCCCCCCAGCACCCTACACATCTTCCCACCTGTCCTTCCCGATTGCATCCCGGGGTACCACCTCTCTGCCCAGACTATCAATCCCTCCCTTTTCCCTCCCATCTTCAGGAGGTGTACCACGAGCCTCACATTGCAGATGCCTGGCCACAGCTTCAGGACCACTTCTCAGCTGTAAAACTAATAGGACCAGAGGAGGCACTGAGCTCAGGGGAGGCCAGGGACATGGCCATGTGAGTGAGTCTGCCTGGGCCTTCCCACTCCCCACTTCTCTTCCTCACCCTGTGCCATAAACGGTGGAGCCCTGGGAAGAAGACATTGACCCTTGCCCTCTTCTCTGAACTGGGAGATCCTCACTCATCCTGCTATCCCCAATGCTCTGCCTCATGTCCGACCTGGGCTCATCTCCCCATTTGTGGGTCCTCCCCCCGCCCCCAGGGACAACTGTCGGCAGAACCCGGAGTGTGAGTTCTACTTCAGCCTGGATGCCGATGCTGTCCTTACCAACCCGGAGACCTTGCGCATCTTGATCGAACAGAACAGGTGACGAACCCCACCCACCCATGGAGCCCCAGGAGGGCCTAGGAGCCCCGTCCATTCTCTGGGTGGGACATAGCCCTTTCCCCTCTTGTCCACCTCTCTCTGCCCACCCTTCACACTTCTGTCTTATGCACAGGAAGGTGATAGCTCCCATGCTTTCCCGCCACGGCAAGCTCTGGTCCAACTTCTGGGGTGCCCTGAGCCCCGATGAGTACTATGCCCGCTCCGAAGACTATGTGGAATTGGTGCAGCGGAAGCGAGTGTGAGTCCCACTCCTGTGTTATGCAGGTGCCAGACCCTCCCCTGGGTCCCCACTTCGTATCATCCTATGTGGTCATTAGACAGGCCTCTGCTGTTGATAGAGGGGCTGGAAATGGATTGGGTGACGTGATGGATTCAGGCTCAGAGTTCTGGGGGACTCTGAGAGGAGAAGCTTTTGCAGTGAACCAAAGGTAATCTGAGGGGTTGCCCACCTGGCTGACCATGCCCGGTACCTACAGGGGCTTGTGGAACGTACCCTACATATCCCAGGCATATGTGATCCGAGGGGAGACCCTGAGGACCGAGCTGCCCCAGAAGGAAGTGTTCTCCAACAATGGCATTGACCCGGACATGGCTTTCTGCATGAGCTTCCGGGACAAGGTGAGTGGGGTGGTTGTGGCATGGGTTGCCAAGTCTGGGGACTCGACGCTGTGTCCACAGCCTCCTGTCGTCCTCCTCACACATGCCCACCCTTTACCCCACTCCAGGGCATCTTCCTCCACCTCAGCAATCAGCACGAGTATGGCCGGCTGCTGGCCACTTCTCACTACGACACAGACCACCTACACCCGGACCTCTGGCAGATCTTTGACAACCCTGTGGTAAGAGGGACCCCCCCCTCCCACTTCCTCCATTGCCCACCATGGGTGGGGCAGCCCAAGGGTGGGAGGAAAGGAGGCTCCACTCAAGTACCTTAACCCTTCCCGCAGGACTGGAGAGAACAGTACATTCATGAGAACTACAGCCGGGCCCTGGATGGGGAGGGGCTGGTGGAGCAGGTAAGCCGCCCCAGGACCTTGGCCTATGCTGAGATTGGTAGGTTCTAAGCTCAGCTCCCAGGGACTGAGGGTTTGATCTTTGAGCAAGAGGGAGGCTAAAAGCCATACCAAGTGTTACAGACGGGACATCCTGGAGGTCTGGAAGCTGACATAGAAGGATGGAGAATTTTAGGCTAGCTTGGGCTGCACAGACCAGCCACGGTCAGATGACAAGACCCAAGGCTCAAATATATGGGCAGAAGCTTAAGCACTGTGGTGCACGCCTGTAATCCCAGCACTCAGGGAAGCAGAGGCAGGAGAATCTCTGAGTTCGAGCCAGCCTGGTACAGAGCAAGTCTAGGACAGTCAAGGCTACACAGAGAAACCCTGTCTTGAAAAAAAAAATGTGCTGAGGAGATATCCCAGTGGTTAAGCACATCACACGTGAGCACAAGGACCTGGTTCAGAGCTCCAGAGCCCAAATAAATGCCAGATGGATGTGGTGTCATGGTCCACCTGTAATTCCAGCCTTGGAGGACAGAGACTTAGGATCCTCCGCAAGTTGGCTAGCAAGACTGGCCGCATCAGTAAGCTCTGGGTTTGATTAAGAGATCCTACCTTGGGGCTGGAGAGATGGCTCAGCGGTTAAGAGCACTCATTGCCTGTTCTTCCAGAGGTCCTGAGTTCAATTCCCAGCAACCACATGGTGGCTCACAACCATCTATAATGTAATCTGATGCCTGTTCTGGCCTGCAGGTGTACATGCAGGCAGAGTTCTGTATACATAATAATAAATAAATTAAAAAAAAAAAAAGAGAGATCCTACCTTATGGATACGGTGAGAGAACCAGCGAGCAGTTCCTGATGTCAGCCTCAGACCTCCACATGCACACATGTGCACGTGCACGCTTCCACACAAGTGTGCCCACACACATGTAGAATCAGAGGTGCGGGTGCGGTGCAGGCCTATACTCCCAGAATTCAGGTGGTGGAAACAAAAAGGTATGAGGATGAGTAGTTAAAGGGCAGCCTCAGGCACGTAGCAAGTTCAAGGCCATCCTGGATTCCATAGTTAAGACCTTGTCAGCCAGGCAGTGGTGGCTCACGCCTTTAATCCCAGCACTCGGTAGTTAGAGGCTGACTGTGAGTTCGAGACCAGCCTGGTCTACAAAGTGAGTCCAGGACAGCCAAGGAGACACAGAGAAACCTTGTCTCGAAAAAACAAAAAAAAAAGACCTTGTCTAAAACTGAAAATAGATAAATGGGCTGGGGACGTGGCTCAGTTTGCAGCGTGCTCGCCTAGCACTCACAGAGCCCCATGTTCGATCCCCACCACTGTTTAAACTGAGCATGATGTTGGCATGCCTCTGCTCTGACATCAGCATTCAGGAAGTGGGAGCAGGGTCAGACGTTCAAGGCCAGCCTCGGCTACATAGTGAGTTTGAGGACAGCCTGGGTTACATAAGACCCTGTCTCAAAAAGAAAAAGGCAGAACAAGATCATTGTCCTAGAGACTGGAGCTGCAGGCACCCTATTCCTGCCTTCCTGTGCTCAGGCCTCTCCACTGACCACCCCTCCCCCAGCAGCCTATATGTTTCTACGCCCCCACCCTGACCATGTTGCCTGCCCCCCCACCCCCTTCCCTGAGCTTCACCTTGCCTTGCCCCTTGTTGTCCTGCCATGTCCCTAGCCATGCCCAGATGTGTACTGGTTCCCACTGCTGACAGAGCAGATGTGTGACGAGCTGGTGGAGGAAATGGAACACTATGGCCAGTGGTCCGGAGGCAAGCATGAGGTGAGGGCAGAGGGCTCCCCAGAGCGACAGGGTGAGCCTGACAGAGGAACAGTGGGATCGGGGTATAGAGGGGACCCCAGAGGTGGGACTCATTCGGGGTATGTTTGTTACTGTCTCGTTGCTGTGACAAAGTGTCCGACAAGAGGAACTTGAAGAAAGGGTTCATCGTGGCTCACAGTCTTTGGGTACAGCCCCTCGTGGTGGGAAGGATGGCAGCAGGGGTACGAGGATGCCGGCCCCACACATCCGTAGTGGGGAGCGGAGAGAGATGGAGCTGCTGCTTCGCAGCTCACTCTTCTTTGTCATTCAAGCCTTTGGCCCATGGGATGGTGCCGCTCACAGTGGTCAGGGCTTCTCACCTCTGTGAACGGCATCTAGATGATCTAGATGATCCTACGTCCCATCAAGTTGACAGTCAAGGTTAGCTGTAGCACAGAGGGTGCTCAGTTCACGGCTGTGGGCGTTGGATAGCATGGCCAGATCACAGGTGACTCATAGGAGAGCTGTTGACAGCAGGGACTGAAAGGCCCAACAGCAGTGAAGCCGGCCAACAGTAGAAGAAAAAAACTGCTTTTAAATGGCAGTGGTGCTCACACCGTTAGTCCTAGCACTCGGGAGGCAGTGGCAAGCGGATCTCTGAGTTCTAGAACAGCCAGGGCTACACAGAGAAACCCTTTCTTAAAAAAGAGAAAAGAAAAAGAAAGACTGGGAGGCAACAAGAAGACACAGATGTTGTCCCTGAGACAGAATGGGCTAGCCCAGGGATGTGGGTGGCTCAGTGTCTATTGCCCACAGGACACCAGGTTGGCTGGAGGGTACGAGAATGTCCCCACTGTGGACATCCACATGAAGCAGGTGGGGTACGAGGACCAGTGGCTTCAGCTGCTGAGGACGTACGTGAGGCCCATGACTGAGTACCTGTTCCCTGGCTACCACACCAAGGTGGGCTATCCCAACCACTGCTGCCCCCCTCTTCTCCTGCCCCAGTCTCGGAAGGCTCCATATGGATCCCACCCACCCAACCCCACCCCTCCACTCCTCCCACCCCCTCAGCCACTGTAGCATCTAAAGCTCCATTGACTTGGGGCCCAGGGTGGAGATGCTTTTGCGAAGAAATTAAGGCTCCTACTTGGGCTGCTGTGCTATTAGTGGGCTGGGCATGCTGACACCTGTAACCTCAGCACTCAGGAAACTGAGGCAGGAAGATCAAGAGTTTGGGGAGTGCATGGGCTGCGCAGTCAGACCCTGTCTCAGAACAGAAAAGAGGGGCTAGAGATGTGAGTCAGCTGGAGCACTTGCCTTGCCTGCGCACAGCCCTCTCTTGCATCCCCAGCACCGCATAAAATGGAGGTAGAAGGACTGTAAACCCAGCGCTCAGAAGGCAGAAGCAGGAGACCAGAAGTTCAGGGTCATCCATAGCTGCATAGTGAGTTTGAGGCCAGCCTGGGCTATGTGACACCTTGTCTCAAAAATCGGAGAAATGGGGCTCAGGAAGTTGGCTACAAAGTGCTTGTCATGTAAACACAATCACCTGAATTCATGTCATCCATGTAAAAAGCTGGAGATGGCATTACACATCTGTAATCAGTGCTGGGGAGGAACCTAAGGTGGAGGAGGAGAAGTAGACCCAGGGGTGCTGGCACCCACCTGTGATCCTAGCAGGCCGAGGCAGGCAGATCTGAGTTCGACGCCAGCCTGCTCTACACAGCAAATTCCAGGCCAGAGAGATTAACATAGAGAGACCCTGCAAAGTGAGTTAAGGAAGGGCCTTGGCTTTTCCTGGCTTTCCCCACCTTTCCTGAAGCTTCCACTTCATGTCCCCACAGACGCGGGCGGTGATGAACTTCGTGGTCCGCTACCGGCCGGATGAGCAGCCCTCGCTTCAGCCACACCATGACTCGTCCACTTTCACAGTTAATGTCGCCCTCAATCACAAGGGCGTGGACTATGAGGTGAGGGTGGGGCCCTTCCTGCCTTGGGGCCCCCGCTGGGCTCCTGCACACACTTCACCTTGCAGCCTTGTCTCAGCTCCCTTCCTGGCCTCTGTTCTCAGTTGTTTTGTGTCATGTCTTGCCTCGGCTGCTGGATTAGTTTGCTCTCTGTTGCTGTGACAAGAAGCAAGACCAGAAGCCACTTGGGGAGGAAGGGCTACTGGGCTGAGTCACCCCCATCACAGTCCACCGTGGAAACCAAGGCAGGAACTCGAGCAGGGCAGGAACCTGGAGGCAGGAGCTGATGCAGAGGCCATGGAGGGGTGCTGCTTACTGCTGGTTCCCCACTGCTTGTTCAGCCTGCTTCCTTATACACCCAAGGACCACCTGCCCAGGGGATGGCACTTCCCACAGTGGGCTGGCCCTCCCACATCAATCATCAGTGAAGAAAATGCCCCACAGGCTTGCCTACAGGCCAGTCTTAGGGAAGCATTCCCTCAGTTGAGGCTCCCTCTTCCCTGATGATCCCAGCTTTGTGCCAAGTTGACAAAAACCCGACCAGCGCGGCTGCTTCCCTGCTTCCTCCTGTCCCCGTGTCTGTACTGGTTACTTTTCTGTTGCTGCCATAAACTTCCTCACAAAAACAGTGTAAGCAAGGAAGGGTCTGTTTTGGCTCAAAGTCTGAGCATACAGTTCGTTCTGCTGTGCGTGTGGCATGGTGGCAGGAGCTCTGTGTCCACAGCCAGGGAGCAGAGAGCTGAATCCTGGTGCCTAGCTTCCTTTGTGCTTTTAATTCAGGGGTGTCCCACCCTGATTTCAGTCCAGATTTACCACTACATAGCCTCTCTTGCCTGTGTCTCACCCCCACCCCATTTGACTGGCATCTCCCCCCACGCCTGTGGTCCACCCCCTGCCCCCCATCCCATTGTCTGCTCTCTGCTACCCTCACTTTTATCCTTATGTTTTCTCTGATCTCCCCCCAGGGAGGTGGCTGCCGCTTCCTGCGTTACAACTGCAGGGTCTCGTCCCCAAGGAAGGGCTGGGCTCTCCTGCACCCCGGCCGCCTCACACACTACCACGAGGGGCTGCCCACCACCCGGGGCACTAGATACATCATGGTGTCCTTTGTTGATCCCTGACACTCAACAACCAGTCCGCCAAACCTTCTCTGCCACTGTGCCTTGTTGGGTGACCTGGGTCACCATTCTTGGAGAAAGAGCGGCCCCTGGCCTTCCCATTCCCCGAGTGTGTCTGTGGGCCCGGGATGGAACGTGCTGCTGGCCCCCACAGCCCTCTCAGGAGGTCCCTGGAATCTTCCACCTTCCCACTGACCCCATGGACTCAGGGGGAGTGGACTTCAGAGGGCTCCCTGCCTGATAAATTATTAAGCTTCCTCTGCCTCACTTTCAATAAAAGGGTGTTTGTAACTATCGAGTCCACGAATCACATATAAAGACAGAGTCTGTGTAGCCCGGACAGGCCTCCACCTCACTGTAGGAATTAGGGTGGTGTGCCACCGTGCCCACTTTATGCAGTGCCGGGAACCAAACCCAGAGTCCTGCATGGTGACAAGGACTCTACCAACTGAGCTATACCACCTTTCCTCCTCCTCCTCCTCCTCTTCTTTTTCTCTTTGAGACAGAGTTTCTCTGTGTAGCTTTGGCTGTCCTGGAATCCCTTTGTAGACCACTCTGGCCTCGAACTCACAGAGACCCTCTGCCTCAGCCTCCCTGAGTACTAGGATTACAGGTGTGCGTCACCATATTCCAGCCCCCCCTCCCCCCACACTTCTTCATTCTTATATTTGAAAATAAATTACCTGTATGCCTGCGTAGGTATTGTACAAGAGCGCAGGTGTCCACAGGGGCCAGGAGATGTATCAGATTCCCCTGGGACTGGAGTCACAGGTAGTTGGGTTGAAAGCCACCTGATTTGGGTGCAGGGAACCAAACTCTGCAAGAGCACCAAGCACTCTTAACCTCTCCAGTCCCCGCCCCCTCTTATTACACTTACTTAATTTAGTGTGTTTGTATGTGTGTATAACTCTGGGAACAGGTTCTCTTGTACCTTGTGTGCTGGCTAGTTTATGCCAATTTGACACAAGCCAGAGTTCTCCAACATGAGGAAGCCGCCATTGAGAAAATGCCTCCATAAGACTTGCTGTAGGTTATTCTCTCAATTAATGACCAATGGGGGAGGGTCCAGCCCACTGTGGGTGGTGCCATCCCTGGGCTGGTGATCCTGGTTGTACAAGAAAGCAGGTTGAGCAGGCCATGATGAACAAGCCAGTAAGCAGCACGCCCTCCATGGCCTCTGCATCAAGCTCCTGCCTCCAGTTTCCTACCCTGCTTGAGTTCCTGCCCTGACTTCCTTCCGTGATGAACAGCAATACGGAAGTATAACTCTTTCTTGCCCAACCTGCATTTGGTCATGGTGTTTCACTGCAGCAATGGAAACCCTAACTAAGACAATGTGAGACGATGTCAAGCTTGGTGGCAAACGCCTTTACCACTGAGCCACCTCGCTGGTTCTCCTTAGCATTTTGAGACCAGAAACTCTTCATTGTCTAAGCTGGCCTTGCTTTTAAAGCAATCCTCCTTTTTTTTTTTTTTTTTTTTTTTTCCTTTTCCTGAGACAGGGTCTGTCTGTGTTAGCCTTGGCTCTCCTGGACTCACTTTGTAGACCAAGTTGGCCTCGAACTCACAGCAATCTGCCTGCCTCTGCCGCCTCCCGAGTGTTGGGATTAAAGGTGTGCGCCACCATGCCCGGCTTTAAAGCAATCCTCTTAGCTCTGCCTCCCTCCCAAGTGCTGGAATTACTAGCATGGGGTATCTACGGATGACTTTCAAAAATGGAAGCCAGAGGCTGGGTGGTGGTGAAGCACGCCTTTAATCTCAGCACTCGGGAGGCAGAGGTAGGTGGATCGCTGTGAGTTGGAGGCCAGCCTGGTCTACAAAGCGAGTCCAGGACAGTCAAGGCTAACACAGACAGACCCTGTCTCGGGGGGAAAAAAAAAAAAAAGGAAGCCAGGAAAGGTAGTGGGCAATCCTAGCATCCAGGAGACAGATGGAAGAGGATTGGGGGTTCAAGACCAGCCTGTGCTAACATAGAGTGTCTCAAAATAAAAAGAGATGGCTCAGCTGGTAAAGGTGCCAAGGGATGTCTCTCAGTTGTAGGGTACTTGCTTAGCATTCACAAGGTCCTGCATTCCATCCCTAGCATTGAAAGAAGACAAATTAGAATCTGAGAGATGGCCCTCCGGGTACAGGCACTTGCCACTGTCAAATCTGAGGTCAGTCCTCAGCCCCACATGCTGGGAGGAAGAAACAAACTCTTCCAAGTAGTCCTCTGACCTCTAAAGGCATACCATGCCACGTGTGCTCATCCACAACTCAACACACGCAAAATAAGTATTTTTCTAAAACTTAAAAAGAGCGAACATTTAGAATCAAATAGACTTGATCAGCAACTGTACATTTCCTGCCTCTTAATTACCCCTCTGCTGACAGCGAGCAAGCCCTTTCCTTCTGTCCAGTGTATACACTGATGACATGACCACTCCATGGTATGGTTAAGGGGAAGGTTTTTATCGTAGGTGTGAGAGAACAGCCAGAGGCATCTGGGAGAGTCCAGAGCAGGGAGGGAAAGTACTAGATCGGACCTGGCCATGAGAGAAATGGGAGCAGAGCAGAGTGGATTCTGGGGGCCAAACTCAGCAAGGTAAGCACTTTGCTGACTGGTTATCTCCCCTAGCCCTCCCTCAAAATCTTTTTGAAAAAGATTTGCTTTGGGGTTGAAGGGATGGCTGAGCCATTATGAATATGTATTGCCCTCCCAGAGAACCTCAGTCTGGGTCCCAGCACCCAGGGCAGACAGCTCACAACCACCTTTCAGCCCCTGGCCTCCCAGGGCACCCCACACACCCTCCTCATACACAAATACATGACTAAAAAAAATTCTTTTTAAATTAAATCTGCTGGGAGCAGTGGCGCACACCTGTAATCCCAGCACTCAGGAGGCAGAGGCAGATGGATCTCTGTGAGTTTGAGGTCAGCCTGCTCTACAAAGCAAGTCCAGGACAGCCAGAGCTACACAGAGAAAGCCTGTCTTGAAAAACAAACAACCCCTGCCCCCAAGAAAATCCAAAAATAAATAAATAAATAAATATTTTTGTAAATGTTTACTTTTTTATTTTTGTGTGTGTGCCCATGCATGCATGTACATACATATGCATACATGTGCCCAAGGGCATTCGAGTGCCTTGGAGACCAGGAAAGGGCATCAATCATATCCCCTGGAGCTGGAGTTACAGGTGGTCCTAAGGCACCACACATTGTTGTGGGAACTGAATTCAGGGCAGGAGCAGTAGCCGCTCTTGGTTGCTGAGTCAGCCCTCCAGATTCGCTCTACCCTTTTCTCCAGATTCTGTGTAGGTCCTGTGTGCAGTGCCCCAGCTGCCCTGATTTCAGGATGGTAAGGATCGCTGTCCTTGAAGACAGTAAGCTCCAAGAGCTGAGTGCTACAGCTGGCCCCAGCCTGGGGAGCTTGACCTTAGTTAGAACCAGGCAGTGACTACGGAATTTTCAACCTTGTTCTTGTAAAAGGCATGGGCCTCCACAGTACATGTCAGATCTCTACCACAGCCTACTTAGCAGAGGCCCTAACTGCTGTGGAGTTCAGCTTGCTCTAGGCTCCAGGCCACGCCCCAGGATCCCGGCCACGCCCTAAGTCTTTCCCACTCCATACTATTGGTCAGCTCTGTCAAGCTCAGGGAGAGATAGCTTTGCCTTGCCCAGTTCACAGTTCACTGTCCACGCAGCTCAATGTGTAGGTCAGAGAAGGGGGGCAGAAGTGGGGGTAGGTCCAGGGGTCAAAGTCAGAGGATTGAGTTAAGAAGGGGATGTGTACTTAAGCGGTGGGTTGCCCCAGTGCAACTCCCCTCTTAAAGTATGGCAGCCTCCTCCAGCCCCCTGCACCGGAGTCTTCAAGTGTTTGCAGTGCTTCAGTGGGTCTTTTCCTTCTTGGGACTTGGTGAGTCCCTAAAGGCGCTGGAGCCAGACAAACCTGGCTGTTTGGGGCTTTGGTCCCCCATGATCCTGAGGCGGCAGAATAGAAACTTCTGGGGGTCCTAAAAGGAGTCTGGGGCTTAAATACCAAAGACCTGGGGGGTGGGGTGGGAGGATGAGCAGAGAGGAAGAAAGAGCTTAAACATCAAGGTTCTTTTAGAAAAATATTTTTTATTGCATATATTTGTTTGTGGGGTGGCATGTTCATGCGGCAGTAAATTGGTGCAAAGCAGAGAGCAGTTTGAGGTAATCATTTCTCTCCTTGCATTCTATGGGGCTGGGGGATGAAACTCAGGTCATCAGCCTTGGCAGCTGGCCCTGAACACCTGGATTCTTAGTGTTCCCCCCTCACCCCCCCCCCCCATCTTGTCCTCCAGCCCTGCTGTGCCTGGCGGCCTTGATTCTAGCCTCCCTAGGCCGGGCTTGGACCCTTGTGGTCCTCTACCTGTTCTGGCTTTATCGAGATAGACACACACCCAGGATGGGGGGTCGCCGGTCTGCCTGGGTCCGGAACTGGGCGATCTGGAGGTATTTCCGAGACTACTTCCCCGTCACGGTGAGGGTTTGACCCCCCCCCCCCACCTCCCAGAAGGTGCGCTGGGTTGATGGATGGGTGGGTGGGGACTTCAATACATGTGGGCACCCCTCCCCCACCTCCGAAGCGGTTCCTCACCGGGAAATGGGTTACATTCGTACCCTCTGCTCTGCAGCTGGTTAAAACGGCCGAGTTGGATCCATCCCAAAACTACCTTTTCGGTTTTCATCCTCACGGGGTTCTGGTTGTTGGGGCCTTCAGCAACTTCTGTACAGAGGCCACGGGCTTCTCTCGCCTCTTTCCGGGTCTCAGGTCACACCTACTCATGCTCCCATGTTGGTTCCAAATGCCTCTCTTCCGAGATTACATTATGACCAGTGGTAAGGAAGCCCCTTCTCAAGATCACTAGGACCCCCGCTGTTACCTCACCCTTCTTATCACCTGGGGTGGGGTAGGGGGGTGGGGGCTCCTATATTCGCCTCTATCTTGGGGGTGTCCATGCACAGCTTTTCGTCCTCTCCACCCAGGTTTAGTCTCTTCTGACAAGGCTAGCGCTTCCTATCTCTTGTCCCACCCTGAGGGTGGCCGGGTGGCCGTCCTGGCTGTGGGAGGTCCCCTGGAAGCTTTGGAAGCAAAGCCTGGAACAGTGAGTTTGCGGCTCCGGCATCAGAAAGGATTCATTAAATTAGCCCTGGAACACGGGTGAGGAGTGGGCGGGCGGCGGCGGCAGGGCTATAGCCACCGGAAGTGCCTCCAAGAGAGGACCATGGAGCGGATACTTCAGGCCCCACGTCAGCCTCACAGGTGTCCGTTGCTGCTCCTCCAGGACCTCTCTTGTGCCTGTCTTCTCCTTCGGAGAGAATGAACTCTTCCGGCAATTTCCCAACCCGCCGGGCTCCTGGATACGGAGGGTGCAGGAAGCTCTTCAGAAGATGCTGAGTGTGGCCCTGCCTCTCTTTCATGGTCGCCTGGGTCTCCTGATACCTTTCCGTGTGCCCATCCACACCGTGGGTGAGTTATGTATCTCCCATCCTCTCCCAGCCCGAGGACTGGATCCTAGCTCTGTGGTCCGCGAAGCTGGCATTCATCCGGACACTGGCCTCGAACTCTGTCCAGGCTGATCCCCTGAGAGTGGGGCATCTCAACAATCAAGTCTTCTCCCATCATGTCCCCTCCACAGTGGGCGCCCCAATTCCAGTGCAGCGAAGCCCGAGGCCCAGCCAGGAACAGGTGGATCAGTTGCATGGGCTGTATGTAGAGCGTCTCACACAGCTGTTTGAGGAACACAAGACACGCTATGGTGTCCCTGCTCATCAACGCCTAGTCCTCCCCTAGGTGTGTCCATGTGCCAGTTGTCCCCGCCTTCCTGAGTGACAGTGGGGGGGAGCGAGGCTGGGGAGGGGATTAAAGGTGGGAATAGACGAGAAGCCTTTGTGTGTTTTGTACAAGTTCAGGGGAGGGAGAGATAAGTCACTGCCACTGGGCAGAGACCCCGCCCCCCGCCCCCCGCCCCCCCCCCCCCCCCCCCGCCATTGTCTCCACTGATTCTGGTAGCTTTGACCACTCCCAGGGATCTGCAAACTGATTGCATTGCAAGCCGCTGCCTTCCTGTCAGGGTCCTCTCCCCCTGCCTGGCCTGTATGTTAGAGATCAAAGTCTCAGGTCCTCACCGCACCCGCACCCCACCGTTGCCTGAGACTGTGGGCTGGTGGGCGTTCCTACCTTACTGCCTCGGTCACCAGGGAGGAGAGTCTTGTCCCTTTTCTACACTCTTTCTCCCTCACTCCAAGCTCCTCCCAGTGTCTTGCCCAGACTCATTGACCAAGGAAGTTCAAAGGTCAGTCCAAGAAGGGGCCTAGAAAGTTCTGGGGCTCCGGGGCCAACATCTGATCATTCCAGAAGTGAACTGCTCCCTGGGAATTCATGTCCCTCAAAACCTTCACCCTCTGTTTCCCAGATCCCAGAGACCTGGTGATGCCCTGGGGGCCACCAGGATGGATGTTCCTATAGCCCCTCTTTTTCTCTCACCTTGAAAACACCTCAGAAGTAATAGCTTAAAGTGGTAGGCGCCTACCAATCCAGTGCTTGTGGTTTTCATCATGAGTAAGGTGACAGGAGAGGGGGTGGGGTGGGGGTCGGGCATGCCACAAAGCACATGTAGCCCTCAGTTTTCTCCTTCCATCACGTCCCGTGGGTCCCAGGGATTGATTTTAGTTCTTCAGGCGCTTGTTAGCAATCTCCTTTACAAGCTGAACAATCTCACCTGGCCTTCATCTTGCGTTCTGTGCCTCTTCCTCCTGGAATCTTCGCCCACACCTCGAAGCTGCTGAAAACCACAGAGCTGCCTGCTGACTAGAACCACAATGCCCAGACCCCACCCCCATGGGATCATTAGCAGAGGAATCTTTTGTAATTTCTCCACTGACAACAACGCCTTCTCCCAGCTCTTTCCCAGCCTTAGGACTTGGGTAGTCACATTAGCTTGACTCATCTTTCTGTCTCTTGAGAATACCTCATGTTCAATCGTGAGACTTGTCCTAGCCTCATGTCAACCTGACATGGCCCAGGGTCATTTGAGAAGGGGACTTCAATTGTGACATTTCCCAGATCAAATTGGCCTGTGGTGATGTCTGCAAGAGGGATTTTCTTGCTTGTTAATCAATGTGTAGGAAGACCCAGTCCACGGTGGGCAGTATCATTCCCTAGGCCTGTGTAAGAGTTAGCTAAGCATGAGCCTGTAAGCAGCATTCCCCTATGGTTCCTGCTTTGGTTCCTGCACTGACTTCCCACAATGATGAGCTGCAACCTACAAGTGGAAACAAATCCTTCTCTCCCCTAAGTTGCTTTTGGTCAGAGTAAACACACAGAGATGAAAAGTGGAAGCACTCATGGATCATCGGGCACCCTCTCCATAATTAACAAGATCCTTCCACAGAAGACTCCTCGCTTGGGTAAGAAAAACTGGCATGAGCATTGGTCCTACTCAGAGAGGGAACGCAGGGAATAGAGGACTTGGAAGAATCAGAACAGGAGGCTTGCTCTTTCTGTACTACAGAGTGGAAGTGGTAGGACCAGGGAGCTGGTGACAGTGCCCCACTCTTGTCCCACAGTGGCACTGTGAGTCCTATGAGTCGCCAGAGTCTGGACTTCACTGTGTCACAGCCCCACCTGGGCCAGGCAGTGACCTTCCTGATTGGGGGTGCACGGGAACCCCTGCATGCAGTCCCTGATAAGCACCACACTGCGCCCCCGACATGCAAAGGCTCTGTGCGCCTGGTGCTAAGGCACGAGTGAGCAGGGCTGCGGATTCCTTTCAGGTTAGGCGTTTTGCTTTGTAACAAGTCTCCTGTAGCTCAGGATGGCCTCGAACTCACTATGTAGCCAAGAATGACCTGGAGCTTCTGATCCTCCTGCCTCCACCTCTTGAGTACAGTGTGCACCCTCACGTCGGGTTTAGGCCATGCTGGGGAATGAAACCCAGGGCTTCATGCATGTTAGGTCATAGGTATATCTCATATATACACACACATATGTGTGTTATGTAAGAACACACACACATAAGCCGGGCGTGGTGGTGCACACCTTTAATCCCAGCACCCAGGAGGCAGAGGCAGGCGGATCAGAGCTTTGTGAGTTCAAGGCCAATCTTGTCTACAAAGTGAGTCCAGAACAGCCATGGCTACACAGAGAGACCCTGTCTCAAAAATGAAAAAAAAAAAAAAAAAAAAAAGAACACACATGTATATGTATGTATATGTATGTATATGTATGTGTGTAGAGATACAGAGATATAGATATAATCCCCTAGCATCTAGAGGGATACAGTTCAATAATTCAACTAGCATCACAGGGATCCATCAGTTCTGTCTTATACTGTGGTATTTGCTTATTCCTTGACACCCAGATCCATGTCTTCTACCTATAGGTTCTTATGACTCTGACGTTTCCTACTCGGTGCCCAGTGCATTACCAACTAGCACTGGGACTCAGAAGCCCCTCCCCCTCTCCCTTCCCTCCCTCCACTCTCTGTCTCCTTCCCTCCCCCTTCCCTTCCCTCCCTCCACTCTCTGTCTCCTTCCCTCCCCCCTTCCCTCCCTCCACTCTCTGTCTCCTTCTCTCTCCTCCTCCTCCCCCTCCCTCTCTGTCTCCCTCTCTCCCTCCTTTCCTCATCTCTCTCTCCCTCCCCCTCCCTTCTTTCTCTCCTCCTCCCTCTTCTCTCTCCCTCTCCTCCGCTTGCTCCTCCCTCCATCCTCCCTCCTCCCCCTGCCTCCCTCCCTCCTCTTTCTCCCTCCCTCCTTTCTTTCTCTCTCCCTCCCTCCTCTCTCTGTCTCCCTCCCTCCTCTCTCTGTCTCCCTCCCTCCCTCTCTCATCTCTCTGTCTCCCCTCCCTCCCTCCTGACTCCTCTCCCTCCCCCCTCTCCTTCCTGTCTCTCTTTCTGTCTCCCTCCCCCTCCCTTCCTCCTTTCTGTCTCCTTCTCTCCCACCCCCTCTCTCCCCTTCCCACTTTTTTCTCTCCCTCCCTCTCCCTGTCTCCCTCTCTCCCTCCCTCATCTCTTTTCCTCCCCTCTTTTTCTCTTTCTCTCCCATCCTCCTCCCTCCCTCTCTCCCCCTTTCTCCCTCCCTCCCTCATCTCTCTCCCTCCCTTCCTCTCTTTCTCTCTCTCCCTCCCCCTTTCTCTCCCCCTCCCTCTCTCCCTCCTCCCTCCCTCCCTCCCTTTCTCTCTCTCTCTCTCATGTGCGCACCTGTGTGTGTGTGTGTGTGTGTGTGTGTGTGTTAGAGGCCACAAGAAGGCATCAGATCCCCTGTCTAAAGTTACAGGCATATGAACCAGTCAACACAGGTTCTCATCCTCTGCAAGAGCAACAAGTACTCTTAACTTCTGAGCCATCTTTCCAGGCCTTCGCCTGGATTTTTAAATTTTTCTTATTTTTATGTGGACATGTGTTGGCTGCCTGCATGTCCATGTACCGTGTGTTTGTAGTGCTCAGGGAGGCCAGAATCAGCCATTGGATCTCCTGGAACTGGAGTTAAAGGCAGGTGCAGGGTACCATGTGGGTGCTGAGAATTGGATCTCAGTCTCTCTTGCCCCCTCCCCTTGTTCCTGGATTTTTTTTATTTTTTATTTATTTATTTTTGTTGTTTTGTTTTGTTTTTTGAGAGGGTTTCTCTGTGTATCCTTGGCTGTCCTGGACTCACTCTGTAGACCAGGCTGGCCTCAAACTCACAGCGATCTGCCTGCCTCTGCCTCCCAAGTGCTGGGATTAAAGGTGTGCGCCACCACGCCCGGCCTGCCCCTGGATTTTTAAAGATAGATTCTAGGAATCAAAATGAACTCTCCACAATTCCGCAGCAAGCACTTCATTGACTGCTCAGCATCACCAGACCTTCAACATTCTCTCAAGCCAACACCATGGAGCCAGGAGTGGTGAGACAGGCCTGGAATCCCAGCACCCAGGGGGGCTGAGGCAGGAGGAGGCACACATACTAACCACAGCAAACCTCTCTTCCCACCCTTCCCAGGGCCTGGAGACTTCCACCACTCATGTCCAGGCTTGGCCACTCCCACCCCAAGGTTCTCTAGAATGGTCTGTTCTCTCACAAGTCTGTTCTCCATCCCACACTTGGAATCAAAACAAAAACATGTTTACACCAACTACACCAACCAACTGCTGTACAAAAAGAACTGGCAGGTCCCAGAGCAGAGCTGAGGAGGCAGCCTGTGTGGAAGGGTAGCATTGACAGGTAAACAGGATTTAAGAAGATGGAGAAGTGAGGGTAGATACCAGAATGCCATGAGCTAAGATTGGGGTCTGCTCTGGCATGCATGCCTATGTCCCCAGCACTTGGGAGGCTGAGGCAGGAAAATGATGGCCACCAACAAGTGAGATGGGTGGTGGAGCCAGGAGACTCCCTGAAAGGTCCTCACCCGCTAGCCTGGTATATGCAAGGGTGAACAAGAGATCCCCTCTAAAACAAGGTGGACAGTCGGTACTGATGTCTGAGTGTGCACTCACATTCACACACATACTCCTACACATTTCTCTCTGTGTCTGCCTGTCTGTCTGTCTGTCTGTCTGTCTGTCTCTCTCTCTCTCTCTCTCTCTCTCTCTCTCTCACACACACACACACACACACACACACACACACACACACACACACACATGTTTTCAATCTTTGTGGTTGTTGAAACAGGAGGAAACCCATGCCTGGTCCTAGTAAGTCTAGCCCAGAACCAATAGTTTAGGCGAGCCTATTACTATCACCCTACTAAATGGACATACCATAAGACTGCCCTCTGCCGGGCAGTGGTGGCGCACGCCTTTAACCCCAGCAGTCAGGAGGCAGAGACAGGCGGATTGCTGTGAGTTCGAGGCCAGCCTGGTCTACAAAGCGAGTCCAGGACAGCCAAGGTTACACAGAGAAACCTTGTCTCGAAAAACAAAACAAAACAAAGAAACAAAAATACCAAAAAAAAAAAAAAAAAAAAAAAAGCCACCCTCTAAATTTATATCTCCAAAAACATAGATTATAGTGTGGCTCCCCGACCTTATCAGAGAAGCTCCTTTGTGTAGTGGACAATGGTTAATGTAGAAACATGATTAACCGAAGTGCAGTGCAGAAGACAAGCATCTAAGGGGTGCTCAGCCCCAAATGGGGCACTCTCTAGGCACAGATAGTGGGGAAGAGGAGAGCAGAAAGGTTGTAAGGGTCAGAGGTTGGGACAGACTGGAGTAAAACAGTGTCTTCTGGACAGGAGCTCACACCAGCTGTAGCTGCCCACAGGGGATCAAGCCAGCAAGGAAGGAGGAGGGACTCGTGAGACCCTGCCTCTAGCTGTGGAGCTGTCCATAGTTGGAGAGGCAGCGCCCCCCCCCCCCTCTGTTGTTTTGAGACAGGGTTTCTTTCTGTAGCCTTGGCTGTCCTGGACTCACTTTGTAGACCAGGCTGGCCTCGAACTCACATCGATCCACCTACCTCTGCCTCTGCCTCCCAAGTGCTGGGATTAAAGGCTTGCGCCTCCACTGCCTCACAAGATTTGATGTTTTAAGATTGCTGGCATAGTTTTAAATCATTATTTTTATTTTGGGTTCCTTGAATCTCTTTCTCCATACTCCACCCTAATCCTTTCCAACACCCAACACCAGGTAGAGGAGAAGAAAGTTAGTGGGGAGGGGGGTATAGTTTTCTTTGGTTCTTCCTGCTGTTTATGGTCATCCAGTTCCTTGGAGCAAGTCCAATCTTTGTTTCAGGATATTTCCAACTTCTGTCAAACTGCATCAACAGCAATCAGGAGCAGCAGGAGGAAACACCAGCGGTCTTCTTCTTTCTCGGAGTCCCCAGTCTCTCTCAAGGTCTGGTTTTTATCCCCACTGACAAAGTTCACAGCTGACAAATACCACGTGCCCTTTCAGCAGGTAATTATCAGCCATGGACAATCTGGAGCAGCCCTCATATCTCACACTTGGGGTTAAAACAAAAACATGTTTATATATAAACCAAAACTTCTATATCTTAAGAGTTCTTGTGGGGCCGGCGTGTCTGTAACGGCAGCACTTGGAGGAGGCAGAGGCAAGCAGATCTCTGTGAGTTCGAGGCCAGCCTGGTCTACTAAATGAGTCCAGGACATAGAAAGAAAAGAAAAGAAAGGAAAGGAAAGGAAAGGAAAAGAAAAGAAAAGAAAACGTGCTATGGGGGCTGGAGACTGGAGAGATGGCTTAGTAGTTAAGAGCACTCACTACTCTTCTGAAGGTCCTGAGTTCAATTCCCAGCACCCACATGGCAGCTCACAAGTGTCTGACACTGTTTTTCTGGTGTGCAGATGTACATGCAGACAAAGTACCCATATACATAAAATAAATAAAATATACTTTTTAAAAAGCATTTGTGCACAAATACAGCAATCCTTGGACTTGGGCTCCGCCTGTCTGTTCACTGGCTTTGTGCTTGTATCTAAGACTGAAAACAAGCATAACATGTCAGCCGGGCATGGTGATTCATGCCTGCGATACTCTGGGGATGCTGAGACAGAAGGATCTCTTTGAGTAGGAGGCCAGCCTAAGCTGCACAGAGAAATCTTGTCTCAAGTAATAATAATACCAATTTGTTTGAGCATGACCAGAATGCAACTATATTTGACACCCACTGTCTTATAAAATGTACTCAGGAGAAGAATTTTTCAACTTGTCCCGAGGTGAAAGTTTAGGCAATTCCATAACTTATGTCAGTCCTCCTCAGATAGTAAAGATTTTTTGTTTTTTCTTTTTTTTAAAGACAGGGTCGCATGTAGCCCAGGCTACTTTTGAACTCACAGTGTGAGGACAGGATTTCTTTGAACTCCTCATCTTCTTGCCTTTGCCTCCTACATCTAATTTTATGTCGTACTGAGGATGGAATCTTGGGTTATTTTGTGCCTGTTAGACAAGCACGCTACCAACTGAGTCATCTCTCCAGCCCTCCCGGTAGTGTTCTTGATGTGTGTGTGTGTGTGTGTGCGCGCCAGCCATCCTTTTGTTTCTGCTACCCCTAGGACTGAGGTTGCAGGTGTGTAGGAGGTGGCAGGTGTGTATGGAGGTTACAGGTGTGTGGGAGGTTGCAGGTGTGTAGAAGGTGGCAGGTGTGTAAGAGGTTGCAGGTGTGTAGGAGGTGGCAGGTGTGTATGGAGGTTACAGGTGTGTGGGAGGTTGCAGGTGTGTGGGAGGTGGCAGGTGTGTAAGAGGTTGCAGGTGTGTAGGAGGTGGCAGGGGTGTAGGAGGTGGCAGGTATGTATGTCTCGTCAGGACATTGGAACTCTGGTGGGTTCTGCCACCCCCACCCCCTGCCCCACCCAGCCTTTGGAGCATGAGCCTGCCCCCTACTGGCTCCAGTTCTCCAGGGCTTGCCTCATTACCTTGTTACACACCTGGAATATGCCTGTGTCCCCCTCCCCGACGCCCCCCCATCTCTTTCCTTCCCCTTCTTTTATTTGAGGCAAAGTCTCATGCCACCCAGGCTGACCTTCAACTCCTATCTCCATCTTTCAAGTCTGGGGATTACAGACACAGCCACCACTCCATGCTATTCTACTCTTGGACACATGCGTGTACACACACACACACACACACACACACACACCCTCTCTTCAGGTGAGATCTCAATATGTAGCACAAGCGGTCCTTGAATTCACAAGCGTTCCTGCCTCAGCCTCTTGATTGTGGAGAATACAGGCATGACTCTGATTGTCTGTCCTCTGTCTTCCCCTCCCCCCTCCCCCTCTGTCTTCCCCTCCTCCTCTGTCTTCCCCTCCCCCTCCTCCTCTTTCTTCCCCTCCCCCTTTTCCTCTGTCTTCCTCTCCCCCCTCCTCCTCTGTCTTCCCCTCCCCCTCCACCTCTGTCTTCCCCTCCCCCTCTGTCTTCCCCTCCCCCTCCTCTTCTGTCTTCCTCTCCCCCCTCCACCTCTGTCTTCCCCTCCTCTCTTCTCTCTTCCCCTCCCCCTTTTCATGACTTTCTACTCCCTTCCCTCCCTTCTCCTCTCTTCTTTCCCCTCCTCTTCCCTTCTCTTTTGCAGAACCCTATATCCCAGAGTTCAAGGCTGTCGTGGGTCTTCCCCTTCACTATATAGTGATCAGTACATCCCATCATTGTGTGCTTTCTGCCTGAAGTCTGGAAGACTAACGTAAATGTACTTAAGAGGCTCCACAAGCCCAGCTTCTTGACCCTTCTCAGAACCTCTTCTCTCCCTGTCATTCTCAAAGTGGCCACCAGAGGGCGGTGTCTTTTCAAAAGGCAAATCTGTCTGTCCCTCTCTAGTTTAAAACCCCCTGACTGGCCAGTCTGACTCTCTGGGAGGATCCAATAGGCATTTACAAATTAGTCTCAAACTCACAGAGATCTGCCTGCCTCTTCTTCCAGAGGTCTGGGTCTCAAGGCGTGTGCCGCCACACACAGCCCTGTTAGGATTGGTTGGTTTTGGCTTTGTAGCACAGGCTAGCCTTGAACTTGTGAACTTCCTGCCTCAGCTTCCTGAGTGCTGAGTACAGGGATGAGCCAACATACCCTGTAGAGCTCACAGAGCAAGAGGCCTCTCGACCTTGGACTTTGCTAGAGACCAGCTGCCTATCTGGATGGGGAACTTCTCAGTGCAACGCATGGTCCATTTCCAAACTGCCTTCCCAGGCCTGCAACCTGCCAGGTGGCTCCGGACCCTCCTTAAAGATTCCCACACACTTCCCTGGTGGTGGTGGAGGCAGCACGCTGCTTTAATCCCAGCACTCAGGAGGCAGAGGCAGGCAGATCTCTGTACGTTCGAGGCCAGTTTGGTCTACAGAGTGAGTTCCAGGACAGCCAGGGCTACACAGAGAAACCCTGTCTAAAAAAAAAAAAAACCAACCAACAACAAAACAACCAACCAACCAACCAAACAAAAAGAACCTTCCCACACACTGTTTGCAAACATCCTTTAATCCCAGGTTGGATAACTTGAGTAGCAGTGCAAACACTGTATTGGATTGTGATACGTTAAACATGTCCATCTAAAAGCAATGGCTAGGACTAGGGGAACTGAACACATTGGTCATCTCAGCACTAGGGAGGCCAGATGGGAAGAGAGAGAGTTCAAGCCCAGCCAGGGCTCATGGTGAGACCTCATCTTGTTAAACAACAACAATAAAACGACAATAACAACAACAACACACACACACACACACACACACACACACACAAATAAATCCTTATAAAGAAGGACTGATTTGCACTAGAGAACATGGAACAACTCACTGGAACTGGAATTGAGGGTGGGCGTGAGCTCCCGCCTGGATGCTGAGAACCGAACTCAGGTCCCCTGTAAGAGCAGCAAGCGCTCTTAAGCACGGAGCCACCTGCCCAGGTCCCAGGGTAAGGAAAACATTTCGTCACTGAGGAAGCGTGCCTTGAGAAACTATGCATCAGCACATTTACAGGAAAGGAGGACAACTCTCCCAAGAGAGAGCTCAGCTAATCTGTGATGGCAGAATGAAAAGGAGCCTCAGTTCTTTGTTGCTTGCTCTTTGCTTGCATGGTGGTGGCACCTAGGTGTGAAGTTGAGGCTTTACAAATAGTTAGGCATAAGGCTCTGTGTGGTGGCGCACGCCTTTAATCCCAGCATTCCGGAGGCAGAGGCAGATGCATCTCTGTGAGTTCGAGGCCAGGCTGGTCTACATAGCAAGTTCCAGGCCAGTCACAGATATACAGTGAGACCTTGGCTCAAAAACCGACGCCAAAGAGGCTGGTGAGATGGCTCAGTGGTTAAAGGTGGCTGCTTCTGAATCTGATGACCTGAGTTCAAGCCCCGGAGCCCACATGATGGAAGAAGAGAACTGAGTTTTGGAAGTTATCCTCTGACTCCCACATATACACTGTGATGGGTGCTTGTACAGAGAGAGAGGAGGGGGACAGAGGAGAGGGAAGAAGAGGAAAAATATAAATGTTTTTAAAAGGTAAGCGTGTAAGCTGGGAGGTGGTGGTGCACATCTTTAATCCCACACTCAGGAGGCAGAGGCAGGCAGATTTCTGAGTTCGAAGCCAGCCTTGGTCTACTAGGGAGTTCCAGGACAGCCGAGGCTACCCAGAGAAACCCTGCCTTAAACAAAAACAAATATCCAAATGTGTGCCAGCCATTCTCCCACAGAAACAAGAATAGCCACTCAAGAATACACAGAGTCACACAGAGGCACCTCCAGCACGGCCCTGTCCTCAAAGAGTTCACCCCGTCAAGGCTGACGGCCCCTCCATCTTTCTGACTCACGCAGCTCCCACGGATGTTCCTAGAGTCAGACAGTCCTGCCTATGGAATAACCGAGAGCGGCTTCCGTTTTGGCTGAATTGCGGGTGAGCAGGCTGAAACGAAAGACTGTCGGAGAAGAGCTCCTCGGATTGGCTCAACGGTAATTCCTTTCCATTACCTGAGCCCCATGTGCCAGAAATACCGCACTGGGTCCTTCCGTGCATCCTTTCTCATTCCGCCCTTACTGGAAGCGAGGTGTCAGGTCCTCTTTATAGAAAGGGAGACGTCATGATTCACCAGTGAGCCTGACATCAGTCATCCACTGCCTTCCTTGCCATCCACAGCACGCTAAGTGCTCCCGTCTGAGTCAGGCTCTTAGGCTCTGCGCCTGGGTGCCAATTGCTTAACCCCTTTGTCTCTGGTCTCCTCCTTGTCTTGTCTTCCCCCACACCCCACCCCCCACCCCCGCCCCACAAGCCAGGGTTTCTCCACGTAGCCCTGGCTGGCCTAGAACTCAGAAATCTATCTGCCTCTACCTGCTGGGATTAAAGGTGTGAGCACCATCACCTCCAGGCTCCTCCCTTGTCTTAAAGGTGAGCTCGCTGTAAAGTTTATAAAGTACCTGCGGCGTGCTGGCGGCTGTAGCTCTGTGGGTGGACTGCTCGCCTAGCAACCGGGAGGGTCTAGGTTCCATCCCCCAGCACTACGTAGGTCTAAATGCACCATGACGATCCGTGCCTATTGGTTCAGCACTAGGGAGGCAGAAACAGGACGATCAGGGGTCAAAAGACATCCTTGGCTACCTAAAGGCCTGGAGCTCCACCTGGGCTACATGATACCCTGGCTTTGTTTTTAAACATAGGCACTGGACACCAAGCGCAGCAGCCTGGTCTCCACCCCCCAGCAGCCACATGGTGGAAGGACTCACTTTGTAGACCAGGCTGGTTTTGAACTCACAGAGATCTGCCTGCCTCTGCCTCCCACAAATGTCATATTTGAAATTATTGGATTTTAAAAGGTTTTTTGTTTGTTGTTGTTGTTGTTTTTGTTTTTTGAGACATGTTTTTTCTATAAAAAAAAAAAAATCCCTGGCTTTTCTGGAACTTACTCTGTAGACCAGGCTAGCCTTGAACTCAGAATTCTGCCTGAGTGTGGGGATTAAAAGGGTGAAAGTATTTTGTTTTGTTTTATGTGTATGGGCATTTGGCTTGCCTATGTATCTGTGCACAACAAATGTGCAGTGCCCACAGAGGCCAGAAAAGGGCAGCAGATCCCTTAGAACTGAGTTACAGACAGTTACGAGGCACCATTGGGTGCTTGGAATCAAACCCAGGTACTCTGGGAGAACAGTCAGTGCTCTTAACCACTGAGCCATCTCTCTCTAGTCCCAACAAATGTGAGATCTGGTATGATACTGAGTGTCTGTAATCCCAGCCCTTGGGAGGACTAGGCAGGAGGATCACAAGGTCAAGGCAAGCCTGGGCCTCACAGCAAAAGCCCGTCTCCATTAAAGGAAACAAAACAGAAAAGGCTTGTTCTCTTAGACTCTTATCAGTTTTAATTTTTAATTTTTTTATGTATGTGCATAGATGTGTCTATGTGAGTGTGTATGCATGCATGCATGTATGCAGGTGTGTGTGCACTCACTGAGGCCAGGAAGATGCCGTCAGATCCCTTGGAACTAGAGTTACAGGTATTTGCAGGAATCGCTGATTATTTCATTGGTGGCTAGGATTTGAACTCTGATCCTCCAGATTGTGCAGCAAGCACCCTTAACCACGAACATTGCTTTAGTCCCTATTGATTTACCTCTGAGACAGGGTCTCCTGTAGCTCAGGCTGACCTCAAACTCCCTATGTATCTGAATATGACCTTGACTTCCTGATCTTCCTTCCTTCATCCATGGAGTGCTGGGGCTAAGGTCGTGCTCCACCGCACTGTGTTTTGTTGTTGTTATTGTTACATTTTAGTGTGTGTGGACATTTGTTTTTGTTGCTGTTGTTGTTGTTGTATTTTCAAGACAGGGTCTCACTGTATAGCTCTGGTTGCCCTGGAACTCGCTATGTAGACCAGGCTGGCCTTGGACTCAGAGATCTCCCCACCTTTGCCTCCCAAGTGCTGGGATTAAAGGCATGCACCACTAAGCTCCCTCTGTCAAGGACAGCCTTAATATATTTGGAGTTTGGGTGTGCAATGGCTCTCTTGAGCCCATCTATCTGTTTTAATGCTTGGTCACCAGCTGGTGGCGCTGTCTGAAAAGTTGCAAACCGTTTGGGAGGTGGAGACTCTCGGGAGTCTGTGGTCACTGAAGATGCCCCCTTGAGGTCTTATCGCCTGGCCCCATATCCTACTCCCTCTCTGCTTCCTGAACGCAGAGGCACTGTAACCATCAGCCTCACACTCTTTCCACCACGATGGACTGTGTCACTCCAAACTGCAAGCCAGAATAAGTTCTTCCTCCCTTCAGTTGCTCCTTATCAGACCTTTTCTCACAACAACAAAAGTAGCTAATGCACCTTTTTGAGGGCATTCCCTTAATGGACTAACACTCTCCCACTAGGCCACACCTCCTAAAGCTTTTTACCACCTTCCAACAGTACCACAGGCTGGCAAACAACCCTCAAACACATGGTGGGGCTTTATGAGATATTTCTGATCATAACGAACGGCAGTGGGATCTAGCTGGCGCAAGCCATGGACGCTCTCAGAATTTACTTTCCACATCAGTAAAACTCATAAACGACCCCATGTTGTTAGTTACTCTCCTCATTGCCATGACTGAATACCAGGCAGAGGCAACTTAAGAGAGGAAAGGGTTTTCTTTTGGCTCACAGTTTCAAGAGACACAGTCTGTGACGGCTATTCTTTATTGTCAGCTTGACTTGCTTTCGAGTCGCCCAGGAGACACACCTCTGAGCATGTCTGTGAAGGTATCTTCAGAGAGTTTAACTAAGGAGAGAGGACTCACCCTGCATGCCAATGGTACCATCCCATAGGCTGGTCTCCAAGACTGATAGTAAGGAGAAGACATGCTAGAGAGCCATGGAGGGGATGGGACCAACTGTTTCCAGGTTCTGAAGCTACAATGTTGCCACCTTGATGGATGGTACCTTCAAACTGTTGAATCAAAAGAAACTCTTCCTATAACCATCCCCTTGCCTCTGCCTCCCAAGTGCTGGGATTAAAGGTATGCATCACCACGCCCACTGGTGAATTTGAGGCCAGCCTACAAAGTGACTGCAGGACAGCCAAGGCTAACACAGAGAGACCCTGTCTTGACAAACCAAAAAAGAAAAAGAAAGAAAGAAACCTTTCTCTCCCTCAGCTGACATTTTTCAAATATCTTAACTTTTAACAGCAACTATGTAGCAAACACACACTCCACCATGGCAGGGGCTCCACAGCGCCACCTCTTGGAGACCAAGCATTCAAACACATAAGCCTATGGGGACATTTCACACCCACCATAACCACCCACCTACAGTGTTCTGACAATTATGCCAAATCATTTTTGAAAACACTCTGGGAGGTGCTGTGACTCATAATGCGTCACAGCCTGGAGGGGAACACAGGGCTGCTGAGTCCAAGGCCTTCTCTCCCGACCCTCACAAGGTCTTGGCTAATAGTAAACTGCAGTAGCTGCCGGGGATGTATCAGAGGCAGGGTGTTTGTCTACCATGCACAAGCTCCTGGGATCCATTAACACACACACACACACACACACACACACACACACACACACACACACACAGCCCATATCCCATACTTAGAATGTCAAAAGCTATCATCTCTGTCATCTGTTACGATGCCTCCCTCTGCCTCTGCTTCCTGAGTGCTAGGATTAGAGGTGGTTAAGAGCATTTGCTGTCCTTGCAGAGGACCTGGCTCAATTCTCGCCACTCCTATGGCTGTGGCTCACGACTGTCTGTAACTCCAGCTCCAGGGGATCTGAGGCCTCAGCCTGTTTCGGGCACATGAGTGGTTCACAGGCGTACCTGCAGGCAAAACATCCATACACAAACACAAAGAAAAGGGAAAAATAAAACACAAAGGAACCATCAACCATTCTCGTCCCTTGCATCCAGTTCAGTTCCCCAGCCAGGACAAGGATCGGATTTTTGTCCCCAGGACTTCACGTCACCCACCTCACGGCTGTCGGGGATGCCCAGGCCCCTCCCGCCCCCCACAACTCCAGCTTCAGTTGGCCCAGACACATAGTGAATTTCTGCTCCATGCCGCTAGGGTCTTCGCAGCTCTGAGTCACCCTTCAAGCCACCACAAAGCATCGCCTGAGTCCTGGACCCACTGCTCACCAGAGCTACAAGGCCCAGCTAGTATCCAACTGAGCATGCGCACCACCCAGCGCCCGCCCACCTTCTTCCTAGGCTCTCCAGACTTGAAAGTACGCCCCCTCAGCCTTGACATTTTCTCTGTCTGTCTGGCCTCGCCTTCTCCACATCTCAGCATCTCGGGTACAGCTCCAGAAGAGTAGGAGACTGGGGTATAGGAACATCTGGGGTGCTCTTTTGTTGCCCTATAGGGCGTGCAGAAAGTCACCATCTTGTAGGGACGAAATGTCTGAGCTCCTCTGTTGTAGCAAATATTTGGCTATAAAGGTTTACTATTAAACCATAAAATTATTACAGCGCTTATTATTTATCCCGCTATCAGATCAAGAAAAGACACAGACACTGATAGAATTTTAATGCGCCTTATTTCACCTGGAGACGGGCAGATACTGACTCTCTAAGCTTCCCCGTTATCTCCCAGTCCCACATCCTGTGCTATTTATTCTAATCATTTCTATCTGGCCTACTTCCTATCAAAATCATATAAATACTTTCACATGTCACATGCTTTCCATCTGGGCTGTTCCTCTCCAGCCACCCTGATCCTCACAGTAAATTCCTCCCGGCCATGTGGTTCTTCTTTGTGAACGCATGGCGGCCTATCCTTCCTTCTTCTCCTCTCTCATCTACTTGTCTGTCTCTTTCTCCCTCCCATGACCCGAGAACTTTAGCTCTGCCTACCTCACTTCTGCCCTGCCCAGGTGGGTAGGCCTTTTATTTTTAGCCAATCGAGGATAATTTTGGAGGCAAGGTTACACAGCATTGTTTAGAGTACACGGTAGTCCACTCGTAAAAGACAGCAAGCCGACCTCGGGGAGCAAAATAATTAACAATTAATACAAAGCACCAGACCATGCAATAACACCCCTTAGGGAGGTGCTCATGGTTACTGGGCCAGCCTCCTGTGTCAGAGACCCTTATACTTTATCTTTTCTACCCACTTCTGTCTCCAATCTCCATGTTACTGTCACTTGTCCCTGGAGTTCCATGCTCAAAGAGACCTTTGCCAAATAGACAACTTCCTTCAAAATTTCTCCCTGCCCTCTCTGAGATTTACTTATTATTATGTATACAGTCCTCTGGCTGCATGTACACCTGTAAGCCAGAAGAGGGCACCAGATCTCATTATAGATGCTTGTGCCCCTGCGTTTAATCTCTAGGATCCATGTTGGGGAAAGAGAGAACTGACTCCTGAAAACTGTGCTTTGACTTCCACACGCAATCTGTGGCACACTTGCACCCTCCCTTCCCCCCCCCCCACGCATGCGCGCGCGCGCACACACACACACACACACACACACAGATATACACACACAAAATGGATTATTTGGTTGGTTGTTTTTTAAATTTTTCCAGACAGGGTCTCTCTGTGTAGCCTTGGCTGTCCTGGACTAGCTTTGTAGACCAGGCTAGCCTCGAACTCACAGACATCTGCCTGCCTCTGCCTCCCGAGTGCTGAGACTACAGGAGTGTGCCACCACCGCCTGGCCACAAAATGGATTTTAAAAAAAAGGTAGTAACAAATTGAAGTCAGTCAATAGAAGTAGAGGAAATGCAGAAGGTAAAGTGGGAGATGAACTGAGAAAGTCTTCTTTAGGACACCGGGAACTCCCTGCCCCCCTCTCCCCCGGCCCCGGCCCCGACTTCTCTCACCGATACCCCAAAACAGTCTTATCCAAGAAACACCTCTTTGGAACGATCTCCCCGCCCTGAAAGCAATGGAGGGAAACCCAAGCCTAATGTCTTTGATTAGTCAGATGAGCCCCAGTTCCAGCCACTCATGCTTTGCCCCATGGGACGCTGGGATATTAATGGCCGCAGGCACCCTGGAGCTGCCGGCCTGTATTTTCTCCGGGAAGAGGGCATGGCTGCTTCAGGTTATCTAAAACTGTAAACAGGTTTCTTCTGTCACCATATGGATCACGTTGTCAGGCTCGGCAGCAAGCGCCTTTATCCGCAGAGTCATCTTTTCTGTCCCTGAAGATACAGATGGGGGCCAGTAAAATGCAGGTCTGTGTGTTCGCATGGAATGGCTGGTGGTGTAGGCGAGCAGGTGGGTTCCCTAAGAATGTCACCTCTGTCTCTAAGTCAGTGTGACCTACCCAAATCCTTTGACTCCTGACAGGGACCCAACCCGATATAGTTCTGTCTTTTCAGGCTGGGGTTAGAAGCAAACTGAGGCTCCCTCCCCTACCCCGGAAGTCAGGGGACTTATCCTTTGCCCCGGTTCTGCCTAAGATAGCACCTTAAGCCAGATTTGCAACCTTCTCAAACACTAATCTCCTCTTGTAAAAAGAAAAAAATTGAGGGGTAGGAGAGATGGCTCGGTGGTTAGGAGCACTGGCTGCTCTTCCAAAAGACCTGGGTTCAATTCCCAGCTCCTATGTGGCAGCTCACAACTGTCTGTAACTAGAGTTTCAGGGAACCTGGTATCCTCACACAGACACACAGGCAAAACACCAATGCACATAAAATTAATAAGAAAGAAAGAACTGAATCTATGGTTGTTAATTTCTATTATTTATTTCCGATGAGGTCTAATAACATGGCCCTGAGTGACCTAGAAGTCACTAGGTAGACCAGGCTGGCCTTGAATTTACAGAGATTGGTCTGTCTCTGCCTCTTGAGTGGTGGGATTAAAGGCATGCACTGCTACATCCAGATATTTAAATTTTTTATTAGCATATATTTGAATACAATTCATAACACATGTATCTATCGTAACGTGTTTTCATCACATTCACTCGCCATCACCCTCTTATCCCATTGTCTAGTGCTAGTTTTCTTTATATTGCTGTGACAAAAATCAATCTATAAGAGCAAGGGTTGGTCTCAGCAAACACAGTTCCAGGTTCCAGCCCATCGCGACAAGAGAAGCCAAGGTGTCAGGGCTGCTCACATCATGCCCACAGTCAAGAACACAGAGGAACAAAAGCATGCATGCTCGGCGCTCAGTCCAGGATCTTCTGCCTAGGGAATGATGCTGCCCACAGTGGGCTGGGTCTTCCCTTATCTATTAATGCGGACATACCCACAGGCCAACCCAATCTAGACAGGCCTTGAGACTCTCCTTCCAGGCGGTTCTAGGTTGTGACAAGTGGATAGTTGAAATGAGTCATCACACCCTCGGATCCCCTTCCTTTTCCCACCTAATCCTCCTATTCTCATGGCTGAGTGGTGTGTGTGTGTGTGTGTGTGTGTGTGTGTGTGTGTGTGGTTGTGTATGGTGTGTCTTCATGTATACCCAGGTGCTTCATCAGGGCTGTTTACAGAAGATGAGTGAGAGCTTATTTACAGGAGCATGGGCAACATACTGGCTGCTACAGCACTGAAGAAACTGTCCCACCCTTCCCTAGAAGGTATTAACTCCTAGAGCTCCTCCGGGGGCCTGGCTCCTTCATGCCTCTGTACCTGGGTGTTGATGGGCTGAGTCCTGTGTAGATCTTGTACAGGTACAGCTTTGTGGTCTTTAGTGGCCCCAGGAGGAGCTCTGGATGTGCTTTAAGCCCTAGTTCCTTTTTATCTTAGACATTGCTCCTCAGTTCATCTGGGCTGATCTGACTGGAGGCAGATTAATTAAAAAGGCTTGGACAAGAAAGAGCATGGTAGCAAACGCCTATAATCCCAGCACTCTGGGAGGCAGAGGCAGGTGGGTCTCTGTGAGTTCGAGGCCAGCCTGGTCTATAAAGTGAGTCCAGGACAGCCAAGGCTACACAGAGAAAACCTGTCTTGAAAAAGAAAGAAAGAAAGAAAGAAAAGAAGGGGTTGGAACTCCTTTAAAAAATTTTTTTTCTCAGATGGTGTGGTGGCACATGCCTTTAATCCCAGCACTTGGGAGGCAGAGGCAGGTGGATCACTGTGAGTTTGAGGCCAGCCTGGTCTACAAAGCGAGTCTATGACAGCCACGGCTGCACAGAGAGACCCTGTCTCAAAAGAGAAAAAAAAAAAAAAAAATCAGGACTGAAAAGATGGTTTAAACTAGTGGTTCTTAACCTCCCTAACGCTGTGGCCCTTTAATACAGTTCCTCATGTTGTGATGACCCCTGTCCATAAAATTATTTCTTGCTCTGGGCACAGTGGCGTATGCCTTTAATCCCAGCACTTGGGAGGTAGAGGCAGGTGAATCTCTGTGAGTTTGAGGCCAGCTTAGTCTACAAAGTGAGTTCAGGACAGCCAAGATAACACAGAGGAACCCTAATGAGGCTTCATCAGGCAGCAATTGGCTGAAAGAGCATGGGGAATTTGATTGGTTGTGTGTGTCATATGGAGGAGATAGCTCTGGACTCCGTGGCCACCGGGACTTGGGAAGGTTCTCAGCCTTCCTAATGCTGTGACCCTCGGCCACGGTTCTTCATGTTGTGGTGACTCCACCTATAAAACTGTTGTCGTTGCTAGTTCATAACTATAATTTTGATACAGTTATAAATCGTAATGTAAATCTCTGTGTTTTCCTATGGTCTTAGGTGGCCCCTGTGAAAGGGTCGTTTGACACCGCCCCCCCCGTACCCCCCCTCCCGCAAGGTTTCCCCCAACCCATAGGTTGAGAATTGCTGCCCTAGAGAAAGTAAACAGGTGACAAGCTGTGGCCTGGGTAAGTCTCGGGGCCAGAGCCAGTGATACAGGGGTTGATGAATGGTCTGGGCCTGGATGCTCTCGCAGCTGAAGAGCGAGAAGTCCTAGCGAATGACTCTTCTGCCACCTCTGGAGTTCCAGCTCCCCAATTCCCACCCCCAATCTGGCCTGTCATCTGAGTCACAGTGTGTTCAGGGAACCCACACGGATGGCAGGGGTAGAGGCTGGGAGGGAGCCCTCTAGCGGCCCAGGACAGCAGATCTTGCTGGAGTCCGCAGCGCGAGCCACGCCCAGCCTGGAGACCCTGAAGAAGCTGGCAGAGACCATGCTGGCCAGAGACGCTGCGTGTGGTCCCCTGAGGGCGCTGCACTGCGTGTGGTACCCTGAGAGTGGCCTACGCTGTGACTGCTCACAGCCAGTCAAAGGACAGTCTCCAGGGGCCAGTTGGTGTGGGTCATCCGAAGCAACCATCTGCTCCCTCATCCCCCGGCCCCCGCCCAGCCACAACTGAAGAAAATACTTCTGAATCACGAAGCTAGTGAGGACAAAGGATACTCAGATGACCTGGCAATCTCATCTCCATCGCCAGACGATCCTGCTAATTATTCGAAGAACCTAAAATATCTTAATGTGAATCTGCCTGTTATCCCCACCCACCCACCCACCCTGACGCCCAAACCTTATCTTTTGATCCATCTCTCTGTGTTTCATCCCCCTTTGGAGAAACCAAGGGATCCAAACAGCTTTATCTCCCTCCTGCCTACTCCAAACTCATCCATCTTTCCGTGGGTATCCGGGTAGTGCGATCCCTCTGACTGCTGCTTTGGAGACCACGGTGATCCACCTGTTAAACCAAATGTTCTGAGTTGCGCCCTGGGTGAGAAGCTTGTGAGAACGATGGTGATGAGAAAGGCCAGCCCTCTGGGCTCCTGGTGCACTCTCATTAGTGCCCCGCCCCCTTTTAGGACATCTTTTTAGCCCCATTCATAAGTGGAGGCTCCTGAGGGCCTAGGCGGGCTATGGTCAGCATCCATGCCCACCATCTTCATACCGGGCAAGCTAAGACATGGCCCTCCTGCTGCTATCGCTCTCTCTGGCGTGCAGCCACCACCATCTAGGATGGTTTGTGTGACCAACCGCTAGTACTATTCAAGGACAGAGGCATAGCGAGGCAGGAAGACAGCGTTTGCTGTGGCCGCGCCCCTCCCCCATTTCGGCCGGCTGGAGAAGCCCAGCGTTGTCTTCGGGCACCTGCGGGGCGACTAAGCACTAGATTAGGCTTCTGTAGTTCGGCTTGGCATCCCAGCTGCCCTCACAGCTGGCTGACTTGTCAGACCAACCTGGGAGGGTTGATTTGGTCAAGGGTTATTACTGCACAGTACCCGCTGGAGGGACGGGCATCTAAGGCCTCTCCTCCGGAAAGGAGCAAAAAGCTCTTTAGACCTCTCCCTCCGGCAGATTCTAAACCAGCCCTGTTCCTGTTATTCTAAAGATGCGCCCCTTCAGGAACTGGCTGATTCTAACACCAACAACACACGCATTAAAACAAAAATTTTAATTATTTAATTATTTTGTATGAGCGCGCGCGTGTGTGGCACTGTACACGTGTGAAGGTTACAGGGAAAGAAATGGGAGTGTGTGTGTCTCTCTTTCCCTTAAGTTGGCCCAGGGGATCCAACTCGGCTTGTCAGACTGTACTACAAGGGCATTTGTCCACTAGCCATATTGCGAGCGAGCCCAAATTATTTCCTTTCTTTCCTTTCCTTTCCTTTCCTTTCCTTTTCTTTCTTTCTTTCTTTGTGTGTGTGTGTGTGTGTGTGTTGTTTTTTGGGTTTTGTTGTTGTTGTTTGAGGTGAGGTTCCTCTGTGTAGCTCTTGACTTTCCTGGACTCACTTTGTAGACCAACCTGGCCTCAAACTCATAGAGATCTGCCAGTCACTGCCTCCCCAGTGCTGGGACTAAAGGCATGCACCACCACGTCCTGCTACTTCTTTCTTTTTAAGATTTATTTTATTTCATGTGTATGGGTGTTTTGCCTGCATATGCCATATTTATGCCTGGTGCCAGGAAATGTCAGAAGGAGACACTGGATCCTCTGAGATTGGAGTTACAGGTGGCTGTGAGCCACCGCATAGGTGCAGGGAACTACTGAACTTGGGCCCTCTGCAAGAACAGCCAGTGATCTTAACCACTGAGCTATCTCTCCAGCCCGCCTCACCTCCTCTTTCAAAGGTATTTGTTTGTTTGTTGTTTGTTATTTCCCAAGACAGGGTTTCTCTGTGTAGCCCTGGCTGTCCTGGACACACTTTGTAGACCAGGCTGGCCTCAAACTCACAGCGATCCACCTGCCTCTGCCTCTGCCTCCCTGAGTGCTGGAATTATAGGTGTGAGCCACCTTGCCTGGCTTATTTTTAATTTCTTCAGTGTATTTGTATTTTATGTGTATGGGTATTTTGTTGGTGTGCCACATTCATGCAGTGCCCAAGGAGGCCAGAAGAGGACATCAGATTCTTTGGAACTGGAGTTTCAGATGGCTGTGAGTCTCCCGGTGTCTTGGGAACCAAAGGCAGGTCCTCTGTATGAGCAGCCAGTGCTCTTAATCACTGAGCCATCTCTCCAGCCCCTAGATTCTTTTGTTTGTTTGTTTGTTGAGACAGGGTTTCTCTGTGTAGCCTTGGCTGTCCTGGACTTGCTTTGTAGACCAAGCTGACCTTGAACTCACAGTGATCCCCCTGCCTCTGCCTCCCGAGTGCTGGGATTACAGGCGTGCACCACCATGCCTGGCCTAGCCCCTAGATTCTTAATCCTCCAACTTCTCCTACCTTGCTAACCCTGATGCCCTTGCCCACATCGGCGCCTGATTTGAGGGATCCCCTTTCATGACCACTAGCCACTCTGTGCCCTTCTAAGAACAGGTCCCTTCAGAGTACTTTCCTGTCCTGGGGGTGGGGTGGGGGTGCCCTTCCTGGCTTCTCCCCTGTGGTGGAAGCAAGCAAAAGTGTGTGTGGCTTGAGAGCCATGGTTGTTAGGGCTAGAAGCATGCTTCTGTGTTTATCTTCCCTTCCTCTTTCCCTAGAGCCCCAGAGCTGAGCCAGTGTCCCCCGCCTCAGCTTCTGCTCATCCACTGGTACTGCCTCTCTCTCTCTCTGTGTCCCTTTCTCTTCCTCCTCCTCCCTGAATGTCACTGAGATTTAGTCTCCCCTGTGTCCTGTGCCTCCCCCCCCCCACCCAGTGTGTAAGAGACTCTGGAGAGGAAACCTAATTGTTATGTTCCCCCATTTGGGTTCCTGTGTTTATCTCCAGTGAGACACTTTTCTGAACTTGTCCGTCCAAGACAGAGGAGGCGTTTCTGGAAATTTATTTTGACCATAGTCTCACTTTTCAAGGCTCTACTCATAAGCTTTCAAATCACCAGTAGTTCTGTCTTGGAAACCTCAGAGCAATAGAGAGCTAGCCTGTGATATTTCTAGCTCTGTCTTCCTCTCTTCCTTTGAATTCCTCTAAATACTATCCTTCCTTCCTTCCTTCCTCCTCTTCTTTTGTTTTTCTGTCTGGCCTGGAACTTGCTCTGTAGACCAAGCTGGCCTCAAACTCAGAGATTCACTTGTCTCTGCCTGTGCTGGGATTAAAGGCCTGCACCACCACGGCCCAGCTTTTGTTTGTTTGTTTTGTTTTTCGAGAAGGTTTCTCTGTGTAGCTGCGACTCTCCTAGATTCGCTTGGTAGATCCAGCTGGCCTCAAACTCACAAATGTCTGCCTGCCTCTGCCTCCCAGAGTGCTGGGATTAAAGGCGTGCGCCACCGCTGCCTGGCACCATTTTTTGTTTTGTTTTGTTTTTGTTGTTTTTTTCTTTTTCTTTTTCCTTTTCTTAGACAGCATCTCGTGTATCCCAGACTGGTCTGAATTTGACGTGTAGCTGAGGACAGCCTCGAACTCCTGATCCTCATACTTCTATTCCCAAGGGCTAGGATTACAGGCATGCCCGGTGAGGTCCAGTTTATGCGTCAGGTGCTGGAGGTGGAAGTCAGGGCTTCCTGCATTCTAGGCAAAAGTACCTCTACCCACTGAGCTACATCCCACCTCAGCCCGGACTCTTTTTGCTTAAAGGTAAAAAGTAACTGTTGTGTTTATAGGGTGTTGTCTCCTTTGCTGGATCGCCACACTGACTAGAGGGAGAGAACAGACTCAGAAAGATCCAAATGGTTTCTAAACCACTCTCAGTTGCCAGGAGCTTCATTAGAGTCTATAACCAAAGTGAGTCTCGAGCATGCGCAGAACCTCTCTCTGGGTGATGTTATCAGCTTGAACTTCTTGTTGGACAAGGGAACAGTTGCTAGGGAAATGTTACCTCCAGTACGGAGTTTGCTGGAGATGGAATCCAAGGTGTGGGCAGTGGAGGGCTCCAGGAGGTTCCAGCGCACGCAAAAGAGAACAGCCATTGCTAATTCTTCTAGCTCAGCCATTGTGGCTACTCTGCTCTGTCTCAGCCTGGTCATGTCACCTTTCTGGTCATTTCTATTATGGCCATATGACAATAAAGAATCTTTGAGCCTTCCTATGTGTGTGTATCCTTCACTTCTTGTCCTTGGGGAAGGATGACCCCACCCCCACCCCCTACCCCACCCCCAAGCCGCCCGCCGCCGCAACCGCCGCGGGTTTTCAGCAGCCTGAATTCAAGAGGATCTCCAAGCTCCGTAGCAATTGGGCTAATGACTTCGTGGGGTGGGGGGCGGAAAGGGCTGCTGTTTGTTACACACACACACACACACACACACACACACACACACACACACACACACACACACACACACCAAACAGAAGAAAGGACCTAGGTTATGTCGGGGTTTGCCTGGCGCTTCCTCCGTTTCCCCTAGATTTAGGGATGAATTGCTGCCTAAATTCAGTGGGTTCGTCTCCTGAGTTCACTCTGTCATCCAAGATCAGCCTCTCTTAACTCCAGGATTCAGGATTCTAACTCCCACTTCTTCGGACCGTGCTTTCCAGACGCTGTGACTTTTCCCACTTCTGGGTGGGCAGCGCGTGACAGAGGAAGGGAGGAAGTGGAAAGAACCTGGGCGCCGCCCCCCCTCACACCCCCTCCGGCTCTGAAGCAGCGGAGACTGCGATCCTCAATTCTACCACACGGGGGCGCCAGGACAAGTGCGGACGCGGGCGAGGCAGCGCAAGGTGGTTCTCGTCCGTGTGAGTGCGCCCATGGGTGTCTTTGTGTGTCTGTGTTTCTGTACATATGTGTGCGAGCCAAGGGGTGTCTGGGTGGGATGTATATAGGGCAACAAGCCTGATGTATCCCCTGAAACAGGTACTCTAAGTGTCTTTTCTTTTTATGATGATGCTTTATGTTACTGGGTACGTGTGTATGGGGAAGGCAGGCGACTTAGGTGTATTGTCGCGTGTGCACAGTGCAAGCTGTGAGTCCCAGAAACTGCGTCTTGATTTTTGAAGTTACGTTTCATGAGGGTTTTGTTTTTTGTTTTTTAATCCTTTTTCCCACTACCTTTGAAAAAAACAAGGAATTAGGGCTGTCAATGCAAATTGCTGTCGCTCCAGGCACAACCTCAGCGTTAAGTCTGGGTGACTATGCTAAGTGAAGTGTGACATTGTGTTTGTTAAGTAGGTGTGTCTCAGAGTCGGAGTGTAACTCGGTTAGAGCAGATCGTGTCGTGTGACAGGTGGATTTTGGAGGGGGTTGGAGCAAGACTATGGAAGCGTTCTCTTGTTAGTTGTGAGTACCACCTTCATGGTGTGTGTGTGAGTGTGTGTGTGTGTACACACGGATGTGTGTGGCATGTTTCCCTTTCTATGTCTCTCAAGTAGCTGTCTCTCTCTGTCTCTCCCATCTCTGTCTCTTTTTCTCTTTGCTTGGTGACTCATCTTTGCGGCAATGGCCTCCCCCGGCTTGCTGAGTTTCCCCTCCCCCAATCATAAGTGGGTGGGTGGGGGTTTAATAGAGTGGGACCTTGGGAACTAAACATCAGAGTGAGGATCCCCTTTACTCACCATGGAGAACCTTCTGCTCATCCCCTCCCTGGCTCTCTCTCTCCAAGTTCCTTTCCAGACTTCTCCATCTGTGGGTTGGCTTGGGGGTAAGACACGAATGGATTCTAAGTCCAACTATTTCCAAGGGTCTTTGATACCTTCCCCCTGCCCCCCTCTTTTTTTAAAATTCAAAGTAGGGACCCCTGTCTCCTTATAAAGCGCTCCTCTCATTGCCTATTTCCACCCCTCCCCATGGCTGACGAAATAAATGGCTGCAGAGGTGAGTCATGGGTTGGGGGAGGGGAGCAGAAAAGGAGTGGGGGGGGGAGGAGGAGGTTGGGTGAGCTGCAGGGGTGGGGGGTGGGGTGATGAGGCCCCTGTTCTTCCCCACGCCCCTTCCCTCAGCCCTCAGCTCTTCTTTCCAAGTCTCCAACTCCCTAGTCACGGCTCTGCTGAACTTCGCCTTCCTCCTACTCCTGGAATGCAGGAGAGAGATTCAGACACCAGTACCAAGGTAGACGGGTCCATATACACAAGTCAGAGCGAATATTGGGTGTCCCCTCTGGGCACTCATCTTAGCTCTGCCCTTTGTAGCTGTGTCTCTCTGTGTCGTTTTGTTTCTTGCCATCCTCTCCCTCTCCCCAGTCCTAGGAACCTGCCCCCTTGTCTAAATCCTTTCCTGTGTAGAAGCAGCAGAGTCTTAAGAGGTGGTTGATAGGGCTTGGGGGCGAGGAGGGCGCGTGTAGCTCAGTAGGTAGAGAAGCAGCCTAGCATACATGAAGCTCTGGGTTCAACCCCCCCAACGCTACCTAAACTGGACGCGGTGGAGGGTGTCAGTAATCCTAGCACTTAGGAGGGGGAAGCAGGATTCAAGGTCATCTTCAGTTTAGTTATGTAGCCCGGGCTACTCGAGACCCTGCCTCAAAAACCGACAAAACAAAATAACAACACAGGGAGATGCTCGGAAGAGCATTAGTCATCCCTGGGAGAGGAGGCATGATAGTAAAGGAACCAGGTACAGAGACAGAGTCCCAAGAGCGAGAAGGCAGGAGGGGTCCAGACCTATGTAATGAAATCACCGGACCTGTTGCCTTTGGTAGCTGGTTGCCGTCTACCTTGTCCACCTCCACCTTATGATGACCAAGGCTCTTGAGATAATGAGATTTTTGGAGCAGTTTCTTGGGTTTCCAAATAAGTAAGGATGGGGAGTTGGGGCTGGCAATAGAGAAACAAGGAATGCCCCCCGCCACACACACACCCCCCCCACCGCCAAAAAAAGCAGGGCTAAGGACTTGGGGGCTGCAGGCAAGTGGCTTCAATTATGAGACTTTATTGCCCTGAGATTTATAAGGTGAAGAAATAAGAGAGAGACAAGAAATATTAAAATACAGGGAAGTTCACATATGCATAGGCAGCAAAGGATCCCCAGGAATGTGCGTATACGCACACGCACACACACATACACACACTCACTCACTAAGCCAGGCACCAGATCTGGTGCATGTAAAGATCCCAAACAGCACAGGTGTGCCATCAGTTACAAGAAATTAAAATTTACACTGATGTACCAATAGTCACACAGGTGGCAAGAGGACAAGAGAAGCCTCCCGGCCCCACCGGCATCTAAACTGGAACCACATCCATCTAGTCTCTCTTATCTCCTTTTCATGCCTGCTTTGGGTCAGTCCAGAGAAACGCACACACATGTACACGCACTCCGGGGTGCCTGTGTATGCATACAAGCCCACAGGTATATGATTTCTCCAGGTGTCTGTTTCCTTTCCCTGGATCTCAAACTTAGACTCTCACTCCCACCAGTCAGCCCTCTTTGGCAAGCTCTATGGCCCCTGCTCCCCCCTGGCTGCCCCCCCCCCATCTCTTCTCTCTCTGAAGGCTTCCCCTCCCCCTCTCCAGATGCCGGGAAACATCAGTTTTCTGATTCATCTTCTTTAAGGAGGTAACGTGACCCCTTTCCTCAGCCCACTGTGCCTGGGAACCAGGATGACAAGATGAGGGGGAGATGGGGAGGGGAAAGGGACGGTAGGTGGGTGGGCTCTAGTCACAGGCTCTGGGTAGTTGTGCAGGGGAATGTCAGTAGTGGCGGTGGGGTGTCTCCAGCCCTCCTTTCTTGGAATGTCTACTGTCACCTTGGTTCTTAAGGTTTTTTTTTCCTCCCTTTGTTATCTCTCTCCCCTTTAGCCTGCTCCTTCAATCTGTCTCAGGTTCTCTCCGTCCCTCCCCTGCCCCCATCTTTTCTTCTCTTTCCTCTCTCACCCCACCTTTTTCTCCGCAGAGCTGATGGGGTTTCTTCTGGGAAAGTCAAGCCACTGATGGAAGAGAGAAGCCACTGCTGGTTATAGAGGGAAAGCACGTGAGTGTGTGTGTGTGTGTGTGTGTGTGTGTGTGTGTGTGTGTGTGCCTATGTGCGTGCACGAGTTAGGGGTGTAAAATGAGGGTCAGTGTCAGGATGAAAGAGGCTCTGAGACCCTCCAGACCCCCTCTCCATCCTGGTTTCCAGAGTGTCAGGGTCGGGGGGGGTTTTACATGTGTCTAAAAGCACCCCTGTGTCCGCAGTTCTTGTGTGTCTGGTGTGTGTCATTGTCACCCCCCCTTTCCCTGCCTACGCCCCCGCACTGTTCTCCGCCTGCACCGCAGCCCCCTCCAACCTCCCTTCCTCCCTCCCTCCCCTTCATTCCTGCAGTAGCTGCTCCTGGGGCCACCTTTCCCTCTCCTTTACCCCCTCCCCATTTCCGTCCTCCCATCCCACCCCCCCCCACGTCTGGTCTCCCTTCACCGGACCCGGCTGGCTGATAGATTTTCTGCGCAATCTCTGCGTCATCGCCCCCCACTCCCGGAACCTCTAGCTGTCCAAGCCCCCAGCCCCAACCCCTCTGGGCAGGAGATACGGTCGAAGGGTCTGATGGCTGAGAGGGTCTATCTCTGACGTTGCAGTGCAACTCCCCTCCCCCCCCCCCCCCGCTCTGGTCGTGTTCAGACCTCCCCTTTAAGCGGTAGAGAGAAATGGAGTTGAGTCACCCTCTCCACCTGCTCAACCCCCTCCCCACCTGGTCTGATCTCGCCCTCCAAATGTCCTTGGGTGGGGGCTGCGGGGGAGAGGGAAAGAAGCTGAAGGGTGTGGGAGAGGTGGATTGAAAGGGGGCACAGCAAGGACCCCTAACAAGAGTAGCAGAGTCCACTGGCCAAAAGGACAGACACACCTTTTTTTTTTCACCTCCTCCAGACACGAACTGGTCGTGAGCAGATACGAGTTAGAGGCACACACATCGGCAACCTTTCCCTTTTCTCTTCTAACTAGGACCCTTTGCAAGGTGATTACCCAAACCGCAAGATCCACCCGTCTGCCCTAGCCCTGGGCGAGCATCCCGCACCGCAGATCCACCCCCTCCTGTCAGGTTCACGTCGTCCTTGGGCGTGCTCCCTATAGACCGTGCTGTGGCGGAGTAGAGAAGCAGGCCCCTTCCCTGGCTTTCAAACCCTTACCGTCCCCCCATCCAGTACTGATCTCTTACTGGCACCCGGTTAAGATGCTGGCGGTGCCCTCCTCCTATTCTGCTCAGCAACGCGGGCTCCGCGCCGCAAGTTGCTTTGTAACCCACCCTCCCGCCTTCTGGTTCCTCTGGACCCACCCTTCCATTCATTTTTCCATTCATTCATTCATCCTTTTCTCCTCGTCCCTCCTTCATTCATTCATAGCCCCCTGCCCCGCCCGCCTCGACATTTCATTCATTCATTCATTCATTCATTTCCCGGAGCTCGGCTAGCGCACGCCCCTCTAGCCGAGGGTCCCACTGCGCAGGCGCAGGCCGGGAGCGATGCTCATTCTCCAATCACTGGCCTTCCGCCGTCCACCAGGCACCCGCCCGCTTCCCCATGAATGAACATTGACGTCAATGGGGCGGGGCGAGCCCACGTGACCCTGCGCGCTCCCCTTTATAAGGCAGCGGCGCGGGCGCTGTCCAGCGTGCTGAAGCCGGAGCGAGAGCGCTGTTGCTGACCCAGCTGAGCCCAGCTTCTTAAGACGCAGCCTTCGACCATCGCTCATACTCCAGCCACGGAAGGGAGCCAAGGCGGACCGGTCCGGATCTTCCCCCTGTCCCGATCCTCCTCTTCACCTCCCGCCGTCGTGACACCGGCTGGTAAATACTCCACTGTCCATCCTTCCAATCCTCTTCAGTCGTGGGCGTGAAGGGAGGGTTTTCTTTCCGAATGGGGTACTGAGAGCACAGCGGGGTGCCCCCAGGACAGTCTTTGGTAAACTGGGAGTCTCTGCTTTTCTGTCGCTGATGAAGTCGCCCACGCACCATCCGGGGAGTCCTGTAGGGAGGGAACAGATCCCCCCCCTCCCGCTTATCCTTGCTGCTTAGTACGCGGGCGCTGGCTGAGAGATGACTTAGGGAAGGGGGCGACAGGAGGCACTGGGTACCCAGAACGAGGATTGCGGGCGTTCTTTACCCATTTGAACCACTCCAGAGATCGCCACATCTTTCTTGTTCCCTGCTAAACGTTTCTCTTCGGGTAAGGTTGGAGAAATGAGGGAAACCCCGGATTTCCTGCTTAAAGGTGGGGGAAGGGAACGCAGAAATAGAAAGCGGGGAATTCTTACAGAAATCCTCTATTTCTTTGGTTTCTTCTATTTTCCAGTCTCTGGCAGCCCGTTGGTCATGAAAACCCTCACGTTGCCGGCATCCGTCCTCTTCTGCTTCCTTCTACTGATCCAGGGGTTGGGAGCAGCGCCCCCCGGGCGCTCCGATGCTTATCCTCCTCCCCTCGGCTCTGAGCATAAAGAGCAGGTAGTTGAGGACGCAGTGTCCCGGCCAAAGGATGATAGCGTCCCAGAGGTCCGAGCCGCTCGGAATTCCGAGACTCAGGACCAGGGAGAGCTCTTCCAGGGCGTGGATCCCCGGGCGCTGGCCGCGGTACTGTTACAGGCACTGGACCGTCCGGCCTCGCCCCCGGCGGTCCCAGGAGGTTCCCAGCAGGGAACACCCGAAGAAGCAGCAGAGGCTCTGCTGACCGAGTCCGTGCGCAGTCAGACCCATAGCCTGCCGGCGCCAGAAATCCAAGCGCCCGCTGCGGCCCCCCCTCACCCTCAGACTCAGGACAACGATCCCGAGGCAGACGACCGCTCAGAAGAGCTGGAGGCGCTAGCATCCTTGCTCCAAGAACTTCGAGATTTCAGTCCGAGCAATGTTAAGCGCCAGCAAGAGACGGCGGCAGCAGAGACTGAAACCCGCACGCACACGCTGACCCGAGTCAATCTGGAGAGCCCCGGGCCAGAGCGCGTATGGCGCGCTTCCTGGGGAGAGTTCCAGGCGCGCGTCCCGGAGCGCGCTCCTCTGCCACCCTCAGTCCCTTCACAATTCCAGGCTCGAATGCCCGAAAGCGCTCCCCTTCCCGAAACCCATCAGTTCGGGGAAGGAGTGCCCTCCCCTAAAACACGTCTAGGTGAGACTTTGACACCCTTATCCAAGGCGTACCAAAGCCTAAGTGGCCCCTTCCCCAAGGTGCGCCGGCTCGAGGGCTCATTCCTGGGTGGCTCCGAGGCAGGAGAGCGCCTACTTCAGCAAGGGCTAGCTCAGGTAGAGGCAGGGAGGAGGCAGGCAGAGGCCACTCGGCAGGCCGCGGCGCAAGAAGAGCGGCTAGCCGATCTCGCCTCCGACCTGCTGCTCCAGTATCTGCTGCAGGGTGGAGCCCGGCAGCGGGATCTCGGGGGTCGGGGGCTGCAGGAGAAGCAGCACCAGCGGGAGAGCGAGAGGGAGGAGGAGGCGGAGCAGGAGAGACGCGGTGGTGGGGAGGACGAGGTGGGGGAAGAGGATGAGGAGGCGGCGGAGGCAGAGGCGGAGGCGGAGGAGGCAGAGAGGGCGCGGCAGAATGCGCTCCTGTTTGCTGAGGAGGAGGACGGGGAAGCCGGAGCCGAGGACAAGCGCTCCCAGGAGGAGGCGCCCGGCCATCGGCGGAAGGATGCTGAGGGGGCAGAGGAGGGCGGGGAGGAGGACGATGACGACGAGATGGATCCGCAGACTATTGATAGCCTCATTGAACTGTCCACCAAACTCCACCTGCCAGCCGACGATGTGGTCAGCATCATCGAAGAGGTGGAGGAGAAACGGAAGCGGAAGAAGAACGCCCCTCCCGAGCCGGTGCCGCCCCTCCGTGCTGCCCCAGCCCCCACCCATGTTCGCTCCCCTCAGCCCCCACCTCCCGCCCCGGCCCGAGATGAGTTGCCGGACTGGAACGAAGTGCTCCCACCCTGGGATCGGGAGGAGGATGAAGTGTTTCCCCCGGGGCCCTATCACCCCTTCCCAAACTACATTCGGCCGCGGACACTGCAGCCGCCTGCATCCTCCCGCCGCCGTCACTTCCATCACGCGTTGCCACCTGCGCGCCACCATCCCGACCTGGAGGCCCAGGCTAGGCGTGCGCAGGAGGAGGCGGACGCGGAGGAGCGCCGGCTGCAGGAGCAGGAGGAGCTGGAGAATTACATTGAGCACGTGCTGCTGCGCCGCCCGTGACCCGCCCCGGCCCCGCCCCCGCGCGTCCGCCCCCCAGCTGCGCGCGCCACCACGCCCCCCCTCCGTGTCGCTCCTCCTCCCTCTCAGTGTTTGCATGCGCCCCGGCTCCGCCCCTCGGCTGCCGCCCGGCCCCGCCCCACGAGGCCCCGCCCCGGGCTCTGTCTTGACTGGATCTGTCAGACTTCTCCAGGGTCTGCGGTCCAAAACTCCCCAAACTTACGGGCGATCCCGGGGCCAGCTCAGGCGGGTGGGTGGTTTGTGCGAGTTCCCCTACAGCCCCACTTCCTCCAGGGGCCTCACCCCCATCTAGTTTCTCTAGCGACTTCCTGGTCCCAAACGGGAAAAAGCTGTTCTAATTATTCATGTGAAGTGTCTCCCAGCCTTGGGCCCCCCCCCCCCCCGGAGCCTCCCTACTCCCAATCGCTGTGAATTACCCACTTCTTGCCCTTCTCTGTTGTAAATACCCCTCACGGAGGAAATAGTTTTGCTAAGAAATAAAAGTGACTATTTTATTAGGACTTTGTTTTCCGTTATTCACCCGTCCCCTTGGGCCTGCTTGGTCCTCTCCAAGGGGCGGTGAGGGAAGCGCCAGTCATCAAGGGTTCCCTACTCTCTGATCAAAGCCAGAACTGGGTAGGAGAAGGCCTGAAGGTGAATCTGGGACCGGAATGCTCTGGAAATGCCTATTACAGAACCCAACTTTGGGGCCGGTGAGCTGCTTCAGTGGGTAAAGGCACATCGGCCAATCGGCATGTGAGTATCTTTCCACATACACGATGGGAGGAGAGGACTGACTAGCACAGCTTGTCTGACTTCCACAAGCCCACCCCAACCCACAAAACTAAGGTGATAAAAACCAAAACAAAATAGAACCTCTACTTTCCACTTCCACCTTGTGCCAGAAGTTGAGTTGTTGTTCCCAGTGTTTGACCCAGGTACCAGTGGAATGTGACAAGAGCCAGCTGTTGGGTTGGGGATACAGTTCAGCTGGTAGGAGTACCTGCTTAGGTCTGGGTTCAGGGTCAGGGAAAAACAAAAAAACAAAAAAACAAAAAAACAAAAACAAAAACAAAAAAAAAGACAAAACCAACAAGAACAAAGAAAAGAGAAAAAAAGAAAAGAAAGAAGAGCCAATTGTCTGGGATAACAAGCTTCTGGAACTCAAAAGAGAAAAGGCACCCACCTGAGATTTCTTTTTTGGGTACCTGGGAGGAACCTCACCACCACGCCCAGTCATCCATCCTCCCCTTTCATGGTTCCCTGAATTCCCAGAAATCTGGGGGGGAGCTAGCCCCCCCACCTTTAGCCATTTCTTCTCCATTACCCCTCCAAACAAAACTAAACGAAGCAAACAGAATCCTCCACATGGACATCTTAGAAGACAGATCCTATGACTTTAGGTCCTGTCCTTCCCTGGTGATGTGTAGTCGCAGGCAGCGTGTAAAATTCTTTGGGGCAGGGCCACCAGACAGAGCAGAAGACACTCAGTTCAACTTCCAATCCCAGACAAGCAGTGGCTACTTTGCACCTTCCAGAATAACCCTTCTATAGTGTATGGGATACACTTATTAAGAGCACTGACCCAGAATGCAAGAGGCCCTGGGTTTAGATTCCTAGTACCACAGAATCAGAACCAGCTATTGTGGTTGGCCATGTGGCTCAGGTGGCCCAGTGCTTGCCCAGCATGTATGAAGCCTTTCATAAATTGGCGTGTGCTGGTGCACAGCCGTGATTTCAACAGCCCTGAAGGCAGAGGCAGGAGGGTCAGAAAATTCATGGCTATCCTCCCATCCACTGTGAATTTGAGACCAGCTTAGACTACATGAGAGCCAGGTTCAAAGTGTAAGGAAACTTCAAAAGCACCTGCTGGGTTGACAGTGTAGTTGGCACATGCTTGTAATCCCAACATCCTGGAGGTAAGGGTAGCTGGACCATCCCTGAGTTCCAGGTCATTGAGAGCTATGCAGCAAAACCACCTTAAACAAAACAAAACAAAACAAAACAACAACAAAAAACTCAAATGCACAAGGCCATGGGTTTGATTATCCTACCACACAACAAAACAAGAAAACAGCAAAACCTGCCTCTCTCTGACATCCAACTGGGCATCTTTTATGTTTAGCTTTTCTTCCTAAGTACAAAGACCCAGGTCCCAGGAAGACACTAGCAGGAAGCTGCCTTTGACCTCAGGGTGGATGCCAGTTTTTCCAACAAAGCCACAGGCAAGCCAAGTCCAGAAACACTTTTTCCTTTTATTTCAGAAGAAAGGGTATAAAGGCAGCCACTTGGCCCGCCCCACCCACTTGGCTCCTGCCACACCCACAATGTGGACGGCAGGAAGGGGGACAGGGCCAGTGTCCCAGAAAGCAGGCCCTTCCCCCAACCTTCCCTTCCTTCCAAGTGGGAAGGTTAGAAAAACATTAACTCCGTGGTGGTTCCTTCCCTGGCTCTGGCTGGACCCTGAAGCCCAGGAGGAAGTAGGGGCTGGAGAGGGAAAAACCTCTCCCAGGCGGAGAAGCTGCCCTGGCTGGCTATGGGGGGGGGGGGGGGGGAGTGGAGGTAGGCCTTGGGGCAGAGGGGAGAAAAGAGCCCTGGAAACCTTTTCCCTTTAACCTGACATATTTATATATTTACAGCAATAAAGGACAAAGGGGACATGGGGGCATGGGGAATGGCTGGGGTCAACGTTGGTTCTTCGGAGGGAAGTGAAAGCCACTTAACACCCCCCATCCATCCAGGTCACATTTTCCTGTCTTCTAGCTCCTAAAGCCTTCACTGGGGGAAGGTGGAGGGTGGAGGAGGGAGGGGATGTTTGAATGAAGGGCTGGAGCCACAGCTCCTTCTAAAGAAGGCGAGGCGGCTAAGGAAAAGCGGCCGGGCCCACCAAGAGAAGGGCACGGGGGAGAGGCGGGAGAAACAGCCCCCAAGTGCTGTCTCTGATCTTGGCTTCCCCATTTCCACAGGGCAACCCCCCGGTGGGGCTATGCCAGGCCCATCTCCTCCAGGACACTTCGCGGCGACTCATCCTCCTGAGACAGACAAGGGTAACGCGGAGACACAGGGAAGGGCAGACAGGGTGGGCAAGATGAAGGAAGCACAGACACACACCGGGGTAGGGGAAGAGAAGCTGGTGTGAGCCCAAGGCCGGAGTGCTGTAAGCTCACAGGCCCCATGACACCACTCGCAGCACGCACAGTGACGGGGGGGGGGGGGGGGGGGGGGAGGTCAAGTTCCTCATGGCCCAGACTCTAAAGCTCGGAACTTGCAGAGCGGGTGTGCAGTCTCAGAACCCATGGGCAAGAAGCATAAAGCTGGGGCAGGAGGAACCCTGATTGTCCCGGGGTGGTAGACAGTGTGGACACTTGGCCTGTATCTTTCAGAGTGAGGAAAGCAGTAAGACATTGGTACCAGGATCCTCAGGGAAGGGGAGGTAGACTCCAGAGTGATGGGTCACTAGGGTTTAGTAACCACGGGGGACACACATGCATCTGCATGTGTGTGTACGTGTCTGACAGGGGGTGAAAAGAAACTGGACCAGTGGGGTGACCTAGAGTTTTATTCTGCTATTTGTCCCCTTATACAGCTGACCTCTCTCATCACCCCCAACTCTCACCCTCCTCAGAGCCAGCTCAAGCTGGCTTGCTTGTCACTGCAGAGTCCTGGTGACTCATCTCCCTGCACCAAGGCTCAGCAGTAGCACAGCAGAGAGGGGACAAGCGGGAATGAGGAGAGGGTAGGGGTGCCAAATAGCAGGGGTGAGCTAACCGATGCCCTCCAGGCCTGCCCAAGTCCCCACAGATGTTAGCTCCTGAGCAACAGCGGGAGGGGTATATGTGTGTATATATGTTATATGTGAGGATTGGGGGGGGCTGGGGAGACTGCTCAGTCCTGTAAGCACATGGGCCTGAGTTCACACCCCGAGCAACCCCATAAGAGCCTGGCATGGAGGTCTTTAATCCAAGCACTTGTGGGGAGGGAGTTGAGGCAGGCAGATCCCTAGAGCTCAATGGCCCATCAGTCTGGCTGAACGGATGAGCTCTAAATTCAATGTGTGACTGAAAAAATAAGGGAGCGAATGATTGAAGGAGATAGCCAAATTTCAACCTTTGGCCTCCACATACACATGCACCCCCTCCTCCATGTTACAAACAGACATGCAAAGTAGGTATCAAGGCCCTAGCCTCCATAAGAGACAGAAAGAGAGAGAGAGAGAGCCCAAGAAACAGAGAGAAATGAATATAGATATAATAGATATAAAACACGGAAGAAAAGGCTAATCTACCGTAAACCACCCTCCGATTCTCTAAACAACCCTTATCATCAAGAGAATCATTAAATCAAAGGCAGCTGGGTCAGAATAAGGGCATCCTGAGCCTTGGGGAGGGGACAGAGCTTGGAACGAAAGAGGGGACAACTGGTACAGTGAGTGATGAGCCCACACACCTCTTCCTCCTGTGGTTCAGAACTCAGGACAAGTTAGACAGCGGGGTGTGATGGGGGCCAGGGACCCACACATTGACAGGCAGGGGGTCCGAGGAATGGGGAACGCCCTCAGCCGCAGTAATGCTCCTCCTCCTCCTCCTCACTGTCCCTGGCTCGTACCTCCTGCAGCAGGTCAGCCTGCTCAATGGCCTTAAGCACACTCTTCTTGGAGGTGTCCTGGACGTCCCCGCCCATCAGAAACTCATCCAGGATAAAGTAGGCTTTCTCAAAGTTGAAGATGATGTCCAACTCGCACACCTAGGAGGAGGAGGAGGAGGTAGAGCTGAACGCCAAGGAGTGCCCCAGCCTCCTTCCTTCTGCTTCATATCCCCAGGCAGCCTCGGGTAGTCCAGGCTATCCCAAAGTCACTAGATAGCTGAAGCTGTCCTTGAACTGACCTTTCTGCCTGTACCACCCAAATTCTGGGGTTATAAGCATATGCCTCCACACCGTGTTTATGTGGTGCAGGGCTCTGGGCACGCAAGGCAAATGCTCTACCACTGAACGGCACACTTAGCCCCACAGTGAGTTCCTTCAGTGACTCGTAGATCCTTCCAGCCCTCAACCCTCAGTACTTTGCTCTCCCCACCCCCCAGGCTGGCCTCGAGGTCCCAATCTTCCTGCCTCGGCCTGGCTGCTGGGATTATAGGCCTAAGCCACCATGCTTGTTCCCCCTTGTATTGCTTCATCTTCTGGTTCAGGAAATAGATGTCTGGGCTAGCCTCTACCCTAGGCACTCTCAGGCAAAGGAGAGATTCTTGGTCTTTACTTTAGAAGACCCAAGGTGACCTTTGCTAATATGCAATTTGCTGTGTACACCGTGGAATGTCTCTGAGCCTCAGTTTCCCCATCCAAAAAGTGAGGATGGCAATGTTGACCATTTGGGGAGATGAAGAGCAAACCATAGAACCCCAAATGGCACGTGGGGGTGGTGCAGGTCTCTTATCTCAGCTCTTCAGGAAGCTGAGGCAGAAGCTAGCCTCCTGGGCTATGGAGTGAGTTGAAGATCAAGATAAAAAGTGAGGCTGGGCGTGGTGGCGCACATCTTTAGTCCCAGCACTTGGGAGGCAGAGGCAGGTGGATCGCTGTGAGTTTGAGGCTAGCCTGGTCTACAAAGCAAGTCCAGGACAGCCAAGGCTACACAGAGAAACCCTGTCTTGGAAAAAAAAAAGTGAAAAACGGAGCTGGGGATATAGCTCAGTGGTCGAGCACAAAGTAACTTGCTATATGATGCCTTCATGCAGTCTCTCGTGTCACAAAATCAATCAATCAGTCAACCAACTCAGGCTGGGACTGAACCTCGGTTGGTTGAATGCTTGCTTGGGTGGGGGAAATAAGAATGACCCTCAGCATTGAGCTCAAGGCCAGCCTGGTCTACAAAGGGAGTCCAGGAGAGCCAGAGCTATTACACAGAGAAACCCTGCCTCGAAAAACAAACAACAACAAACGGACCTCATAGGCTCATATATTTGAATGCTTAGTCACCAGGGAGTGGACTGTTTGAAAGGACTAGAAGGATTAAGAGATGTGGCCATTTTTGAAGGAGGTGTGTCACTGGGAGGTGAGCCTCAAGGTTTCAAAAGCGCATGATGCCGGAACCCACGGTCTGTCTTTCTTTCTACCTGTGGATCATGGCATAGCTAGCTCTCAGCTACGTCTCCATGTCACCATGCTCCCCAGCTGGACTGGACCGCTGAAACTGTAAGCCAGCCCCAATTAAATGCTTTCTCTTATGAGAGTTGCCTTGGTCACGATGTCTCTTCACAGCAATAGAACACTGACTAGAACATTTGCTTAAAATGGCTCAGCTCAGGCCCCAGTACCATATAAACTGGGTGTGGCTGCCACACCGGTGATCCCAGAACTTGGGAGGTAAGAGCAGAAGTCCAGAGTCACCCTCAGCTGGACAGTGACCTGGAGACCAGCTTAGGATACACACATGCTGCTCTGTCATAAAGACGAAAAAGAAGCCGGGTGGCGGTGGCGCGTGCCTTTCATCCCAGCACTCAGGAGGCCGAGGCAGGCAGATGGCTCCATGTGACTTTGAGGTCAGAGTGAGATCCAGGACAGCCAGGGCTACACAGAGAAACCCTGTCTCAAAAAGCAAGCAAGCAAGCAAACAAACAAACAAAAGCAAAACAAAAAAGAATAATAAGGATATAGCCTACGGCAGAGCACAGAGTGTGGCCCTGGCTCCAACCCTTGGTAACACCAAAGAAATAATCAGTTAAAAGAAAAACCTGACTGGGCCGTGCACATCGTTGATGGCGTGACCCACTACAGAGGCATTTCTATCCTGCAGCTAAGGTCTGAAGCATCTGGCAAAATGCAGGCCACGCGCCAGGTACGTTCATCCTGAATCTCGGGGAGGTTGAGGTATCGCTTTTTTTTTTTTAATCTTTTAGATTTTGTTTGTTTTTATGTGTGTAAGTGTTTTTGCCTGCATGGATGTACGTGTATCATGTGTTTGCCTCATGCCTGGAGAGCTGGGTGCCCAGGACCCATGTAAAAAAGGCTAAAGGTGATGACGCTTCTTGTAACCCAAGTCCTGGGGAGGTGGAGACCAGCAGATGCCTAAGCTGAACCAAGGACTTCTAGTGAGAGACCCTGCCTCAGCTAACCCTGCCTCTGCTAACATACGCCTCACAAGTCCAATAAGCAAGCACCAAGGTGGGGGCTGGAGGAACGACTTGGTAGTTAAGAAGATGTACGTCTTGAGGACCGGGGTCCAGTTCCCTACCCCAATGTGAGGAGGCCCGCAAGCACCTGTGGCTCCAGCCCCCTGCCCTCTTGCCTTTTTTGTTTGTTTGTTTTTTTGGTTTTGTTTTGTTTTGGTTTGGTTTTTGGTTTTTCGAGACAGGGTTTCTCTGTGTAGCCTTGACGGTCCTGTACTTGCTTTGTAGACCAGGCTGGGCCTGCTTCTCTTTTGACCCCCACAGGCACCTGTAGGTACCTAGGCACATGCAGGTACCTAGACAGACACACATATATAATAAAACAAATCTCTGACACAGACCTTTAATCGCAGCACTCAGGAGGCAGAGGCAGGAGGATAGATCTCTGGGGGCTAGAGCCAGCCTGGGCTATAATAGCAAGTTCTAGGCCAGCCAGAGTTACACAGTGAGACCTGCAATAGTTGTTTATTTATTTTTCTTTTTTGTGCATTGGTGTTTTGCCTGCTTGTCTGTCTGTGTGAGGGTGTCAGATCTCCTGGAAATGAAGTTACATGTTACATGCAGTTGTGAGCTGCCACATGGGTGCTGGGAACTGAACCCGGGTCCTCTGGAAGAACAGTCAGAGCTCTTAACCACTAAGCCACCTCTCTGGCCCATAGTGAGATCCTCAAAAAGAAAGAAAGAAAAAGAAAAAAGACTGCATCAAAGTGGAGTGGAGGGCACCTGAACACATGAGTGTGACCTCTGGCCTCTCCATGCACACATGTATACACTGACACAACACATACACGGACACACAGATCTTCCAGAATAGTCCGAGACAACGCCAAGGTCGGACAGGAACCACTGACGAAATGAGAAGTTGGTCTCTGCCCACACTCAATGCCACACCCTCCCTCTACTGCCACCCCCTCCACCTCATGTGGCTGAGCAGGAGCTTGACTGCCCGGGGTGTGGCCCCAAGCTGATTAAGGGCCACAGCTAATAGGCTTAGAGCTTAAAAGGGGGGGGGGGGAGGATTAATTACAGTTCTGGTGGCCCGACACCTGCCTCCCCACTGAGACTTCCAGGGCAAGGGCTGGATGGGTCTGTCGGAAAGCTTGGCAGGGCAACAGGGGCTCGCAGGGAGACTTACGCTGCCAAAGTACTTGTCCAAGAGCTCCACGTATCGGTGGATCAGTTCCAGTGTGATCAGCTCGTTGTCCTGGCCTTCGATGGCGCAACAGAAATAGAGACTTGCGTATCTGAGGGGGAGAGACCGCAAGGAGGCATAGTTAGGAGCTGGCTACCGGGGGGGGGGGTGGGGGGGCGACCCTGGAGCGCCAGGCTCAACCTGCTCACCTGCAGGAGGTGGGGGGTCAGGGACAGAGGGTACAAAGGCTGACACTTTCTGTGAGCATGCTTCGGGAAACACACAGGATGCGTTTCCACTCTTTCTTGCCCTCTGACCCGGTTGGTTCGACTCAGCATAAATCTGAGCCAGTTAACATGTCCAGAGCACAAGAAACTGGAAGGGATGTGGGAATGTGGGCATATGTATTGGGGAAAGTGGGGGCGGGGCTCAGTATGGTGAATGAGACCAGAGGGGACCCAGAGTTACGGGCAGGTAAGTCTTCCTGCATGTGCAAGATGCCACGCCAGAAAACAAAGCAGCAGACAATAATTTCTTTTTCTTTTCTTTCTTTCTTTTTGAGACATGGTCTCACTATGCAACTGTAGTTGGCCCGAAATTTATTACATAGTAGATAGCTAGACTGGAAAGCACAGAGATCTACCTGCTTCTGCCTCCTGGTTTTGTTTTGCTTTGTTTGTTTGTCTTGTTTTGCTCTCCCCAAGAGACAGGGTTTCTCTGTGTAGCCTTGGCTGTTCTGGACTCACTTTGTAGACCCACCTGCCTCTGCCTTCCAAATGCTGGGATTAAAGGCCTATACCACCACCCTCACTCTGCCTCTCTTTCTTTCTTTCTTTTTTTAATTCTTAATTTTTTTGAGTGACTAAACCCAGGCTGTCTTCAAATTCAGTAGGAAGCTAAGGAGGACCTCCAGCTTCTGAGCCTGCTGCCTCGATTTCCCAGGTGCTGGGATTACAGGCATGTGCCATCACACCTGGTTTATGTCAAGCTTGGGATCGAACCCACGGCCTTGAGCATGCAAGGCAAGCACTCTAGGAGCCGAGGTACATCCCCAGCGGGAAGAACCACTTCAAGGTGAACTAGGACAGTAAAAGAGGAGGGCATTTATGATCATCTAATAGATGCCTCAGCTCCTCATTCTTCTTGATTTCAGACAGAGTTGCTTTTCAGCCATTTCGGACCACTGTGAACTGTGAACTCCATGCACATCTTTTTAAAAGAGGACCTTGAGTATCACCTCTTATAGACAACTTTGAGATCCCTCCACTCCAGGAAGCTGCACATCTTGGGCTTTCGAGCCAGAACGACCTGCATGAGCTCCCGGACCATCTTCTTCCTCTCCTTGTCTGAAGTGGCCAGGTACCACTTTTGCAGCCGAAGTTTTCCCTGCCGGCTGAACAGTAGCATGAATCGCATCTGGAAGGGAGGAAGGGCCAGAGCATGGGTCGGGAGCCTCTTTTCTTGAGCAAACATACAGAGCCAACTCATCACTAGTCATCACTGTCTTCAAAAATCCTGTCCTAGCTGTCAACGCTGGGTGTCCCCACAGGAAGGAGGGCCTGCCCCTGCCTCCCTACTGCCAGGATGAAAGGAGTGAGCCACAGCTAGGAGTGTTTTGCTTAGGGAAAGTCAAAGATTATATGCTTGTGATTTTGTTCAAATCCTGGCTCTACTGGCTGAGTATGGCCTCAGGCAAATTAATTTATACCAGGCCAGCAAGATAGCTACATTAGTTAAGGTGATTGGTTGCAAGCCCAAAGACCTGAGTTCAATACCCATGTTCCACATTATAAGAGAGAACTGACTCCCCACGAGTTGTCCTCTGTGCTGTGGCAAGCACCCCTCCTCCCCCACATATGCTAAAACAAAGGCACAAACTTTTTTTTTTTTTCCAGACAGGGTCTCTTTGTGTAGCCTTGGCTGTCCTGGACTCCCTTTGTAGACCAGGCTGGCCTCGAACTCACAGCGATCCACCTGCCTGAGTGCTGGGATTAAAGGCATGCGCCACCACCGCCTGGCTCAAACGTAGAAACATTTTACTACACTTATTTATTTGTGTGTGTGTGTGTGTGTGTGTGTGTGTGTGTGTGTGTGTGTGTGTGTGTAGGTCAGAGGACAACTTTAGGAAACTGGTTCTCTGCTTCTACCATGTGAGCTCCAGGGATGAAATCCAAATACTCAAGTCTTGGCAGCAGGTGCCATTACCTACTGAGCTATCTTACCGGCTTTGTAACATATTAATTTGTTTTTGAACCTCAGTTTCTTTTCTTTCTTTCTATTTTCCTTTCTTTCTTTCTCTGTGTAGCCTTGGCTGTCCTCGACTTGCAGGGAGACCAGACGGGCCTCGAACTCACAAGGGTCCACCTGCCTCTGCCTCCCAAATGCAGGGAGCAAGACCCGGCTTTTTTCCTGCTTCTTAAAGACTTTATGTGTATATTTACACGCATAGATGTATGTACACCATATGCATACTGGCTGAATCCCCCAGAACTGGAGTTATAGATGGTTGTGAGCCTCCATGTGGGTGATGGGAATCAAACCCAGGTCTTCCGTGAGGGTGACACATGCTCTTAACCACTGAGCCATCTCTCCAGCCCGTTTTTTTTTAAAAATTATTTTTAATTATGTTGTCTGTCTACATAGTAGCTATGTGCACATGGGTGGGCTCCATGGAGGCCCTGCTGCATTTGCAGTTAAAGTTGTGAGGTGCCTGTCATGGGTGCTGGGAACTGAACTTGGGTCTTCTGGAAGAGCAGCAAGTGTTCTTAATGGCTAAGCCATCTCCCCATTCCTCTTTTCTTAAGGAATTCTTACATGAGTTAATTTATGAGAGTGCGTGGCACACAGTAGGCCCTATAACATGCTAGGTGTTGCTATTATCCCCTCACCTCCTCTTTCTTTCTTTCTTTCTTTCTTTCTTTCTTTCTTTCTTTCTTTCTTTCTCTTTATGGTTTTTCAAGACAGGGTTTCTCTTGTAGTCCTGGGTGTCCTGGACTTGCTTTGTAGACCAGGCTGGCCTCGAACTCACAGAGATCCTCTTGCCTCTGCCTCCTGAGTGCTGGGATTAAACATGTGTGTGTCACCATTCCTGGCTCTGACCTCCTGTTTTATTTCTTGTTTTCCACGGGAAAGTGCCTAGCCTCGTGATAAGCTGAGGTCAGCAGGCGACAGTTCTCTTTATTGGTCCTTCAAGACCCCATGTCTCATAGATGTTGGGTCTCTACCTCATCCTGCCATAAGCCTTCAGGTGCCCCTGACTCAATACGGCCTCTTTTTTTGTTTTTTGTTTTTTTTTTTTGTTTTTTGTTTTTCGAGACAGGGTTTCTCTGTGTAGCCTTGGCCATCCTGGACTCACTTTGTAGACCAGGCTGGCCTCGAACTCACAGCGATCCGCCTGCCTCTGCCTCCCGAGTGCTGGGATTAAAGGCGTGTGCCACCATGCCCGGCTTCAATACAGCCTCTTAATGCCAATCTGTACACTGTACACACATCAGCCTGCACTCGGTACAGCAAGGTAAGAGGATAACTTTGTGGAGCCCGTGTGGGTTCCTGGGATTGAACTCAGGCTGTCAGCTACCTGTACAAGATGGACCTCCTCTCGGGCCCTCTTTCTCTTTCTGTTTTGAGACAGTGTTTCATGGCGCTTAGGCTGACCCGCATGCCCTACGTAGCCAAGGCTGCCCTTAGTTTTCTGATCCTTCTGCTTCTGCCTCCCGCAGTGCAGGGTTACAGGTGTGCACTCTAAGGCCTGACCTTTCTTCCCAGACACCAAGTGACTGATCACGCAGTCCCTCATATGGGGCCCTGTCAGCCAGGATGGCTCTCCGAGGCAGTGTCCGTGGAATAAAGAGCAAGCTGGGTCCTCATTGCTTCATGGACCTAGTTTTTTCCAGTTGCGGAGGTTTCCCGATTCCATAACCTGAACTCAATTCCCAGCAGACAGCTCTGTGGACATTTCCCAGGTGGGAATATGTAGGTGTGTGCCGCACTTCCAGGTTAGTAGGTTAAATTAAAAGGGACAACCTCCCCCCCCGAAAAACTATTGAGTTTTTTGTTAGGGGGATTGGTAAGGTAAAGAACTGAGTGCAGCTAAGAAAAGGAGGCGACAACTACAGCAGGAAGACGAAAGGAAGGCCTGGGTGCCGGGAAAGAAAATGGACTGAAGAGGGTGGCTAGCTGGGAGTGCCAAAGTCAGGGAGTCTTCCAGAGCCTGGCTCCCCCGCGCCCCCCCCCCCCCGACTGCAAACCCTAGAGTCCCCCTGAGCTAGAACTCCTAGCGAGCTCTGTCAAGGAACCCAGACAGGAGGTTCACTCTAGAGACCCGGAAACTGTCCCCTCCCACGCCGAGCTCTCCACGGGCTCCAGTGTGGGCCTCATGGGGAGGGGATTCGGTGATCTGCGACCATCCCGAGTGACCCCGGCGCTTCTCTCTTCCCGTGGCTTCTCTGCAGCAGTGACCGAGAGTCCCTAGGACCGATCCCCGAGTCCCAAGCGCTTCTCAGGCTCGGGACAGTCCCGCCACCTTTCAGCTCCAGTCCCGTCTCCCAACCAAGGAAACTCCTCCCCGCCCCTGTCCCGAGTGCCATTTCCAGCTTCCGAGGTCAGCTCTCCCCAGCAGGATCCGGGAAGTGGATCCTTAGCGGACCATATGGAAGACAGGGCGGCTCCCACCAAAGGCAGGCCCCCTCCGGACCCCCGCAGGTACAGCCCACGCCCCTCGGGTCCCCGTCCCCTCCCTCTCCACACAGCCTACCATCCTGCAGCCTCCGGCCCGGTGCGTCCCTCTCCGGCCACCGTAGAAGCCTGCTCCACTCCCAGTCGGATTCTTTTCTTTTCCCTCCCTCTCCGCTTGAAGCCCCGCCCCCCGGCCTCGCCGGCGCCCTCGAGCGGCCGCACTGCGCAGGCGCTAACGCTGGAGCGCACCGCCCCTCCCACCTTGCGCGCGGGCGGGGCTGGAGGCGGAGAAGCGGAAACCATGGCAACCAGGTCCTTGACTTTAGCTTTGCAGAAGCTCGGTCGTCATGGTAACATGGCTGTCTTGGTGGGTTGATTGGAGGATGGGAAGGGAGGGGGCAGAGGACAATGAGGGCCTGGAGCTTTGCAGCATTTGTGGGGGGGGAAAAGGCGGGAAAAGGGTGAGAGGTGGATGCCCCGATCTTTAGAATTTATGAAGAGGTAGGGGTGGAATGGTGCAGTGGAATGAGCACTGAAGAGGGAGCAAGGTGGGAATGGTATGAAAGAAAGGAAGAAGGATGCGGAAACATCAAAGGGTGGTGATGGGGCAGCATGAGCGAAATCTAGGACGGAAGCTAAGGGAATCAAAAGTTCAAGAATAGTTCAGAGCTACATAGCAAGGTCCTGTCCGTAAAACAAGCTGAGCAGGTATGGTGGAGCACACCCTTCCTACACTTGGACGGCAGAGAGACAGGAGCAACAGTAGTTCAAGTTCAGCATCAGGTACTGTGCCATGACTGAGACCACCCAAGGCTACAAGAAAGCCTGTCTCAAACAAAACAAAAGGAAACAAAACAGTGCGCTCTGATGGCTCCGACTATAAAGCTATTGCCACAAACCCACAAGGTGGAAGGGAAAAATTGATTCCTCCAAGTTATCCTCTGACCTGCATAGCCCTCTCACATAGTCCCACCCAACACAAAATACATATATGAAATGTAACCTTAATTTAATCCTAGCACCCGGGAGGCAGAGGCAGGCGGATCGCTGTGAGTTTGAGGCCAGCCTGGTCTACAAAGCAAGTCCAGGACAGCCAAGGCTACACAGAGAAACCCTGTCTCAAAAAACTAAAAACAAAAACAAAACAAACAAACAAAACAAAACAAACAAAAAACACCCAGCTGGGCGGCGGTGGCACACACCTTTCATCCCAGCACTTGGGAGGCAGAGACAGGCGGATCTTCATGAATTCGAGGCCAGCCTGGACTATAGAACGAGTTCCAGGACAGCTAGAGCAGTTACACAGAGAAACTCTATCTCAAAAAAACAAACAACAACAACAACCAACCAAACAAAAAACACCCTAAAACAATACAATGCTTAAGTATTTATTGAGAACTTGGTAGATACAGTACTGTTTGTTTGTTTGTTTGTTTGTTTAGATAGAGTTACTCTGTGTAACAGCCTTGGATGTCCTGGACTTGCTTTGTAGACCAGGCTGGCCTCAAACTCACCGAGATCCACCTGCCTCTGCCTCCCAGAGTGCTGGGATTAAAGGCATGTGCCACCACAATACTGTTTTAAAGCAAGCAAAATATGTAGAAACTGAGATTTAAAAATAGCTGAAAAAAATTCCTGTAATAGGAATATAAAGAAGGGGAGGAAATTGTAAATTAAGGAGGAAGGGGAAGAAATGAAGAGGATCTTAGAACATTAAAGGGGTAACGTATGGCGCTTGTAACCCCCCACACCGGAAGGCTACAGCCAGCTAGACTATCAACGGTGACATCCTGTCAAGCAAACAAGAAGCCAAAACTAAATGGAGGGTGAGGCTTGAGAGCTGAGTGTGGTGAGGCAGACCTGTAATCCCAGCCCTGGGGAGTCTGTGGCCGAAGGGAACAAAAGGTCATGACCAGCTTTGGGGCTACAGAGCAGAAACACACACACACACACACACACACACACACACACACACACACACACACACACTGTGTGGGTATATAACTGGAGGTAGTGGAATATACCCGTAATACTGGTATTTGGAACTGGGAAGATAGAAGCGGACACATCAGGATCAAGGTTCAAAGTTATCATGGCTGCATAGCAAGTTCACACAGTCTGGGCTAAGAAACTATGTAGGGGGAAAAGAGCCAAACAAGGGGGCTAGAGAGATGGCTCAGTGGTTAAGAGCACTAGCTGCTCTTCCAGAGATCCTGAGTTCAGTTCCCAGCAACCACGTGGTGGCTCACAACCATCTATAATGAGATCTGGTGCCCTCTTCTGGCGTGCAGGTGTCTATATAGGCAGAACACTTGTATACAAAATAAATAAATAAATCTTGGTGCATGCCTTTAATCCACTCACATTTTGTTAGACTGAAGGATTAGTGCCACTGTCTCCTTTTATCCTCGGGAGATTGCGTCCCAAGACCCTCAGCGGACTTCTGAAGCCTCAGGCTGGGTGAAACTGAAATTTTCCTATAACCACGATAGAGTTTAATTTATAAATTATGCACAGAATGACCCTTAGGAACAAAACTAATATTAGGAGCTGGAGAGATAGCTTAGTCAAGGGCAGGTACGGCACTTGGAGAAGACCCTAATTCAGTTCCCAGTATCCCCCACTGGGTGACTCACAAGTGCCTGTAATTCTAGCTCCAGGGATCCAACACCCTATTCTGGTCTTCAGGGGCAACTGTGCATCTGCATATACACATAGAAATAAAAATAATAAAAATTAAAATCCAAATGATTTGAAATAGAACAATTTTTATTTATTTATTCATTTATTTTGGTTTTTTGAGACAGGGTTTCTCTGTGTAGCCTTAGCTGTCCTGGACTGCCTTTGTAGACCAGGCTGGCCTCGAACTCACAGCGATCCACCTGCCTCTGCCTTCCAAGTGCTGGGATTAAAGGCGTGTGCCACCACGCCCGGCCCTAGAACGATTTTAAAACAATGTATAGTAATGGAGTCACCACCTTCACTATTTTTTTTTTTTTTGGTGGGAAGCGGGGAGTTTCAAGACAAGCTTTTTCTGTATAGCCTTGATTGTTCTGGACTCGATTTGTAGACCAGGCTGGCCTCGAACTCACAGAGATCCACCTGCCTCTGGCTCTCGAGTGCTGGGATCACAAGCCTGTGCCACTGTGCTTAGCTACCCTTATTACTTTTGCACTTTAGAGTTATTCAGCAAAGTATGGGGTATTTGAACACAAGACCCCTCAATCTGACCAATAGGATGCCTCCTAAGTAATTAATGTGTGAGTATTGGACAAAGAGGGGATTTGGGACTGCGGGGCACTCTGTAAGAATGGCATGCAGGCCAGGCGTTGGTGGCGCACACGCCTTTAATCCCAGCACTTGGGAGGCAGAAGCAGGCGGATCGCTGTGAGTTCGAGGCCAGCCTGGACTACAAAAGTGAGTCCAGGAGAGTCAAGGCTACACAGAGTAACCCTGTCTTGAAAAACTAAAAAAAAAAAAAAAAAAAAAAAAAAAAAAGAATGGCATGCTGTTTACAGCTCATGAGCTGGGGGCTGGGGATGTCACTCATCTGGTAGAGTGCTTGCTTACCCTGTGTGAAACCCTGGCTTCTAAATTGGGTGTAGTGGGGAACCCCTGTGGGCCCAGTCCTTAGGAAGTAGAGGCAAGAGGATCAGGAGTTAAAAGTCATTCCCCTCTGCAGAGCCAGGTCCAGGTTAGCCCAGGGTACAGGAGACCCAGTCAATCAAAAAAACGAAAGACCAAAGAGATGGCTCAGGAGGTGAAGGCACCTGCTGCCAAACCTGACCTGCGATTGACTCCTGGGACCCAGGAAGTGGAAGGAAAGGAATATGAAAATACATGTCTGATAAAAAAAATAAATAGAAAGCTTGTAAATTGTTTACTTCTGTGTATTTTCTACTTAAAATGTTTGGGTCAAGGTTGGCTTTCAGGAACTGAAACTAGAGACCATAACCAAATTAGGATGCAAGCGGGGAACAACTTGTATTTCTTTGTTTTTTGTTTTTGTTTTTGTTTTTGTTTTTGTTTTTGTTTTTTTTGAGACGAGGTTTCTCTGTGTAGGCTTGACTAGCCTGGACTCCCTTTGTAGACCAGGCTGGCCTCGAACTCACAGACAACCACCAACCTTTGCCTCCCGAGTGTTGAGATTAAAGGCGTGCACCACCACGCCTGGCATATTTCTTTGTTTTTTTAAATATTTGTTTTTATTTTTCAATTGTGTGATTGTGTATGTGTGTCTGTCTGTCTGTCTGTGTATGTATGTGGGTATGCACGTGTGAGTATGGATACCCCTGGAGGTAAGAGGGGTTTGTGGGATCCCCTGGAGCTGGAGTTAGGGGCACTTGTGAACTTCCCAGTGTGGGTGCTGGGAACTGAACTTGAGCCCTCTACGAGTCTTCTCAGTGGCAGAGCCATCTCTCTAACCCTGTATTTTTATCATCCTCATGTATTTTATTAAATAGGATCTCATTCCGTATCCCCGACTGTCCTGGGACTTGCTATGCACGCCAGGCTGACCTTGAACTCACAGAGCTCCACCTGCCTTTGCTTCCCAAGCGCTGGGCTTATTAAAGGTGTGTGCTGTGCCCAGTAACGGCTTTGTTTCTTGATCATCAGCTGCAACGAATGCCGCTAATTATTCTTGTTTGTTCTTCAAGCAATTGCTAGTAAAGTCTTTTGTGCTGTCACCATTTCTTGTTCTTTGGTATGAATATAATATCGTGGATTGGTAAGAAAGGGACCCAATTCCCAAGGCATGGAATCTTGTCTTTTACTTCTTAAAATGTCCAGCCGTGAGTGAGCCATGCAGCTCCCATCTCTATATTAAAAACAAAAACAAAACCAAAAAAACCCCCGCGGGGTTGGACTGAAGAACGGCTCGGTTACTGCTGTTTCAGAGGATCCAGGTTTGGGTTCCGGTTCCCACGTTGGGGAGCTCACAACCACCTGTAACTTCAGTTCTACGGGATCTGATGCCCTCTGGCTGGGCACCGTGTACGCACGTAGCATACAGAAAAATCATGCATGTGTGGATGCACACACACTCACACTCACACAGTAAGTAAATAAACAATAGATTAGAACATTTTTTTAAAGGATTGGCAAGGTGGTTTGGTGAATAAACGCACCTGCTGCCAAGCCTGCCTGATGGCCTGAGTTTGATCCCCACCCACATAGTGGAAGAATAAATAGTAATAAACTTAGTGCTCTCTCTCTCTCTCTCTCTCCTCTCTCTCTCTCTCTCTCCCTCTCTCTCTGTTTTTCAAGACAGGGTTTCACTGTGCAGCCCCGACTGTCCTGGAACTCACTCTGTATTCCAGGCTGGTCTCCAACTCTACCTCCCCAGTGCTGGGGTTAAAAGTGTGAAAGTGTGCACCATCATCACCAGCCTGTGTACTCTCTCTCCCTTTCTCCCTTTCCTCCCCTCTCTGTAGTAAAGAGGTGTGGACACACACTATTCCCACACACAGTTCTCTGACTTCCATTCATATCATGGTGAGTGTGTATACCCCCCCATACTCTTTCTCTTGCACACACAAATGAACAATTGGGGGTGGGCATGGTGGTGGTGGTGGTGGTAGAAGAGAGCTAGCCAACAGCCTGCTACGTTTAGAAGCTCCAGAGATGTGACACCCTACACTCCCTGGCAAGCCGAGAATTTCTATAATTCCTCCTTCCAGTCTGCCTAACTGCCGCAAAGAGGCAATTGAAAAGAATTGTCGGGAAGATGGGTTTTGCAGACTTGGCTTGCTAGGTGTGGGAGCTGGGCTTTGTCCCTGCGTAGTTGCCTATCTCCCCTTTCCACTTCCACAGAGGGGAGAGAGCAGCAAGACCCGCTGAAGTGGGTAGCAGGAGGTGAGGCGGACAGCCCTATTAACTGTTTCCCCTCCTGAGGCTGGCGAGCAGCTTGGTAGAGTTCTTAGCTGATAAGCAGGAAACTCCAGGTTTCATCCTCGGTGCCTAAGATAAGCAACTGGAATGGCACACACCTGTAAGCCTAGCGTTCGGGAGGGAGAGGCGGGAGGTTCAGGAGTTCAAGGTACTTAGGTGCTGCGTAGTGAGTTCAAGGCCACCTTGGGCTAATGAGATCTGTATCCAAACCAAACCAAACCAAACCAAACTAAACAACAACAGCAATGTCAAGAAGCCAGGGCTAGAGAGGTGGCTAGAGGTGCTTCCGGGGTACCTGAGTTTGATTCCCAGCACCCATGTAAGGTGGCTCACAACTGCCTGCAACCATAACTCCTGGGATTCTGATGGTCATTTAGATCCTTGTGTTAGGTCCCACTGCAGGGCATGGCTGGCATGGCCTGCCCTCTACCTAGGGGCGGGGCTTTCCTTCTCCCAGAGACTCACTGTATAAACCAGCCATTTTGATTTCACTGGCCCCTTTAGTCCTTTACCGCCCTTGCCCTGCCCCACCTCCCTGCCCTCTCCCCTTCCCTTCCCCTCACCCTCCCCTGCCACTTCCAATAAGCCTGCATTTATTTATAGCTCAGTCTCCCATCAGCTCATTCTGCTTCTTTAGTCAATCACCTAGGGCACCTGCACATACCTGCACACCCCCCCCATACAGACGCAGGAACGCATAGTAAATCTTAAACACAGACAGACAAACAGGCAAGGCGTTTGCTCCTGTAGAACGACAGGAAAATGTTGGGCTGGATCTCCTAATTGCTCGTGAATAATGAGCGTAGAGACTACACAAGTGGCTTCCTTCCTGCTGGCGCTTGGGGAAGTGTTAGGGTTTGATGCCGTGGGCAGTTGGGAGTCATTATGGCTACTGAAGCCGGTGAACCACCTAATGAAAGTAGCAGTGAGAAGCCAGGGAGATGGCTCAGTGGTTAAAGAGTTGGTAATATGCAGAATGACTGGAAAGCAAAGATGGAGGGGCTAGAAGGTCACCAAGGAGACCACTTAGGTGCATCCAGGCACAAGGGTGAAATGGAGCGACACCATGAGAGTTGACTAGGACGAGCTAACCGGCCTAAGCTGATAAATGATCTACCAGGGGAAAAATGAAGGAGAGGAGAGATAGAGCGCCCCCGGCTCCTTCTGTATAGATAAAACCAACAGGAGATAGCATGGGGGGTGGGGAAGATACCACTGTCCCAACCAGAGCACTTAGCCAGGGGGTTCTGATGATGTCATTTTATTTATCTATTTACTTTTATGTGAAATGGGGTCTCAGCCATGCACGGTGGCGCACACCTGTAATCCCAGCACTCAAGAGGCAGAGGCAGGTGGATCTCTGTGAGTTCAAGGCCAGCCTAGTCTACAAAACAGGACAGCCAGGGCTACCCAGAGATACCCTGTCTTGAAACAAACAAACAAACCAAAGAAATGGGGTCTCATGTAGCCCACGCTGATCTCAAACTTGTTATGTAGCTACACGAGACCTTGAACTTCTGATCCTGCTGCCTCTACCTCCCCAGTGCTGGGATTCCATGCATTAGCCACCACACCTGGTTTATGCCATGCTAGGGATGGAACCCCGGGCCTTCATGCATGCTAAGCAAACACTCTTAAAGCCCTCTTAAGACATTGTTTGCAATTTTAAAAATTGTGTGGGTAGTTTTGTTGTTGTTGTTGTTTGGTTTTGGTTTTTGTTTTTGGGGCAGGGTCTCAAAAAGCCAGCCCATCAGGCCCGCCTAGATCATGAGATCTTAGTCACGTAAGTCCTGGTGCGTGCCACCGCACCCCGCTCAGCAGGAGCCCTTCCTTCTGTGCAGCTCAGTGCTTTCTCACATGCACCTGCCTGCCTGGACTTTGGTCTAGGAGTGAGTGAGGCAAGGGAAGGTCGTGCAGAGTGTCAGAGGGTTTGATGCGGTGGGTAGTTGGGAGTAATTGTGGCTCAGATTAATTATCCCTGAGATGTCGGTGTGGTGGTGCTGATGATGGTATCGGGGTGCAGTGAGGGGAAGGGTAGGGAGGCCCACGTGTACTGGGGGGCAGTGTTCTTCATCTGTACCACTGTTTCTCTGCTGCCCTGGAAATTCTCTAAGCGCCCTGCTTTCCTGCTGTGCCTTAGTTACTCAGAGCTGGTTTCTGAGCTGCCTGGTAAATTTCCTCCCTGTGTGTTCTCCACTGACTGCATATGAGTCAGCCGCATTGCTTCAGCTGGGTGTGGGGCTCCTGTGGGATGCTGTCACATGCATCTTCATTTACCCCCATCACCCAGAATAGAGGTATTCATGTGTGTGTGTGTGTGTGTGTGTGTGTTGTGTGTGTGTATACATATATGTGTGTGCTTACATTCACATGTGTGATTTGTGTACACGTTTCTATGGGTGTGTGCATGTGAGTTGTCTGCATGCACATGTGTTTACATGAATGTGGAGACCATAGATGGATATCTGGTGTCTCTCTCAATTGATCTCCACCTTGTTTACTGATTTTTATTACATTTGTATGCATGTGCGGTTTTCATATGTGGAGATCAGAGGCCAACTCTCAAGAGTCCGTTCTCTCCTTCCATCATGTGGGTCTCGGGGCTTGAACTCAGGTCATCAGGCTTGTTGGCAAGTATCTGTTTTATCTCAGTGCATCCATCTTGCTGACCTGCTGTGTCTCAGTGAACTTGGATCACTCACTGTCTCTGCCTCCCCAGCACTGGGATTACAGATAAATGTTACTGCACCCAGCTCTATACATAGTTTGTGGGGAACTGAACCAAGTCCTCATGTTTGTCCAGCAAGTACTTGCCTACTGAGCCCTGTCCGCAGCCCCCAGAGTAGTGTTTATTGACTACTTCCAGTTGTGACCTACGTAGATGAGCTTAGATATGGTTGACGTGTGGGCTCCCTAAAGTTCCTGTCTTAGTTTCTCAGTGTGACAGCGTAAAGAAGCAGGGCCTTTAGGAGCTGAGATTAGGGTCTGGAGCTGGAGAGATGGCTCAGTGGTTAAGAACTTGCTGTTCTTGCAGAGGACCCAGGTTCGGTTCCTAATACCACATGATGCCTCCCAATCACCTGTAACTCCAGTTCCTGAGGATCTGATGCTCTCTCCTGAACTCAACACAAACCAGACACAGAGGTGGTACACACAGACAGACAGACTGACAGAATACTCATAGATGTTTAAAAAAGAAAAAAGAGCTGTGTGGTGGTAGCGCACGCCTTTAATCCCAGCGCTTGGGAGTCAGAGGCAGGCAGATGTCAGTGAGTTCGAGGCCAGCCTGGACTACAGAGCGAGTTCCAGGACAGCCAGAGCTGTTACACAGAGAAACCCTGTCTTGAAAAACAAAAAACAAAACAAAAGAAAAAAAGGGGGAAAAAAGGCAATTAGGGGATAATAATAGTTGGAAGCTGAAATGCCTCTATAGGGTTGTGTTTAAAATACTCTGTCTCCAGGATGTAGAGCCTGTTAGGAGGGGAAGTGTGACAGGTTAGTGTTAACTGACAACTTAACCCAGCCTAGGATCCCCCGAGCCATACCCTGAGGGAAGTGGGAAGCCCCTTCCACTGTGGGTGGCACCATTCCCTGGCTGGACCTTATCAGTGGAGAAAGGGAGCCTAGCACCAGCGTCCATCACTTTCTGCTCCTGGTGGTGTTATGAGACCAGGTGCTTCCTGCTCCTGCTGCCTTGACTTCCTTGTCCATGATAATAACCCTTTCTTCTTTAAGCTGCTTTTGCCAGCGGCGAGAAACGTCACTAATACATGGTGCGTGGCTGACAGAAGTATATCACTGGGTCTTTGAAGGTGGTACCCACTCCTTGTTCCCATACAGCTGTCTGTGTTTCTTGGTCTCTTACCATTTGAAAATCCACTGCACCATGCTCCTACTATCTTAGATGGAGCCATTCCACTGTCTCTCCCTGGGGCGATGGACTGCAGCGCCGCACCCCCCTCCAGTCTCAACTCGTGAGCCAGACTAGTTCTAGGGTGGTTAATCTTCACTGTCAACTTGACTGGGTTTAGAATGACCTCTGGGTGTTACTGGGTAGCATTTCCAGAGGTTTAACTGAGAAGGGAAGACCCGCCCTGTGAGCTGAGCACGGGCCATCCATCTCTCTCTGCTTCCTGACTGTGGTTGCAATGTGACCAGCCGCCTCCCCTCCCCTCCCCACCGTGATGGACTGTGCGCCATCAGACTGTGAGCCACAAGAAACTCTCCTTGGAGCTGCTGCTCTTGTCAGGTATTTTATCACAACACAAAAACAACTAACACAGCCATTAAGAGAATGATGATGACTTTCTTTCTCCCTTCGGCTGGATTAGTCATCCAAAGTGTGGTGTTATAAATGGAATCCACCCTCCCTATCTTCTCTCCTCTGCACACATCCATTTGCCCTTCTCCCCTCACCCCCGCCCCGACTGGAAGCAGCACCAGGCCCTTGGCAGAAGTTGAATAGATGGCAGCGCTGTGTTCCTGGCCTTCCCGGCCTGCAGAACAGTGGACACCATGATCCTCTTTATAAATTACTCAGTCTTAGCTGGGAGCGCTGGCACACACACACCTGTCCTCCCTTATTTGAGAGGCTGAGGCAGGTGAATTACAAGTTCAGGGCCATCCTGGGCTATGTGGTCAAGATTTATTCTCCTAAAACAAAACAAAACAACCCTAAAAAAAAAAGCAAAACAAAAGCTAAGCACTAGAACACTAAAAACAAGATGTGTGGTGTATGTGTGTGTGTGTGTGTGTGTACACATGCCAATAGTGCAAATGTAGATATCAGCTGACACTTATCCAAATTGGTTCTTTCATTCCAATATGGGTCCTGGGGATTGAATCAGGTTGTCAGGCTTGACGGCAAGTAACTTTGCCATTGCGCTGTCTCAATGGATCGCTTATACTCCCCCCCCCCCCAGGTTTCACAGCACCAAAGATAAAGGTTGGTACTCACCTCCTTTTTTTTTTTTTTTTTTTTTTGAGATGGCCTCAAACTTGCCATGCAGCCAAGGATGACCTACAACTTCTGATTCTCCTGCCTCCACTATGGGAGTGATAGGATTACAGGCCTGTCTCACCATGCCTGGTTTGTGTCCTGGGGATGGAAATCAGGGTTTTATACACATTAGGCAAGCGCTCCACCATCTGAACTACATTCCCAGCCCTGTGTTTGTCTTTTAAATGAATCTAAGCTAAACAATGGCGTTCAAATTTGGCAAGGTTTTGTTTGAAGACACAGCTGTTTCCATGCAGAAAAGAGCATTCCATTAGTTAATATGACATCTGGTGGCAGGGGAGGGGTTGGAAGGGGAGATGACACACAGGCACTTCACCCAGGAAGCGTCTATTCAGGCTAAAGAGTGGTGTGTGTGAATTCAAGTGTTGGAGACAGGAACAAGAGGCCAACACCATTTTGCCTAGGTGTGTATAGACTCTAACAACACACACACAAAGAACAACAACAGTTGATTACTCGATTGATTGGTTGTGTGGGGAGGGGCGGGGAGATGCACATACCATGGCATATATGTGGAGATCAGAAGACAGTTTTCAGAAATCAGTTCTCTCTTTCTATTTTGTGGGACCCAAGGATCGAACTCGGTTCCTAAGACTTGGCAGCAAGCATTTTTACCCACTGAGCTATCTCAGGGACTCTTCTAAGCATTTTTTTTTTTTTTTTGGTGTCTCATTCACAAATGCAACAAAAACTTAATATGCATAGTACCAGAAGCGCAGGTGTTGCACTCTATAGTACTGTTAGATAATTCGGACAATATTTGGAATTAGGGTGCATTTTTTACTATCATCCCAGCTACTTAGCAAGTTGAGACAAGAGGGTTGCTTAAGCCCAGGAGCTTGAGACCGTCTGGGAAATAGAACAAGATACTGTATCAAGAATGCTACAGTTGAAAGAACCGCCCAGTTTCTCAACCACTCTGTGAGTCTACATTTTTTAAGGTAATACAAACTCCTTCAAGAAGTTTTTCCCCCACCTTTATTTATGTAGTGTGTGTGTGTGTGTGTGTATGCGCGCGCGCGCACCACACGTATGGAGGACAGAGGACAACTTGCAGACATAAGTTCTCTCCTTCCTTCAGGGTTTTGGGCATCAAACTCGGGTCATTCTGGAGACAACGCCTTTATCTGCTGTGCCATCTCAAGAGCCCTGGTTCAGGTTTCCTCATATCTATGTAAATGCTTGCCACTGTTATTACAATGAAACTTACTTGATGGACTGCTTTAAAAAACGGCTTAGAGAGATAGCCGGGCATGGTGGCACATGCCATTGATTCCAGTACTCTGCGAGTTCGAGGCCAGCCTGGTCTACAAAGCAAGTCCAGGACAGCTAAGGCTACACAGAGGAGCTCTGCCTCAAAAACCAAAACCAAAACAACAACAATGAAAATGGTGTAAGAGGCTGGAAAGATGGCTCAGCAGTCAAGGACACTGACTGCTTTACCAGAGGATCCTGGTTTAATCCCCAGGACCCCACAGTAGCCAATACCCATCTCTAATAACTCCAGCCCAGGAAACCCAGCACCCTCTTCTGGCTCTTCAGGCACTGTATGGATGATGCCCGCAGCACACAGACATGAAGACAAACTACCCATGCAATAGTGTCAATTTAATTTAAAAAATATATCTTAAAATAATAATAACAGTTAAAAAAAGATTTCACTAAGCCAAGTAAGATATTACAGGCCTGCCCTCCCAGCACTCTGGATGATGGGGCAGGAGGTTGGCAAGCTCAAGGCCAGCCTGGCCTATATATCAAGACCCTATCTGAGAAGAAAATCAACAAGCCAAATGTGGAGGTACACACCTTTAATCCCAGCACTCAGGGAAACAGAGGCAGTTGGATTTACTGTGAGTTCAAGGCCAGCCTGGTCGACAGCCAAGGCTACACAGAGAAACCCTGTCTCAAAAAACCAAAGCAGAAAAAAACAAAATAGAACAAAACAACCCACCCCCCCAAAAAAACCAAATGAACAAAACCTCCCTAAGATTAGAGAGTCCGTTCATTCCAGAACTTGAGAGGCAGAAGCAAATGGATCTCTATGAGTTTGGAGCCAGGCTTGTCTCTCCCTCCCCGCTACCCCTGGTGATTGTTAGGTTAGGGATAATGACACACAACCCCAGCACTCAGCATCGTGAAGAAAGAGAACTGTGAGTCTAAGGATAGTCTAGGATACTTAAGAGATCCCGCTGAAAAGAAAAGGAAACTTTGGAAGCAGGTCACGTCTCCTTGATGGATGTGGTCTTTATAGAATATTTTTATCATGGAAGCTTCATGTTCATGAATTCATGTCCGTTGCCCGTCCATGGGCAGATAAACAATCCCACTGTGTGAGATTCATAAAAAAATAAAATAAAATAAAATAACACTGTGGGAGTGGTGGCTGGCACAGATCTTGTTAGTTTTTCATCTCTAAAGAAATAGAGAAAAGGAGAAAAAGTTTGAAAAGCCAAGGAAAGAAGGGTCATGAGTAGTCAAAGATGGCGGGCAGGTGGCATGCTGTGAGGTGGCGGAGGGGTCGCTGAGGTCCCTCGCTGTCTTTATCTTGACTATATCTGAGAATAATCAAGAACCTGTTAAGTGGGGCAGCGCCTTGCTTGACTCTCCTGTGCGCTGAGGGGACCTTTTGAAGAATCCTTTTCTCTTGAGCCTTCTCAGCATGTGAGGCCATTTTTGAACTGTATACTGAAAAATTAGGCCTCACGAATCCTGCTTTTTTTGAGGGTTTTGTGTGTATGTGTGTGTAGTTCCTTGTAAGTTTTTAAAAGAAAACTTTCTTATTATAAAATGGGTCAATATTCAGCCTTCGGCCTGAGACCTAAAATTGCTCACATTTTAGGATATAAGGAGATCATATCTGGGTTCGAGTGTCCTTGAATCTTCACCACCCCAGCTACCCACCAGTGAACCCAACCCTTTGGGTTGAGGAGGATGAAAACTGGTGTCAGATGAGGGTTATTTTCTTTCTTCTTTTATATTTTTTATTCTCTCTCTCTCTCTCTCTCTCTCTCTCTCTCTCTCTCTCTCTCTCTCTGTGTGTGTGATATGCGTGTTCATGAGTGCAACTATGGTTCACATATGGAGGTCAGAAGATGATTTACAGGAGCTAGTTTTCTCTCTACCCATGGCAATCCTGGGAATGGAACTCCTGTCCTCAAGCTTGGCAGCAAATGCCTTTATCCACTGAGCCATCTTGTCTGCCCTCAGCTGAAGTCTGGGCTGCAATCTCAGTATAGACCTCTCTTGTTTGAATCTCTAGGCTAAGCTAACTCAGTGGTGTCTATGCTTTTTCCCTTTGTCCTTTCTATTTTATCTTTTTTTTTTTTTCTGCTATGTGTTGGGGATTGAATCCAGGGCCTCGTGCATACTGTGCAAATATTCCACCACTGAGCCACGCCCCCCAACCCCCTCACTGGCCAAAGTCTACCACTGAGCCACGCCCCCAGACCCTCACTGGCCATAGTCTACATTGAGCCACGCCCACAGCCCCTCATTGGCCATGGTCTACACTGAGCCACGCCCTCAGCTCCTTAGGGGCTGATCCTATCCAGCCTAGAGAACTCTTGCCTAGGATGTTTAAAGCTCTTTCTTAACTTGGATAATGAGTCATGCAGAAACACACATAACAGCAGTAAATAAGCTCCCAAGCTCCAAACTGGAGGTTAGGAAGGAGAGAGAGAGAGAGAGAGAGAGAGAGAGAGAGAGAGAGAGAGAGAGAGAGAGAGAGAGAGAGACTATCCCGGAAGGTCTTTAAAAGTGGCTACAGAGAGTACATAGGTAACAAAAGAGCCTCAGTTCCCGGGAACCTGATGTCTAGATGGAGTAGGCACATGAATGCACGCATTGTTACAGGTCTGGAAAGCACAGGTTAGTTGGGATCATGTTGAAAGTGACCCTATTGGCTGGCTTCACTAAGCCATCCCGGGAGAAGGAAGTGCAACCTGACCTGGGGCTGGAGAGATGGAGAACAGGGCTAGAAGGGGAGTGGGTGACGACACCTGATGGAAGCAAACAATACAGGAATAGCTTTGAGAATCCAGAGAATGACCACTTGGAGCTGCATCTCTGTGTCTCTCCCCACCCCCATTCCTTTCCTCCTCCTTGCGTTCACATATACCACCAAGCCTGGCTCTCCTGTGTTTGAGACGTGGTCTCACTGTGAAGGTCCCAAGTGCTGGGGTTACAGGCATGCTCCACACAGCCTCCCTCCCTCCCTCCCCTTTTCCCTTCTCTCTCTCTCTCTCTGTCTCTCTTTCTCTCTGTCTCTGTCTCTCTCTCCGTGATCTGTCTTTCTATATAGTCCTGGCCAGCCTGAAACTTGCTATATAGACCAAGTTGGCTTCGAACTCACAGATATCTGCCTGCCCCTGCTTCTCAAGTGCTGGGTCAGTCTCTCTCTCTCTTTCTCTCTCTCTCTCTCTCTCTCTCTCTCTCTCTCTCCTTTTTCCTCTGTTTTTTCTTCAGACATGGTCTCATGTAGATAGCCCAGGCTGGCTACAAATTCACCACATGGCCCAAGGTGATCTTGAATTTCTGATCCCTTTGACCTGCCTCCCAAATGCTGGGATTACAGGCATGTGTCACCATGCCTAGTTTGATGAAGTGCCAATGATCAAACCTAGAGCTTCCTGCATGCTGGGCTGGGATCAACTGAGCTATGTCCTCAGCCCACCCTTTCCCCCGTTTAAGGATGGTTTCTGGGGGAGAAGCAAGCCCTGCACATCATGTCATTAAGGCAGATTACAGTGCTGAGGTGACTGTCTCATGGATTTTCCCATGGCCTTGTGCCTGTGGGTATGTGGCTCACCAAAGTCCCTGCGACCGGAGATCTCTTTGTTGTAGAGACCACTTTCAACCCAAGGCCAAACTGATCTAGAACTGGAGATCTTCCCACCTCTGCCTCCCAGGCGCTAGCATCCAGGCTTATTCCCACTGCTCAGCAACGGTTTATTTTTATTTACATCGTTTGCTTGTTTGTTTTTCCATGACACAGAGAATGTAGCTCTGGCTATCCTAGAACTTACTCTGTAGACCAGGCTGGCCTCGAACTCAGAGATTCGCCTGCCTCTGCTTCTCAAGTGCTGGGATTAAAATCATGGGCCACCACTGCCTGGCTTATTTACTGTGTGTGTGTGTGTGTGTGTGTGTGTGTGTGTGTGTGTGTGTATAAGTCAGAGGACAACTTGTAAGCGTTGGTCCTCTCCTTCCATGGTGTGGGTTCTGGGAATTGAACTCAGCTCATCACTAGACCTCTCAGCAAGTGCCTTTACCATTTGAACCATCTCACCTGTCCCTTAACTTTATTTTATTATTATCATCTGTGTGTGTAAATGTGGGTGTGTGTGCCATGTTTTGCTTATGGAAGTGAGAGGACAACTCCCAGGAGTCAGTTCTCTCCTTCCATCATGTGGGATCCAGGGCTTGAACTCAGGTCATTGGTCGTGTGTGGCACATACTCTATCCACTGAGCCATTTGCCAGCCCATAATACTGTTTCAATTCCTTGTCTTGGGTAAAACATAGAAGGCAAAAAAGCAAGCAATTTTGTTTGCATATTCTTTGTTTTTATTATTTTTAAAAACATATTTACCTGTTTAGATATCAAAAGTGAAAAAAAAAAGGCATATGTAACAACAACATTCAATGTCCAGTGCATAATGAAAAGAGGGAGAGAAAGAAGAGAGAGAAAAAGCAAAAAACAAAACAAAACAAAACAAAACAAAACCCACACACACAAATGAGTTGTTCCCCCCTGCCCCCTGCCCCCTGCCCCCACCCCGGTGGAGACATAACGGATGCAGAGTGGCCTGCTATGAGATTATATTCACGTTACTTTCTTGTGCAATTTTTCAGTAAATTGGTTTTCTGATCGTACCCGCAACTAAGAAGCGTTCAAAAAAGATTATCTAACAGAGGTGGTTGACCAGGAGCTGGCTGTCTCTTTCATTCTCCCCACCACCAGCACCACGTGTCCACTGCTCACATACAGCAGCCGGAAATGACACATTGAAGTGAGTCACCAGTGCCGCTCTGAGTCACCCAGTAATTGGAGAAAGTTCTGTCCTGTTAGGTCACACAGCCCCTTTTGCCATTCTGCTCCTGACTGTATTGGAAAAATTTAAAACCACTTTGCCCTCTCTCAAATTTCTCTCTTCCACCTAATCGTCCCCCCCCCCCCCTTCTTTTAACGTGGGCTGCCAAGCATCACCTTGGCAAGGTCCCTAAGGAAAAGAGCCATGGGAGGTGTCGGGGGGGGGGGGGGGGGGAGGAGGCGGAGGCGGGGGAGTGTTGGGGTAAGGGTGTGCTGGGTTGCCACTAGGCGGCAGTGTGAGCCCCATCACCGGGGCCACCCAGAGGGGCAGGCTTGGAGAGCGATGTGCTCCTGACGTACAGGGATTCAGACCTCCAAATGGGACACCATTTGCCATGGTTTAAATGAAATGCCTTTTCCTTAACAGTGCTTTTTCTCCCCCAACAAGCATACAAAGAGTAAGAACGTGATAAATATTCAAGCACACCCCTGGACTCTCTCCCCTGCAGCCCCACCCTGGAGACTGGGGATGAAGAGCCAGGCATACACACATCTGGCCTTTCTTTCACTCTTCCTCAAAGAAAAAAAAAGTTGTATGGGCTTTTTTAAAAAAAGCTGTGTAAACAAATCACCTACACTCTGAAATAACATATGCATGCTGTGTCATGGGAGGGTACAAAGGGGGCCCTGGAGAAGGCTCAACACCAGGCAGCCATTGGATCTGTCCATCTACTGCCCCCTGGAGCTGAGCGAGGTGGTCACTTCTACAGTGGACTTTTAAGATAGGACAGTGTTTCTTCATTTGGCCTATGCCCACCTGCCATGGCAATGGCAGACAGGAGAGAGGTGGCCACAGTGTGACTGGAACACAAATGACCTTCACCAGAGCGTGTTGAGTGAAAGCCTTGTGGCCCTGCCCTGCTGGGACCTTGGTGGGAACCGGCTCCAAAGGCTGAAATGGTGGAAAGATCCAGGTTTTCAGTGAGTCCTATGGTTTATATTAGAGACCTCTGTGGGACAGGGGTCCCTAGTGAGGGAGTTAGATTCTTTCCGCTTCGAGAGTCTGAGGTCTGGGAGGCTAGTTGGAAAGATTTACCGGCATGGGAGTGAAAAGGAAATGCCTTCTCTCTCTTCCGAAAGAGTCCTTAAGACAGTTCTTTTCTTCAGAGTTTCTGCTTATAGCATCTCCAGTTTTGTCCCAAATGAAGGCTTCTCTTCCTGTTCTCACGGCTCCATCAATTGGCCCATGAAGAGGATTGTATCTGGGAAGAGAAGAATCATGACAGTTGAGAGCTGAGATCTAAAGAGGTGAGCAAGAGTGGCCAAGTGACAAAGCGTGGGGGGGGGTTGACACTGTGTATGACAATGTGTGGGGCTATGACAGAGTGCTGAAAAGGGAATGGAATTGACTAGAATCTTTGCTGAGTCCCCAGGGACTCGAGGGACATCTTCATGGTAAACAGGTGCATAATGATTCTTTTTTTTTTAAGTGCCAGGGGGACAGGAGAATATTACAGAGCTCTGCTCACCTGTCGGATTGTGCCAAACCACAAAGAGGAAGGGTCGGTTCATAATCACCTCTGGAGGGGCCATGCGGGCTGAGATTAGAATGGCTGAAAGAGAAGGGACAATGTGTTAGGGTTAAGGGAATGTTGTCACTGGAGTGATTCCAAGAGATCTAGTGACATCAGTCTATCTGGTGGCAGCACTGGGAGATGAATTTCAGGTGGCTTAAAAGAAACTAGTAGTGGAGTAGGGAACCCAGAGCATCATGCATGCAAGAGTGCTATTGCTAAACCATGCACCCTCAGCCCCTCACTGGGGGATTCTAGGCAGGTGCTCTACCACTGAGCCACACCCCCAGCCCCTCACTGGGGGATTCTAGGCAGGTGCTCTACCACTGAGCCACACCCCAGCCCCTCACTGGGGGATTCTAGGCAGGTGCTCTACCACTGAGCCACACCTCAGCCCCTCACTGGAGGATTCTAGGCAGGTGCTCTACCACTGAGCCACACCCCAGCTCCTCACTGGGGGATTCTAGGCAGGTGCTCTACCACTGAGCCACACCCCCAGCCCCTCACTGGGGGATTCTAGGCAGGTGCTCTACCACTGAGCCACGCCCCAGCCCCTCACTGGGGGATTCTAGGCAGGTACTCTACCACTGAGCCACACCCCAGCCCCTCACTGGAGGGATTCTAGGCAGGTGCTCTACCACTGAGCCACGCCCCAGCCCCTCACTGGGGGGATTCTAGGCAGGTGCTCTACCACTGAGCCACGCCCCAGCCCCTCACTGGGGGATTCTAGGCAGGTGCTCTACCACTGAGCCACACCCCAGCTCCTCACTGGGGGATTCTAGGCAAGGGCTCTACCATCAAGCTACATTCCCTAGTCCTTGGTTTTTCAGGACAGGGTCTCACTTCTTTGAACTTGCATCCTTCTGCCTCAGCCTCCCGAGGCATGGGCCACTGTACCTGTCTTCTGGTGGTTTCTTTGTTCACTGACTATCACCCCTAAAAGTTTTGAGACTTCCTTTGAGCCCCAGTTTCCTATCAATCACAAATATATTTAGAGCTTACTACTATACTAAGCATACCCTTTAAGTCTGCTTCTCACTGCGGCAGTACCTGGGGGAGGGTTGTTTGTTTGTTTGTTTGTTTGTGGGGAGGGGTGTTCTCCTCACATCCCTGGAACTCAGGAGCCGTAAATAAGACAGTTGGGTCCCGGGGGAAGTGGATCGGTTTTCTACTCCGAGAAAAAGGCTGGAGAAAGATAATGATTGGCCTCGCCCTAGGTTTCCTGCAGGGTGATTGCCACCCCAGAGTGGAGGCCTGAGGCTGGCAGAGCCACACTCACCTGTGGAGGAAGACGCCACCGTGCCACTCTCATTCACCTCGATCTTGACTTTTTGTAGAGCCTGTGCTACCGAGAGCTGCTCTTGGTCTGAAACAGAGGACACGAAGGACCCATTAGCCACCACCCTGTCTTCTGTGGGAAAGAAACCCTGACCCGTGGAAGCAAGAATGTGAGGGGGATCGTCTCTTACCAGTAAGACTTGTGAAGTTGGCCTCGGTTGAGCTAAACATGTCAGTCATGCCCAGATTCTCCAGGGGCCCTCTGAGGTCCACTTCAGTCTCTAAGGAGAACCTATGGGCAGCACCAGGGAACAACATTAGTTTGGCCCTCAAATGTTTCTTCTCCTATCACCTACCAGGTACCCTCTATGACAGTGAGACAGAGTAGAAACTGATGTGAGCACGGAGGAAAGAGGCCTGGCTTGTTGTTGTTGTTGTTGGTCTTGACACAGGCTCTCATGTAGCCCAGGCTAGCCCCAAACTCATTATGTAGCCAAAGATGGTCTTGAACTCCTGCTTCTGCCTTCTAAGTGCCAGGTGTGAACCATTATGCCTAGTTTATGTAGCGCTGGGGCTAGAACCCAGGGTCTCAAACAAGTTGGGCAAGCATTCCAACAACTCAACTACATCCCGACCCTGACCTTGAACTTCTGATTCTCCTGCCTCTACCTCCCTAAAATGGCATTAAAAGTCTTTGAAACTTCATTTGGCTAGGAGGTCTGGCCTTTTTTTTTTTTTTTTTTCCTCTTCCTTGCCAGAAACTTCTAATATTAATGAGCATTGTTCAATCTTTCCGCCCCCTCGAATCCGTGACTAATGGCTTTTCCCAAATAAGACAGTAGTCTTGACATAATTGTATTCTGTTTGACTGCAGGAGGGGGACAGGCTCACGTTCCCCCTGTTGGAGCTCACTGTGGTCTGCAGGCTGTTTCAGAGCACGCACTCAGCGAGCCTATGGGGCCCCCCTCTTTGCTTCCCACAAGGGCATGAGTCATTAGTTCCATCTTGATGAGAGAGAAAGACAGGAGAAGAAGGTCAGGATCTAAAGCAACTCAATTCTTCTCTTTCTCCAAGCCTGATATTACAGCATCTGGGAGTTTAGGGGAAGCCTGGGCAGGAGCTTCCCTATAATTCTGGAATTACCCAGCCACAACCTTCTCCACCCCTTTTGATTCTGCAGAAGGATTAGCAGAGAAGAAAAAGGGAAAAGAAATCTGTTTTTTTGGGGGGGGGGTAGGGTGGGGGTGATGGGGGCAGTCTCACTCAGAAGCTGTGACTGCTCCTTTGCCTGGCCTTGGAATCGATGCTTTTCATTGTTTAGTGGGTGAAGGAAGGAGATTGGGTGGGTGGGTGACATTTACGAAGTGGCGTAGAATAATTTAGAAGCCCCTATATACTCATTTCTCTAGCTCCTCTTTTGGCTGGTCGGCTATTTGTTTGTTTGTTGTTTTGGTTTGGTTTGAACTCCTGACCCTCCTGCTTCCAGACCCCTAGTGATGGGGTTGCAGCTACGTGCCATCATGCCCGGTTTATGCGGCAGCGCTAGGGCTCTGTGCATAAGAGGTAAGCACCCTGTCAACTGAGCTACATCTCCGTCCCTTTCCCTGCCTGCCCGCCAAGGCCATGGGGATGGGTCTTGCCCTATATAGCCCAGGCTGGTCTTGAACTCATTATCCTCACGTGCTAGCTCTTCAGGTGTTGGGGTCACAAGTTTTGTACTGCCACGGCTGGTCTCTGTGGTATTGGGTTCAAACCTGGGGCTTCCTGCATGCTAAGTGAGCACTCTACAAACTAAGCCACATCTCCAGCAATCTTGCCCTCACAGCCAAGGCTGGTCTTGAACTCACTATCCTGCTTCTCTCCTCCCCCCCCCCCCCCCCCACCCCCCACCTCTCAAGCACAGGCTTGCACCACTGTGCTCAACTTACTGGGTATTCTGTGCATGGGCTATGTGGGTATGTATTTTTGTAAACTCTCTCTCCTCTCCAACAGTAGAAACAGGCAGAAAGATGATGAAATCAGAAGCCATAATCAAGCCCAGGCTAGAAGCTTTCCCATCATCCCTCCCACGCATGTCCCTTCCTTGTGGACATCACCCATCTGGGAAACCCCACACGGGGACAGTGGCTTTAGGAGAGGTGGTGGATGTCGGGATTAGGGTGTTGGCCAAGTGGGATGGCTTACTTAGGCAGGATGAGGTGGCGGGGCAGTCTGGTCATGCTGCTTTTCCACTGTCTGATGAGCTCAGCATCCAAAATGTCGGTGAGGGCAGAGAGGGGCACCTCCTTTTTGAAAGGTGCTGCGATGAGCATGCTGAGGGTCTCGCCATGGTAGGGCAGTTCCAGGATGTCATAGTCGTGGCCGTCAGGAGTGGTGAACTCAGCTGGGAAGATACCAAGATGGCACCTCGGAAATGGCTCCAGCTCACATGGGTCCCCTCCTAGCCTTCCTCCTGGTTCTCTTGTCCTCTCTCCTTCTGGAAGGGCCAAGCTCTCCATCCTAGTTTTGGAGGTCCTTTAACCCATTCTACACCCCATTCAGATGTTTCCCTTCCCTTTTATTTTTCTGAACTAGCTATGCAGCCAACGATGGCCTTAAACTTTTGCTCCAGCACACCCACTTCATGAGCGCGGAACCCAGGGCTTTACCAGTGCTGGTTGAGCGTTCACCCTAAGCCACGCCCCCACCCTTCCTGTCTATTTTCTCCCTCTCGACCTTTGCTATCTTCTGTCTGACCCCAGCCACAAATTTATCCCCATCCTTATCTTCTCACTCTCAACACCTACACAGCCTTTCCCCCTAGCTGGGCTGGTTGGCCCCAGGTAACTGCACTAGAGACCTCTTAAGAGGAGAGATGGGGTTAAGGGTCAGGCAGATGTGGGTCTGGGAGACCATCTAAGTTTCGGCTTCATCTAGCACGAAAAAAAAAAAAAAACAGTATCTCCTTTCTCCTACTCAGATTATCTCAGTATCTTCTGCTTGGGAAGTCTTTGTGATAACTTGGGTGTGTCCACCTCATCCGCCACCTTCCTCACTATGAGAGGGACGCTGTGGATGTTGCCTAGGGTCTGTCATTGTGAGATGTAGGGACTGGGGGTCTTGGACTCACTGTAGTTGAACTTGTTGGTCTGAGACATCATAGGTACAGAGACGGTGCTGCCGTCAGACTTGTGGAAGAGGCCTTGGCGGGTTCTGGACTCTGAGAAGGGGGTCTTCCACTGGCCGTTGAAGTAGAGGGCGTTCACCAGCACGAGGCGCGTCAGCTGGTCCACAGCTCCCTTGGCAAGTAAGTTACTGATCATACCTAAGGGAAAGCGAGGCCATGAAGAAATGCGATGGTTTTTAAGCATCTTAGATGCTTCCCTTCTATTCCCAGTTCTCAAATGGATGTTTGTTGAAGGGATACAAGAGATGGTGTGGGTTAATGGATCAATCAATTCCAAGAGTCTTGGGGTGTCTTTCAGCTCACTAGTCTCCCTCCCTCTCTCACTCCTTCCTTCCATTCCCCTCCTTCCTTCACGTCTTTCTCCTGACTCCTTTTTCTCTTTAGAGTCCAGACTAGCTCAGGACTCACTCTGTAGCCTAGGATGACCTTAATTCACGGTAATCCTCCTCTTCCTCAGCTTCCTAAGATCTGGGGAGCCACATCCCTGGATTCACCATAATTCTCTGGGCTCTGGAATCCAGTTTGGCATCGGAATTAGAAACCTCTGTCCTCCCTCATTTCTCCTCTTCTGCTGTCCTCTTAAGCTGTAATCTTGGAGGCCCATGCACACTCGTGTTGTACTTACTGCTGTCCTTATTGACATCACGTCTTCCATGTTGGTTTTGCTTTTGTTCATTTGTTTAAAAAATTACTATTATTTTATGTGGGGGGGCAGTATGAGGTATGTGTTGGGGTACATGCATGGCATGGAGGTCAGAGGGCAATTTATTGCTAACTGGTTCTCTCCTTCCATGTTTTTGTGGCCTCCAGGAATCAAAATCAGGCCACTAGGCTCTACAGCAAGAGCCTTTACCTGTGGAGCCATCTTGCTGGTTCTGGTAAGTTTTGTTTGTTTGTTTTTTGCTTTTGTGTGTGGGGTAGCTAGGACTACAGGCATACTGTACTGCATCTGGCTTGAATTAGTTCGTTTTATCTCCCTAGTCTGCTTTTTTTTTGGGGGGGGGACACGATACAGGATCTTGCTATGTATTTCAGGCTAACCCAAAACTCATGACCTTTCTACTGACCTGTGCCACCATACCCATCTGTGTGGTTTTATTTTAAACAGCCCAAGACAAACACAATTCGGGGTTACATCCCAATGGTAGATCATGTGCCTAGAACTCCCCAGTGAGGAGCTGAGGTATGGCTCAGTGGCAGAGTGGCTACTCAGCATGCATGAGGCCCAGGCTCCCATCCTTAGCACCACAAGAGGAAAGAGGAAAGGGCCAGATAGGTATTAGCTATTATACTTTGGTTCTTGAAGCATTTGCCTTTTATCTATGAAGCTGAAGGGGACAGCTGAGGACAGATGAACTTGACACTGAGTTCCCTTTCTCTGCATGAACCCTTGGGACTGGCCCGCTTTCCCCACCGCTTACCTTTGGTGTGCTTTTCCACCCAGTCATTGATGATGAATCTGGCTCTCTCCGCCTCTGAGAAGTCTACCTGCTTCACCGTGGTCCGGAAGAGCTTGAAGAAGTGGGGCATGAAGCCCTGGACCAACTCCAGGTCCCGCTGGACAAAGATGGCGTCCGCAGTGGTGATTTCATCCTTGTTCCAGGGCCCCATGAGCTCCTTGGACAGCCGACGGAGGGCAGGAGCTGTGCCCTTCTCTGCAGAGGAGCCGGGACAGGACCTATTAGGCTCATGTTGAGTCAAGGCCTTCCAAGATGAGCCAGGTTTCCCAAGGAGGGCCCTTCCCCTGTCCAGGTGAATGAGGTTCTCCCATTCCTCCAGGAGTCAGTGATGGAGGTCTCTTGCCAAACTGTAATTTTTTTTTCTCTCTCTCTCTCATCGTCCCTTCCCTCTCTCCTCTTCTTCTTCTTGACCCCATTTTCTGAGACTAGTCTCACCATGCACCTTTGGGTGGCCTGACAGGATGTAGTCTAGGCTGGCCTGGAACTCACAGAGATCTGCCTGCTTCTGCCTCCTAAGAGCTGAAGCTAATGGTATATACAACACCATGCCCAGTTCTCTCTCTCTCTCTCTCTCTCTCTCTCTCTCTCTCTCTCTCTGCCCCCCTTCTTTCTTTTTTTTAGATTTCAAAACAAGATTTCTCTGTGTAGCCCTGGCTGTCTTAGACTCACTTTCTAGACCAAACTGGCCTCAAACTCACCGAGATCCACCTGCCTCTGCCTCCCAGAGTGCTGGGATTAAGCCAGGTGGTGGTGGTGCACGCCTTTAATCCCAGCTCTTGGGAGGCAGAGGCAGGTGGATCCCTGTGAGTTCGAGGCCAGCCTGGTCTACAAAAGGAGCCCAGGACAGCCAAGGCTACGCAGAGAAACCCTGTCTCGAAAAACCAAAACAAACAAACAAACAACAAAAGAAAAGAAAAGAAAAGAAATCTCATGTAATCTGGGCAGTTGCTGGACTCCATACACAGCCAGCTATGAGCCTGAACTCCTGACCTTTCTGCCTCTACTTCCCAATCAGTAATGTGGCTACAAGTATATGCTACCATCTTCTGTTTCATTTGATGTTGCGGATGGAACCCAGGGCCCTGTGCATGCTAGGCAAACTATATCCCCAGTGCCAGGATCACACAGTTCCTGTGTGCTCCATCTACTGGCTGGTACACAACAGACAAGTCAAGGTCAACTGACCCAGAAGTGGGAGAGAAAACGGGGAGTCCCTGGGCTGCAGCTGGACGTGACTTGACTTGGTGATGCTGGAGCCAGCTCCCCTGCCTTCTCTGTTTGTTCTGGACTCCGGTCTGCGAACCCCTCCTGACCCTCTTCTCCACCTCCCACTCTGCCCGTTTCTCACCACTGATTCTGAATCCCATAGCATCTTGGATCTGTTGTTGGGTTTTCCCTGCCGTGGTCAGCTGCAGCATGGCCATCACAGAGGACACCCCATATGGAGAGAAAACCACATTCCGGTCCTTGGAGGCCTGGACCACGTGCCGAAACACTCTCACTCCGAAGTCGGTGGCCTGACGGGCTGCACGGGACTCTTGGAGGTGGAAAGCAAACCCGTTCCCAAAGACCAGAACCAGACCCAGGGTAGTGAGGCAAGCGAGGGCTGAAGACGGCTGCATCCTGGGATAAATGGATAGAGAATCTGATAAGGAGGTGTTTCGGGAAGACTGCCCGGAGGGGGACATGCTGCCTCAGTCATGGAACGGGCTCTCTGTTTGCATCTAGCCTGTAGGAGACTGGTCCAGTACGTTCACCTCCTTTAAGATCCCATCATGCGATTGGATGGTGAGCTCACCCGCTTCTGCCTCTAACCAATTCTTTTAATTTTTTCCAGACAGAGTCTTGTTATGTAACCCAGGCTGGTTTTGAACTCAGGAGATTTTCCTGTTTCAAGTCTCCCCAATGCCGGGGATTACAGGCATGCTTTCCCATTGAGGCTACTTGATGTCTGTCACAGGGCGCTTTCTTTTTTTTTTTTTAAACCGGTGCCAATCTTTTTTTTGCTTTTATTTTGGTTTTTTTTTTCTTTTCTTTTTGTTTTTCGAGACAGGGTTTCTCTGTGTAGCCTTGGCCATCCTGGACTCACTTTGTAGACCAGGCTGGCCTCGAACTCACAGCGATCCGCCTGCCTCTGCCTCCCGAGTGCTGGGATTAAAGGCGTGCGCCACCACGCCCGGCTCTTATTTTGTTTTTTCAAGACAGGGTTTCTCTATGTAGTCCTGGCTGTCCTGGACTCCCTTTGTAGACCAGGTTGGCCTCGAACTCACAGAGATACACCTGCCTCTCTGCCTCCCGAGTGCTGGGATTAAAGGCGTGCGCCACCACGCCCGGCTCTTATTTTGGTTTTTCAAGACAGGGTTTCTCTATGTAGTCCTGGCTGTCCTGGACTCCCTTTGTAGACCAGGTTGGCCTCGAACTCACAGAGATACACCTGCCTCTCTGCCTCCCGAGTGCTGGGATTAAAGGTGTGCGCCACCACCGCCTGGCTTCCCGGTGCGAATCTTAGAAAAACACCCATGTATTTTCTTCTCCCTTCTGCGGGCTTGAGAGACCTTTTGGATAGAGACAGCTTTTGATTTACAAGATTTTTGGGGTCCCTCCCCCGTTATTACAGTCCACCAACTACTGTTTCATTCAAGTTAGCAGTATGAAAATTTCTCTGGGACCACTAGGATGGCCCTGTGGATAAAGGCGCTTGCCACCAAGCCTGACAACCCGAGTTCTATTCCTGGGACCGATGTGGTAGAGAGAAGAGAACTGAAAGTCTTCCTCTGATTTCCACACTGTGGCACATGAATTTGCAGGCAAGCGCGCACACACATACATATAAATGCAATTTTAAGGTTGTTTTGTTTTGTTTTTCTTTTTAAAAGTAAAGTTCCGTTGCTAAGTTGAGAAAAGAGAGGTTTAGCTGAGAGGGGCTGAAAGACAACGTGTTTGCTTCTGAGATGCAGGGGTTAGAAGTGAGGTTTGACTTGACCACCTGTGGCCCTGATTGGACCAGGGTGGACTAAAGGCTGCAGAGCTCCAGAAGAGCGTGGAAGAAGGCGGAGGGAAAATGGGGGCGAGAGACGGAGACTTCTGGGTAGGGATGTTCTCTTCCTTAATTAAGCCTTAGGTGAGAGAGCAAGCTTGCCTTTCTCCTACCTGGAGCTTTCAAAGGTGCCTTGTGATTGGCTCTTCGTTTGGCTTTGTTGGCCGTTGCTCAGCTGCGGTTGGCTGTGTCCCTGCGGGAGGCGGGTGCGCGGCGTCACTCCTTTCGCAGTGCTCTCGGGCTCTGCAGCAGCCTGATCCAGCTGTGCTCTGTGCGCTGGCTGCTGTCTTCCTTTATACCAGATGTGGGCAGGAAATAGATGAACTCATGCTCCGGCCCCACCCACTTTCTAGCTCTGGAAATGTCTGGGCTGCCCGCCCGCCCTGCCCCCTCTCTCCCTCCCTCCCTCCCTTCCCCCTCCCTCTCTCCCTCCCAGGGACTTGCTGGGACATGTGTGTGTGTACGTGTGTGAGAGGGCATGGGGGATAATTGAGCAAACCCCATTGCCTTAATTGGAACATCCCTGACCCTTTGCCTTTGGCTGGGTCTGTCCTCCAGACCCCTAGTGGTACCACAACCTACAATGACTAGTGTTTGGGACTCCCTTCCTTGAGGCTTAGTTTGTTTCAACACAACTCCTGTTTACTTCCCCGCCCCTCCCGCCGCCTCCCTCTTTGGAGAAGCCCACCCCAGACCCTACCAGTGCTGTCTGCCCCTTGTGTGCCCTGGGCTTACCTCCAGGAAAAATCGGCCTAGCCTTCTCTTGGGTTTCTGCCCAGTGGCCAGAGGGCATGAAATGTGCCCTGTGATTGTCTGGGTCCTAGTTCCTGTTGGACTTGAGCCCTGACAGAGAACTTCAGGTTCTTTCTTCCGTCTGCCTCTATGAGCCTGCCAGGCCTGCAGAGAACCACGCTGACTCCCCACACGGGGCCAGACTCTTCTGGGGCCCTGAGGGCTCTCTGTGTCAATAGCCTTGTGCGGCTGGGTTTTGAGGTGTACTGGGTGGGGCGCTGGTGGCTGAATTGGACTACAGTTTTCCGTGGATGGGAACACAAGTTACCACAGAAAGCCTTGTCAAGGAGCAAGGAGTGGTGTGGAAGTTTTGCTGCTCCTGGGAGCAGCCTGAGATGCTTGAGAGCGCACTGAGGTGGTGTTTTCTTAAGATTTTTATTTTTACCATGTATTTGTTTATTTATTAATTGAGACAGAGTCTCACTGTGTATCCCTGGCTGCCCTCGAACTCAAGTCTGGAGCTCTGGCTGGTTTCCAACTCACAGAGGTCGGTCTGCTTCTGCCTCCAGAGTGCTGGGATTAAAGGTGTGCGCCACCGCACCAGGCATCTTTCTTAATTTTTAATTATGTGTGCATGCGTGCGTCCTTTGTGGGTGTGTGCATATGAAAGCTGGGAGGTGTCACATTCCTTGCAGCTGGAGTTACTGGCAGTTGTATGTTGCTCAGTGTGGGCGGTCGGAACGGAACTTAGGTCCTCTACAAGAACAGTATGTGATCTTAGGGGATGAGCCATCTCGCCAGACCCCGAAGGATGCTTTGAAATGTCCTTCTTCTCTGGGTGTAGACACTGGCAGGCTGGAGCCACAGGACCAGGCATAGAAAGAAACAGAATATATAACGCAGTGGGGTTCTGTTCTTAGACCCACCGTGGCGGTCCTGAGGAGGAATTATGACTGCAGAGTCTTTCATGTTTGGGGGACAATCTCATGCTCAAGCAGCCCAGGATAGCCCCAAACTCATTATATAGCTGAGGACAGCCCAGAGACTCTACTCCACCTGCCTCCACGTCCCAACTATTGAACTTTCAGGCTCACACCGCCACACCTGGTTTATGTGGTTACAGGGGCTCGAACCTGGGACTCTGTGCTGAACCAGCTGAACCACATTACCAACCTGACTATCTCATTAGAGAGTGAACATTAGTTAGGACAGCACCTAAGAGGACCAGGCTGGTACCTTTCGAGGTTGGACAGACTCAAAAGCCCTTCGTAAGCCCTAGATACTGTGACTTAGAGGGAGGAATGACTAGAAAAGGCTAAGGTGGTCCTGTGGTGGGGGATGAGGAGAGGGTACTCTTGACCTTGGGGCTCCCATGCTGTCATCTTTTGTATAGGTGATGGGGTTCGCTCAGCAGTATCCATGGAGACAGCTGGCTGGCGAGTCATAGGAAGTTTAGGTGGGCGGTACAGCAGGCATATTTGTTTTGGATTTTCAGTAAACAGATACCAGGGCAACGGGCCCTGCAGAGTTTTCTCACAGAGACCCTGCATCCCCAGGCAGGTGGGGGTGGGGAGGCTGAGGGGAGAAGGAAAACCTCAGTTGGAAACTTAGGCTCATAGACAGGCCCAACCAGAGGGGAGCATTCTGGTCCATCTGCTGCGTGTGTGTGTGTTTTCCCTTTTCTCATCTGTGGCTTGGAAGCCCTGAAGGAGGCTGTTTGGTTAGGAGGGAGAGGCAGATGTTCTTAGCCATCTTTGAGGAAGAAGACACAGCCCGGGCACGTGATACCTCTTAACCCCTAGGTGTGTCTCCAGATGCTTTAGCGGTCAGAGGTGTCCCCAAGCATTCAGAAGTGGGGTGGGCAGGTGGAGATGCAGCTGGGGATGGGGCTCATTGGGTGACCCTCTCTTACTCTGGCTGACATTCTCACATTTTTTTCTGGATCTTCCCCCACTGAGACCACCCATTTTCTGGGGCTGGGCTGGGCTTCGCCAGGATGTAAATAGCTTTGTTCTGACTTGGGTCTGATGTTCTGTTCTGGGCCTCACTCAGGAGAGCTGGGTGGTGGCTCTGTGTCCTTTCTAGGAATGGGAGGATGGGAGTGAGAAGGGGATGATGCTTTTCTTTGGGAATGGAAAGTTTGGCTCTCTCTCTCTCTCTCTCTCTCTCTCTCTCTCTCTCCTCCTCCTCCTCCTCCTCCTCTCTTTTTCTTTGGTGGGGAAGATGCCTCAAATAGAGTCATGCTATATGAGCCTGACTACTCAGAAACCCACTATATGTACCAGGCTGGCCTCAAACTCTCAGCGGTCCTCCTGCCTCTGACCCCCCACCCCCCCTAGTGCTAGAATAACTGGCACGCCCAGCTTTTTTCTTTTGAGACAGGATCTCACTATGTAGACCAGGCTGGCTTTGAACTCACAACCCTCTTGCCTCAGTGTCCCAAGTGCTGGGATGAAGGGACCTTTAAACTAGAGGGACATATGGGCAGCTAGTGGGTGAGTGTTTGAAACCAAGCAATGGGCCTATGAGATGGCTCACAGGGTAAAAGTGCTTGCTGCCGAGTTCAATCCTTGGGACGCACATGATAGAAGGAACACACTGACTCCCATACGTTGTCTTCCAGCGTCCACATATTCTCTGTATCATATGTGTACACATGGACACACATGTATACAAATAAATAACTAAATAAAAATATATAAGTGGAGACACAACCCAGTAGAATGGGACTTCTGGTTTGTTTTTGGTTTTGGTTCTTTTTTTTTTTTTTTTTTTTTCCGAGACAAGGTTTCTCTGTGTAGCCTTGGCTGTCCTGGACTCCTTTTGTAGACCAGGCTAGCCTCAAACTCACAGCTATCCACTTGCCTCTGCCTCCCGAGTGCTGGGATTAAAGGCGTGTGCCACCATGCCCAACAATGATTTTTGGTTGTTTTAACTAGGGTTGCCTAGAGGGTCTGAAAAGCAGACTTGACTACAGTTCCTGCATCTCCTCTTGACCCCTATGACCCTGGAGAGCTAGTCTTCCACAGACACGTGCTTGCGCACATACCCAGGATGCAGCTTCCTGAGGGCTTCCTGGAGGGGGGTGATGTCTTACTCTCCAAGCCTTCTTTGGGGGAACCCTTCTCAGAATCTAACCTGAGTCACAGGCTTGTGTCACTTTCTCTCTTTTTTTTTCTTCCCCTCTAGAACCCCCAAACCGTGTTGGCTTCATCTTTGACCCTTTGGTAAGCGGGGAGGGGTGGGGAGCAATGGACAGAAGGAGAAAAGTCCTTGCTGTTGAAATAACCCTCTGACTTCCCCAGAGGAATCAGAGATAAGAGCGTAAATTACGTGGGACTGTGGATTTCTGGGAAAATTCCAGGATGATCTGCTCAGGAATATGGCTCCATCTGGTTCCTCCACAGGTGGTTCGCAATCGGGGCAGACTCATATTTTCCATGACTGTCCCCTTAACCCCCAACTCCTACCCTTGCCCTCTCTCATAGAGCAGCTGGCTCCACTGGGGCCTGCAGGAGTCATGGTCTTTCTTTGACCTTTGACCCTCCCCTCCCCCATCCCCCCTTTTAATGAATGCATATATGCAGGTCTGAAGACAACGTGTAGTAGTCTGGCTTTCTCCTTCCACAGTGGGGGCCCCAGGGATCGAACTCACAGTGTGGGCATTGGTTGCCAGTGCCTTTATCCGCTGAATTGTCTCCCAGAGCCCCTCCCCGGCGCCCCCCCCATCTTAACTTCTTGCCCTCTTGACCTCTCACTTTGCCCTTCCTTTTTGCGTCTCTCTGTCTCGCTGTCTCTCCCCTTGAGACATCTTGCTCGGTCCCTCTGTCACTCAAGATAAAGCTGTTCTTCACTTCCTCTTCTAGTGTCTCTCTTGCACTTTTTGTCCTGTCTCCTTCAAAGAAGATTGCACTCTCATTCCTTCTCTTCCGTCCTCTGACTCAGTCCCACTTTCCTTCTCTTTTTTCTCCTAGAAATCCCTTTTACAGTCAATTTCAGGCTCCTAGGCTCTTCCTCTGGGAGGGAGGGTCAGCCTCCTGCCAGTTAGTTACACAGTCTCCTTGGAATGCTGGGTCTGGCACTCGCCTCCCCCCCCACCCCATGCCTGATGATTTCACTGGGAGAGCTGGGGGTGGGAGAACACAAGATCCCCCTGCTAACACTAACGCACTGCACTATTTTTGGCCTGGTGGCTCTCCAAACAACACAGTTCTGAAAATAGCTCATGTTTGGGCTGGGCTGTCTCTGCCCTTTCTAGGAGGGAGCTGGGCGGAGTGGTCAGGGTCTTGGCTTCTGTTCATCGGGGTAACATGGCTCCTGGGTAGGCTGATACGGCCTGTCCATATCTGACTTTCTCTTCTTCTAGTTTCATAGACACAGCCCCCTTAAACATTCTGGTTAAATTCAGACTTGCTCCGAGCCCTACAAAATAGCCTGTAGTTGTTGGAATTGACTTTAAAAAAAAAAAAATGTGTGCGTGTGTGTTGTGACGCATGTGTTGGCATGTGTGTCCCAGCACATGTGTCATGATCAGAGGACATTCACAGTTTGGTTCTCTCATTCAACCTGGGCATCAAACTCAAATCACCAGGGTTATGAAGCTTTTTTAACTCCTGGACCATCTTACCAGTTTCTGATAAACACACATACAACCATAGAGTTTCAAAATCGAAGCAGGTAAAAGTTAATTGACTCAGAGAGGCCAAGAGATGAATTATGATCACACAGCAACTGTTCTATAAATGGAAGAATGGTAGCTACGGCCAAGTAAGAGCCTGCCTCCAGGCAGGGATCTGACGCTGGCTGACAGAGGGCTGTCAAGATTACTTAAGTCATCTAGGTTGAGGGATGAGCTGTGGTTGCATAGCAACTGTTCCATACATGGGGGGATGCTGACAGTGAGATCAGCTGGCCTCCAGGCAGGGACCTGGGCCTTGATGACAATACGGATGACGACAAAAGTTAACCTTCCTTCTCCCCTACCTCCATTTGTCCGTCTGTTTGTTTGAAGGTCAGGTCTATCTATGTACTCCAGGCTGGCCTGGAGCTTACTAGGTAGCTCAGGTTGGCCTTGAACTCTCCAAATTTCTGTCCCAGCCTCCCAAGTGTTGGGATTACAGGCCTGTGGTCCCACATCCAGCGTGACTTAATCCTTTTAAGCCTTAGATTTAAAATATTTTAAATTGAGCCGGGTGTGGTGGTGCACACCTTTAATCCCAGCCGAAGCGGGCAAATCACTATGAGTTCCAGGCCAGCCTGGTCTACAAAGTAAGTCCAGGGCAGCCAGGACTATCACACAGAGAAACCAGGTCTTGAAACAAGCCCCCCAAAAAAGAAGGATTTGTGCATGCCATAGTGTGTGTGAGAGAAGGGGGGCAGGGGACACGTGGTAGAAGTCAGCTTTCTCTTCAATGCTGTGGATTGGAAGGCATTAACCACTTTTACCCACTGAGCCCTCTCACTGGGCTCCAGTGGTTTTCACTTTTTGTTTTTGTTTGTTTTGGGGGGGAGGGGGCAATTGAACCTAGGGCTTTACCTGGCAAAGTCACACTCTCTGTCAGATCTCAGCTCTCCTGCCTGCTAATTATTAATCATGTGTGCGTGCGTGTGAGTGGCTGCTCCCATGCACGTATGGGGACCAAACTCAGGTCATCCATCCGGCTTGGCTGTGAGTGCCTTTACCACCCACCCCCCTCCACCCCTGCAACCCCCAGCCACCTCACTGGCCCAGCTCTTATCTGAGACAGATCAGGACTCAGGCGTCTGGGGTTGTTGTGGGCATCAGAGAAAGCATTTACTCAGTGTGAGGGCCTTCTAGACACTCAACTGTGTGGTAGCTAGTTTTGAGGGGCAGACAGCCGTCGACAGTGTTGTTAACTCCGAAAGAATGCAAGCTCCCTGAAGGAGCACTGTTGGAAACAGCTGTCTTTTGGACTTCCTGTGCTTAGCAGAGTTAGCCTCAAGGAATCTGACCAGTGGACTGGCAGCTTCCTGAGGGCACAGCTGCCAGCCATTCTCCAGTTTGTTCCAGGCCAGATCTATCTGTTGCTGTGCCCATCCTGACCGCTCCCCGACTGGCTGGTGTTGCTGCTTGGGAATATGGAATCCTATATGGACCCTTCTGACAATCCATGTATATCTTCTGTGTTTTGTGACAGGTTCCTGCTATGTAGCGTTGACCTCACTGGAGGCCAGGCTGAACTCAAAAGTGTCCTATCTCAGCATCCTTAGTCCTGGACTCAGGTGCATGCCATCCCACCTGGCTTCCATACGCATCTTCCTCCCTTAAGCATACAAGGAAGGGGGAGCTTGACCTACCTTTCCAGAGGGGCCCTACAGGGCAGAATTTTTGTTATCCACAACTCCTGCCCGCCATGGTCTCATTGTGTGAACTAGGCTGGCTTCAAACTCCCAGAGACCGACCTGGCAGACTCTGCCTCCCAAGTCGTAGAATAAAGGCATAAAGGCATCTCCCCTGCCATCCCTCTCTCTCTCTCTCTCTCTCTCTCTCTCTCTCTCTCTCTCTCTCTCCCACACACCCTCTCTTGTCTTCTGGTCCTCCTGAATCCACCTGAGTCCTTTAATTACAAGTGTGTTCCCTGCTCTATGAGGTGCAAGGGATCAAACTTAGGGCCTTTGTACAGGCAAACATTCTACAACTGAGCTACACTCCCTTGTTTCTTCTTCTTCTTCTTCTTCTTCTTCTTCTTCTTCTTCTTCTTCTTCTTCTTCTTCTTCTTCTTCTTCTTCTCCTTCCTCCTCCTCCTCCTCCTCCTCCTCATCATCATCATCATCACCATCACCATCTTCCTTCTTCTTTTTCTTCTTCAACTAGGGTCTTGCCATGTAGCCCAAGATGGCTTTGAACATGTGATCCTCCTGCCTCCACTCCTGGAATACTGGAATTCCAGATATAAATCTCACCGTCTGGTTTCTATTTCCTGCGGGTGTTTACTGCTGGGTCTCTTAGGAGCTATGTTCAACAAGCATGAATGCCCCTCAAGCATCTGAGGCGAGAAGGAGCTGCCTAGAGGAAGTCTGAGAGCGGGGAAGGGTGGTGCTCACAGTGTCTGAAGTAGATGTGATCTCAGAGGCTGACTCCTTCAGCCAATGAGGAGACTTAGGGCCTGAAGGGCCCCTGACAGCATCCTGTCCCTTCATCTGTTTCTTTTCCTAAGATTCTGGATGGCTTGGCTCTGAGTCACGCTTCTTCTTCGTGGCCAGGCCCCGGTTCCGCATTCTCTGCATTCCAAAGTTTCCCTTCAGCTCTTTCTCTGGACACAGGCTGTTTGCCTTCTGTCCTGGCTGAAGGATGAATCTTGGTTTCCTCTGGCACAACCGAATATCACTCGCGACTCGCACTCAGTGGCATGACACCAAGGAAAGAAAAGAAACAGCTCCCTTCCCGGCAGAAATGTCACACCACACATGCCGTGACGGACCAAAGACTGACTGGCATGAGTGATTAGCAAACAGCATAAAGAAGCAGGGGGTGTGTGTATGGCTCAGTGGGCAGCATGCTTGCCTCATGTACAAAGCTCTGGGTTCAATTCCCAGCACTGCCTACAACCAGGCCTGTAGTACATGTCTGGACTCCCAGCTCTCAGGTGGTAAGAGCAGGAGGCTCAGTTCAGAATCCTTCTCAGCTACGGAGTGAGTTCAAGGCCAACCTGAGCTAGATGATACCCTATTAAAATAAGTGGAAAGAAAAGAAAGGAAACAAGTGTAGCTGGGTATAATGGCACATACCTTTAATCCCAACACGAGAGAGGCAAAGACAGGTGTGTGTCTGTGAGTTCAAGGCCAGTTCTCAGAGTTAGCCAGACTCCCTGGTCAGCAGACAGGGACAGGGGCTATGGCTAGGTGGTTATAAAGGTGGCAAATCTCCAAGATGGCCGTCTTCTTCCTCAATCTCCTGACTTGAGACAAAAGCCTGACAGCTTCTGTCTCCCACCACCAGGCTCCCTGCTGATGGCCTGGCTCAACAAGTTCAAGGCCTGACCGGGCGGTGGTGGCACACGCCTTTCATCCCAGCACTGGGGAGGCAGAGGCAGGAGGATCTCTGTGAGTTCGAGGCCAGTCTGGTCTACAAAGTGAGTCCGGGACAGCCAAGGCTACAGAGAAACCCTGTCTCAAAAGGAAAAAAAAAAAAAAAAAAAAAAAAAAAAGAAAAGAAAAGAAAAGAAAAAAGGCCTGATTGGGACATGTCACACCACAGCTGCAGACCAATCAACCACCCATCCTGTTTTCAAACCGACCAACTCTAAAGTAGGGGAAGGCTCCTCAGGGGCTGCGCAGAGCCTCTTTTTCTCTGTGTGTCTGCTGTGCATGGCGTGTATCTTCACCTCCAAACCAACACCTTCCTTTAACTGTTGCTTTTGTCTGCTGTGCTTGAGCATTCTCTGCTGCCACCTGTTGTGCTCAGCGCTTCAGTTTTTCCTGCATTTTAATTCTTTAAGTGGCAGAGAAAAGAAGGCCAATCAAGATCCCTGGACTGTATCAATTCTAGACTCTATCAGCCTGGTCTACAGAGTGAGTTCCAGGACAGCCAGGGTGATGGAGATGGTGGCGGTGGGGGGTGAAGTGGGGGAGATGGGGGGTTGGGGGGGTGGAGAGAAAAGGGGGGGGGAGGGATCCTGTCTCAAAAAACAACACGTCCCAAGAAAAAGAAAACAAAAGTACAAATATAAGGCTATATCTCTCAGTTTACTTAGGAGGAGAGGGTCTCTTACAACCTGGAGCTCAGTGATTCGGCTAAGTTGCCTGGACAGTGAGCTGCCGCTCAGTACCAGGATTATAGGTGTGAGCCACCACACCCAGCTTTTTGCATGGGTTATGGAGATCCGAACTCAGATCCTCATGTTTGTGTGACAAGAGCGTTACTCACTGAGCCGTCCTCCCCAGCTCCTCAAGCTGCCTTGTAAGGCTTGGGGTGTAGGGTAAAGATATGAGGCAGGTGTGTAAGGAGGGAAGACTTCACGGGGGAGGCGAGGCTGGTACCGGGGTTGTGAGGGAATCTTTGTGCCCTTGGAAGAGAAATAGGGAGGAAAATGTGGATGGTGTGGGTCAGGGAAACACTAAACTCTGCAAGAGAAGGCATGTGTAGTGGTTTGAGTAAAAACGACCCCCATAGGCTCATGTATTTGAATGCTTAGTCACCAGGGAGTAGATCTGTTCGAAAGAATTAGATGGATTAAGAGGCGTGGCCTTGCCGGAGGAGGCGTGGCCTGTCGATGCAGCTGGGTTTTGAGGGTTTCAAAAGCCCAGGGCAAGCCCGGTTTCTCTTCTCTGCCCCAGGATGTAGCTCTCAAATATTGCCATGTTCCCCACCATGATGATAATGGACTAAACGCTGAAGCTATAAGTCAGCCCGAGTTAAATGCTTTTTAGAAGATTTTTTAAAAGGAGACTTGCCTTGTCCATGATGTCTCTTCACAGCAACAGAACAGCATGTTTTCATTTCTAGAGAGCAACCATATTCTTTCTCTTTCTCTGGGTCTGGAACACAGGGTCCAGATTTGCTAGAGAGTTAGACAAGCGTTCTGCTATTGAGTAACACCCTAGGCCTGTCTTACTCTCTTTATGAGCTTCCATGTTGAAGGTCTCTCCTTTTTTCTGGAACCTTCTATCCATCTCATTGAAATATATGTTCTTGTTCTATTCTGGTTGTGTCCGTGAACACGCCTTTGTTGTTGTTTGTTTTTTGAGACAGGGTTTTTCCATGTAGCCTTGGCTGTCCTGAACTCACTTTGTAGACCAGGCTGGCCTCAAACTCACAGCGATCCACCTGCCTCTGCCTCCCAAGTGCTGGGATTAAAGGCATGCGCCACCACTGCCCGACTGCCTTTAAAAAAAATTTTTTTTTAAAGATTTCTTTTTGGCTGGGTTTGGTGGTACATGCCTGTAATCCAAGGAGCTGGGAGACAGGGACAAGTGAATTTCTGTGAGTTCAAGAGTAGCCTGGTCTATATAATGAATTCCATGGTAGCCAGAGCCACACAGAGAACTCTTGTCTTAAAAAAAAAGAAAGATTAAAAGGAGCTAGAGTTATAGGAAGATATGAGTCACCTGACATGGGTGCTGGAAATTAAACTTGGGTCCTATTAAACACTGAGCCATCTCTCCACCTCCCACCTCACTGTGTCTGTTTGTTTGTTTTTAGACAGTGTCTCTTGTTCCCAGGCTAGCCTCAAACTCTCTATATAGCCATTACAGGCTTTGTCCTACCATGTGTGGTATGAGGTACTCAGGACGGGCCCGGGGCTTCATGCATACTGGCAAGATCTCTAGCAATAAGCGGCATGCCCAGGTCCTGGAAATGCCTTTTCTGGTGAGTTCCCACTGAGCCAGGCAAATGCTCAGAGTGACTAGGGTCAGTAGGGGTTCTGTGGGTAGCCAAGGTCCCAAAGATGAGCAGATTAGCTGAGAGAACTCTAATGGAATTTACCACAGGGACTCCGGGGGTGCCCCGAGTCACCGTGCATTTCTCCCTAGCTTCCTCACATGGGATCAAGGCTCCTGCATGTGTCTTCATCTGACTCACTCCTTGTTCACTCTGCTGCTCCCATCATAATGCAGCCAGGCTATAAACCTCGCTTCCTTTGCTTGGCACACCAAGCCCTTCTCAAAGCCCTAATTCCAGGGCTGCAAAAGTGGGAAAGCAGGTGCCTGATGGGAGAGGGTGAGAATGGGGGACACTAGACCATTAGGGATCCCCCTGGGCTGCTGTCTTCCTTCTTCCTCCAACACAGCTAGATAATCATACAAAAGGGTCTACAAGATGGCTCGGTAGGTAAAGGTGCTTGCAGCCAAGTCTGATGGCCTGAGTTCGATCCACAGGACAGAAAGAAAGAACCAACTCCTGCAAGTTGTCTTCTGATGCCTCACACATAGGCCACAGGATACACATGTACATACACACACACACACACACATACACACAAACACACACACACAAATGAGCTGGTTTGTGTTTTTTTTTCCTGTTGAACACTGGTGTGTGTGTGTGTGTATGTGTGTACACATGTGTGTGACTACATGCCAAGGCCAGAGGTCAATCTTGCTTGTCATTTTTGCAAGAGCTATCCACTTTGTTTTGGGAGATAGAGTCTCTCATTTGGACCTGAGGCTGTCTGCTTGGGTATTCTAGTTGGAGAGCAAATCCCACTAATCCCTCTGTTTCTGGCCCCTGGTATTGGGATTACAAATGTACCTCACCACATCTGGCTTTTTACATGGGGCCTGGGACCTGAACTCAGGCTCTTGAGGGTGGGGGCGGGGCGGGCAGCAAGCACTTTATTGACTGAGGCCAGCCCCTGCCCCTGCTCATGGGCTACATAACCTTTCCAGATATGTATGGCAGGTACAATCCAACACAGTATTTTAAAAACTGGTTCTTTCTTTCTTTTTTTTGGTTTTTGTTTTTGTTTTTTCGAGACAGGATTTCCCTGTGTAACCTTGGCTGTCCTGGACTCACTTTTGTAGACCAGGCTGGCCTCAAATTTACAGAGATCTGCCTGCCTCTGCTTCCCAAGTGCCGGGATCAAAGGCGTGTGCCGCATGCCCGGCTTTTAAAACTGTTTTTAAATAAACTCATATGCCTGGTCTGTGGATGTACACACACGAAGGCAGGCACCCTAGGAGACTGATCCTCCAGGGGTGGACTTACTGGCAGCTGTGAGCCACCCCCTGCACGTGCTGGGAACTGACCGTGGGTCCTCTGCCAGAGCAGTACGTGCTCCTAACCACCCAGCCTTCTCTCCAGTTCCAGTCAGGATGAAGGCCACGAGGAAGGGCTTCCTGCTATCTCTGTTGCCCGTGTCCATTCTCATCTCTGTCCTATATCCATCCCGACCAGAGTCCTGCCATTGTTGAGTGGCCTGGTTAGCTTCCTGGCCTCAGGCAGCCCACAGAATAAGGACATTCAGTTGGTATTTGCCTATCATGTGCGGAGCCCAGGGTTCCGTCTCAACAGTGCAGAAAGCTGGGCACGGTGGCACAGGCCTGTGATCCCAGCACTTGGGGAATGGAGGCAGGATGGAGAAGTTCAAGGTCATCCTTGGCTGCGTGGGGAGTTGGCGCTCAGGCTGGACTGTTCGTGTGTGTGTGTGTGTGTGTGTGTGTGTGTGTGTGTGTGTGTGTGTGCATGTGTGCGCATGCACATGCAAGCAAAAGCACATTCACAGCATGGAGTGTATATAGAAGGAAGAAAAGAACTTGTAGGAGTCGGTTCTCTTCTTCTACCATGTGGGGCCCAGGAATTGAGCTCAGTAATCAGACTTGGTGGCAAAGCCACTTGCCAGCTGAGCCATTCTGCCTGCCCTCTTTTTTTTTGGACGGTCTCTGACTGACCCTGAGTCCACCTATTCAGCAAGACTTCCTGCCTAGCAAGCCTGAGGATTTGGGTCTCTGCTTTCCCCCGCTTTGATGTCACCGACATAGTCTGCACCTGACTATTATGTGGACACCGAGGATCCAGCTCAGGTCTTTATGCTTTACCCACCGAGCTCTCTCCCCAGCTCTTGGTGACAGAGACCAGGACTCCTGCATTTAAAGGGGTGTGTGAGAGAATTAAGCCCTTCAGTAAGGAGACCCCAGAGGCTGCGCAATGGGAGGGGAGGTGATCTAGGCCAGTGTTAGAGTGAGGAAGAGCTCTGGCTTTACCTGCATCCAACACAGTAGGAAAAGACCCACGTGTTTGCCAGGAGTGATGGCTCATTTGGGAGACACTGAAGTCAGCCTGATCTACATAGAGTCCCAGGCCAGCCAAGGCTACCTAGTGAGACTCTTGTCTCCAAAACAAACAAACAAACAAACAAACAAACAAACAAACAAAAACATACAAATGTGCCTATGTATATACTAATTAATTAATCTATATATAATTATATATATATATATATATATTTTTTTTTTTTTTCAAGACAGGGTTTCTCTGTGTAGCCTTGGTTGTCCTGGGCTCACTTTGTAGACCAGGCTGGCCTCGAACTCACAGCGATCCACCTGCCTCTGCCTCCCAAGTGCTGGGATTAAAGGCGTGCGCCACCACGCCCAGCTATAATTATATTTAAATAATTAACTAATTGAAGGACTCAGATGAGAGCATCATTCCTATAGAAGGAACTTGGACCCAAAGCAGAAGCTTCAGGCTGGTACTTGCTGTGGCCCCATCTATTCCCAGACACCCTCCTCTCAGTGCGAAGACTCACTATCCTCCCTTCCTGGGGGTGGCTCTGCTGCACCCCTGCTGTGCTCCCCAATCTGGGTCAGGAACTACCAGACGGGATGAGTAAGGTCTGATGCAGGCTGGGCGAGTAACCGTTATTCATACCAATTCACTTTGAAGCATGGCCTTCCTGGGGGCCCCGGGGGAGGGGCTGGGGCTGCGAGGGGCAAGGGGAGCTGAGGTGGCAGCTATGAGGCAGCTTCTGCTCAGTGGCTGGAAGAGTGGGTTAACCTGGGGGTGCCTTTTTGGATGCCAGAAATCAGACTGGGATTCTTTTGAAATTAGCATGTGAGTGATGGTGAGGCCAGGAGCCTCAAGGCTTGAGCCATATCTGGTCCTGCTCCCTCACCTTTATGAATGCTACTGGCTCCAGCATGGTGGCCTGCACTCATAATCCCGGGCAGGGAGATCTCAAGTTCAAGGCCAGCTTAGGCTACAAAGCAAGACCCGGTCTCAACAATCTAAGAGGCTGGAGACAGAGCCTCACTGGCAGTGCATGAAGCTTTGGACTGCATCCAGCTCTGCACAAACTGGGCATGGTGACAGATGCCTGTAATCCTTGCACTTAGAAGGTAGAGGCAGGGGATCAAGGTCATTCTCAGTTCTCTACAGAGCTAGAGGCCAGCCTAGGCTACAGGAGACCATGTCTCAAATAAATAAAGAGGAGACAGAGGGATGGAGGAAGGGAGAGAGAGAAAGAGAGAGGGAGAGGGAGAAAGCATGCAAGAACAAGAAGTACCATGCGAGGGAAATTTGGTGCAGGTGTTAGATAGACTTGTGTCTACAAAATGGTGCCTTTGGCTGTTTGCAGTTTTGGTTTGTCTGAGCAAACTGTCATCTCCTTCAATTGGAGGCTTCTTCACCAAATTAAGTACCAAACCAGGGAGAGAATGAAGTCTACAGTGGTAGGGTCTGTGTGTGTGTGTGTGTGTGTGTGTGTGTGTGTGTGTGTGTGTGTGTGTGTGTGTGTTTGTCCTCATCTGCCCACTCCAGGCTTGCTCTCTGGCATCACACTTCCCCACTGTCCACTGTGTAGCAGATGGCTTTCTGTCCACGAGAACACATCATCCACCGTGGACACACCACCCAAAGTGGACACCAAAGAAGAGACTGTAATGGAGGAGCCCCGTTTCCTGCTTCAATCCTTTGCTGTCTCCAGCACCAGGCTGCTTGGCTGGTGGTCAGGCCTCTGGCCAGTGACCAGCTCCCGTCTGGACGGGGAGGAAATGGAGATATGAGAAGCAGTACATGACGTTCTCAAGAGCAGAAATTCCACCGGAAAGGAAACAATAAGCCGAGGAGAGTCATTCCGCAGAGTTGCAGTCCAGGGGGGACAGACGGGACCTTCCTGCCTCAGCGGGATAAACAAGTCCACTGGGGCAGCCCCAGCGATGCACTACCCTCCAGGTGTGCATATAGGAGTCTGGGCTGCAGGAGCAGGGTAGGGTGGCTGGTGGGGCGGGGGGTGGGGTGGGGGAAGGCATCGTCTTCTTTGGCACCATACAGAGCAGGTCTCTCTTGCATCATGCTTTGGCCATAAAGTAGATGAACTCCTAGTCGGAGAGTTAAGGCCAATGGGGGGCATGAGATAACTCAGCCAGTAAGAGGAGCTTGCTGCTAAGCTTCAGGCCTGAATGTGATCCCTGGAATCCACACAGCGGAGGGAGAGAAGTGACTCCCCCAAACTGTTCTCTGATTTCTGCTGCAGCATGCATCTCACCCACCCACCCACGCCCCTCTCCAATAAAATAAATAAACAGCCCTAAAAATACTTACAGACAAGAGGATCAGAGCAAGGCAAGAACAGACTGCAGAAGCATCTGGCTCCAGGATTTGATGAGTGGAAGCCAGGATAGCCACAGACCCTGGCAGCCAGGTGGCTTCTAGGGGCCAAAAAGACAGTTCTAGGCTTTAGGGGCATTCAGGCTGCTCCATGATGGGTAGAGGAGGCTAGCCCAGAGATAACCACGTAACTTCCGCTCTCCCCCTTCCCATCTCCTCCTCTCTCTCTTTGAGACGGGGTGTAGCCATAGAGTCCCAGGTAGACCCTGAACTCTGCCTGGTCCTCCCACTTCAGCCTCCCCAGTGGTGGCATTACAGGGTAATGGTGACAGGAACGTCACCATGTCAAGTCTTTCTTTTTTGGGGGGTTCAGACACAGCTCGTCTTCAGGAAGGAGGAAAACCATGCCTAGAAGGAGCAGAAGAGGCCTACAGACTACTCCAGTGTCCTTAGCCTTCTCAACCAAGTTTGCTTTGTCTGAAAGATTGGAAAAGGAGCTTGGGGCATGGCTCGGTGGCAGAGCAGCTGCCCAGAATCCCCCAGTGAGGGGCTGGGGTGTGGCTCAGTGGTAGAGCACCTGCCTAGAATCCCCCAGTGAGGGGCTGGGGTGTGGCTCAGTGGTAGAGCACCTGCCTAGAATCCCCCAGTGAGGAGCTAGGAGCATCATTCAGTGGCAGAGCAGTAATGGGGCCCAGTATGGAAAAGAGGCTGAAGTAAGGACTGACTCCCAGAATGAGAAAACTTGTGTCCTAACGTCTACAGTGGTGTTTGGTCCCTTCGTTAGTGTGGTCAGTTTTCTCCCTGAAAACTCACTATTTTTTTAAGATCGGGGTCCCCTTCCCACATTTCAATAACGGTCATGGCTAAACCATGTGGGCCAATTGGTTTAGCCAAACCCTGCTTCATACCCATCATTTCTTCATCACAGTCCTCAGAGGTGGGCGTGGCTCGCTGCCCATCCTGTGCATAAGGAAATGGATACACCGAGGAGTTGACGTCTTGCTGTAACCAAAACTCTCTGAAAAAGGCAGAATTTTTAAAAAAATTAATATTATTATTTTTTTGGTTTTTCAAGACAAGGTTTCTCTGTGTGGCCTTGGCTGTGTCCTGGACTCACTTTGTAGACCAGGCTAGCTTTGAACTCACAGCCGTCTGCCTGCCTCTGCTTCCTGAGTGCTGGGATTAAAGGCATGCGCCACCACGCCTGGCTCAAAAGCCAGAATCTTGAAGATTCCCCAGAATTACTGGAAGTTGGGAATTGTGACAAAGTGGGACGTTGCACCCAGAGGGCACTCATAGCTCACTCTTTCTTTCTTTCCCTTCTCCCTACCCTGGCTCTTTTTTTTCAAGACAGGGTTGCTCAGTGTAGCCCTGGTTGTCCTGGAACTCAGAGATCAGCCTGCCTCTGCCTCCTGAGTGCTGCTGGGATGAAAGGCAGGCGCCACCACACCGGCCTTCTTAGCTGGTTCACAACAGCCTCTTCATCCGACCTCACATCTTTGTGACTAATAGATAAAGAGTCTGAGCTCCCAGCATCTACCTGCCTTCATCCCTGGATGCTTGGGTTTGACAGGTATACATGGCCATGCCTGGCCCTCCACAGGAGTATTGAAATTCAAACTCAGGTCCTCATGCTTGCACAGGAAGACACCTCCGCAGCCTCCTCCACACGGAGTTTGCTGTCCCTGCTGGGTTGTCTGGCCAGTATGCTCCTGGGAGCTTCCTGTCTGCCTCCCCAGTGGTGGGATTTCGGGTGTGCGCTACCACACCTGCTTGTTCTGTTAGGTGGGCACAGAGGATCAAATCAGGGTCCTCACGACCTGTGTGTGTGAACTGAGCCATCGTCCCAAAGACCTCTTCTAGGAGCTTTACAAATAGGTGGAGACCCTGAGCATCTGCCTCTGACGATTCTCATCAGAATTCTGGAACACATGGGTGTTTTTGGAGTGTCAACATGGAGATGTGTGGTACTTCACATCCTCGCTGCCTGAAGTAGGTATTGAAGTCAGAATCCTCTGTCTTGCTGGAGGCGCCAGGGCCAGGGTCAGTATGAGCTCAAGAGACTGGAAAGAGTTTAGTCAACTTCCCAGGAAAGTCACAGCTGGAGGCATCCTGGGAGGTAGATCTGGCTTCAGACAGGTCATTAAGATGATTTCATCTACAAAATTTTCCTCTGCCCTGAAGCTCAGAGAAATAGAGACTTTCAGTCTGTGGAGGGAAAGGGTAGACATTTAGAGGTATTGTTTTTTGTTTTGTTTTGGTTTTTTTTGTTTGGTTGTTTGGTTGGTTTTTGAGACAGGGTTTCTCTGTGTTAGGCTTGGCTGTCCTGGACGCACTTTGTAGACCAGGCTGGCCACAAGCTCACAGCGATCCACCTGCCTCTGCCTCCTGAGTGCTGGGATTAAAGGCATGTGCCACCATGCCCGGCTCTAGAGGTATTGTTTTTATATTTTCAAAACTGTTACTCTTTTTCTCTGTAATTTTTTAAAAAACTTTTTGAGACAGAGTTTCTCTGGGTGTAACTCTGGCTGTCCTGGAATCACTCTGTAGACCAGGCTGGCCTCGAATTCACAGAGATTGGCCTGCCTCTGCCTCCTGAGTACTGGGACTAAAGGCATGCGCCACCACTACCCAGCTTCCTTTTTAATATTGATTTGTTTATTTTACTGTGTGTTTGGCATGCGTTGTGTGCAAAAGTGTGTAAAGCCCAGAGGTCAATACTGGGTGTCTCTTTTATCACTCAACACCTTAGTTAGTATATTTAAATGCTTTTAAAATCACAATTTTATGAGTGGGGCAGGGGTGAGCCTTTGCTCCCAGCACTAGGAAGGCCGAGGCAGATGGATCTCCGTGAGTTCAAGGCGAGCCTGGTCTACTACAGAATGCCAGGATAGCCAAGGCTACATAGTGAAACCCTGTCTCCAAAAACAAAAACAAAACCATTTTGCTTAGTGTGTGTGTGTGTGTGTGTGTGGTGCATGACTGAATCCATGCGTTAAGGCTGGAGGCTGGTATCAGGTGTCTTCACTGATCATTCTCCACCCTACATTCTGAGGCAGGCTCTTCCACTGGAACCCAGAGCTTGCCAATTTTGCTAATGTAGCTAGCCCACTCTTACTTGAGGCATTATCTGTCCTTGCCTCTTGAGCTCTAGAATTACAGGAACCACCACAACCACTTAACATTCCAGGTAGGTACTGGGGACCTGAACTCCAGGCCTCAGATTTGTGCAGGAAACATTTCACTGGCTAACGCCTCTCTCCAGTCATCTGCCTTATTTTTTGGCACGGAATCTCTGCTCTCCTGCTGAACCTCAGAGCTCACTGACTTAGCTATGCCTGCTAGGAAGCCCCAGCATCCTTTTTTCTCAGAGCTGGGCTTGTAGGCTTGCATATACTACCGAGCATGGCTTTTATGTTGGTAGTGGGACTCGAACTCAGGGCCTCATGCGTTTTATTGACAGTCATCCCTGTCCACCCCACTCCCTGTGCCTGCCAGCTCCCAAATAGGCATTTAAAAAGAGAAGCTTGGGGCCGGAGAGATGGCTCAGAGGTTAAGAGCGCTGCCCGTTCTTCCAAAGGTCCTGAGTTCAATTCTCAGAAACCACACGATGGCTCACAACCATCTGGTGTTTTCGTTTTTGTTTTTTTGTTTTTTTCGAGACAGGGTTTCTCTGTGTAGCCTTGGCTGTCTAGACTCGCTTTGTAGACCAGGCTGGCCTCGAACTCACAGTGATCCACTTGCCTCTGCCTCCTGAATGCTGGCATTAAAGGCATGAGCCACTATACCCTGGTTCTCACAACCCTTTATAGTGAGAACTGATGCCTTCTTCTGGTGTACATGCAGGCAAAACACTGTGTATATATGAAAATAAATAAATCTAAGGAAAAAAAAAAAGGGAAAAAAAGAGAGAAAAGAAAGAAACCTGCCTAAAAATAAATAAATAAATAAAAAGAGAAGTCCCTAACAATTACCACTTAAAATGGGGAATTCAGCAAAGAATATGTTGAGATTGGGGCAAGCAAGAAAAAGTCCACAGACTTGACCTATGGGTAATAAGAGTGGAGCATGGAGGTTAGAAACAGAATAGAAGGGCTTGGACACATAACAGAAGAGGAGCCTGGCTGGGAGGTTGGCACACAGGGCAGGCTTTCTCTCTCCTTGCTTGTCACTCACCTGCCCTGACCTGCTTGCTTGCTATATGAGTCATTGCAGGTACCAGGTGCTCCCTCCCTGGCAGTTCTAGAGGAGCTGATGAGGCCCCCCCTTATTCACAGCCTGAACCTCGACTCCCAGGGTGCCAGCTCACTGTTCCCTTGTAGCCGGGGGCCCCCGGATCCAGACAGCCCCGGGTGTGCCCAGGCCGGGTGTGCCCAGGTCAGCCACAGGCCCTGAAGGCAGAGCCCTCAGCCTGCAGCAGCTAACCAGAAAAGATCCGGCTGGCTCTGGGTTTCCAAGGCTTAGCTAGCTCCTTCAGAGGGATCCCTGGGGGACTGCAGAAACCAGCTGAAGCAGGCTTTGAGGTTGAGGGAAATGTGGAATCTTCCTTCTCACTCTGAATCCCGATTTTAAAAAGCATATAAGATGTATTCATTATTAAACGTATATGCATGCTACAAAATAATAAACCTCAAGGCAAGGTTTCCCTACGTAATGAAGAATGGTCTTGAACTCCCAATCCTGCCTCAGTTTCCCAAGTGTGGCGTCACATTATTTGTTTACTGCTTGTGTTTTAAATTTTATTTATCTATTTATTTATTTTGGTGTTTTTAATTTTTAATTTAAGGTAATTTTTACATGTATGGGTGTTTTGCTTCCATGTATACCTATATGCCACATGTGTGCCATGACTACAGAAGAGGCCACTGAGTCCCCTGGAACTGGGCAGTCAGTGGTGAGCTGCCATGTGAATGCCAGGACTCAAACCCAGGTCCTCTGGAAGAGCAGCCAATGCTCTTAATCATGGAGCTACCTCTCTGGCCCCTGTTGCTGTTTTTGAGACAAGGCTTTATGAAACCCAGGATGGCCTTGAATTCACTGCATAGCGGAGGATGACTTTGAATCTATGACCCTCATCTCTCAAAGTGCTGAGGTCACAGGCTTGCACCAACACATCCAGTTTATGCAGTATGTGACATGGAATCCAGGGATCTGTGCATGCTTGGCAAACAATCCACCAGCTGAGCTCAACCCCATCTGCACCCCTGATAGTGGTATGTGTGTGTGCATGCGTGTGTATGTGTGTATGTGCGCATGCGTGTTTCATCATGACTTTTTCACATATGTGTATCATGTGCTTTGGGCAGTCACTCTCTATTATTCTCTCTTGCTCTCCCGACACTGAACCCCCTCATTTTTCAAACAGCTCCTCTTTTATTGTCTGACCTATAAAAGCATCTGGATTCCACATCTGTGAAAAACCACAGAACCTTTATCTTCCTGAGTCTGGCTTACTTGACATAATGAACTACAGTCCCACCCATATTCCTGAGGGGAAAATGATATAGTTTTGCTCTGTTGTTTGTCTTTTGTTTGTTTGTTTGTTGTTTGTATTGTTTTTACTTTTTGAGACAGGGTTTCTCTGTGTAATATCCCTGACTGTCCTGGAACTCTCTTTGTAGACCAGACTGGCCTTGAACTCACAGAGATCTGCCTGCCTCTGCCTCCCAAGTGCTGAGATTAAAGGCATGTGTCACCATGCCCGGCTTTGTCTTTTTTTTTTTTTTAAATAGTTCATTTATTTTATCTTATGTTCAGTCATGTCTGTGTGAGGGTGTAGGATCCCTTGAAACTGGAGTTATAGACAGGTGTGAGCTGCCTTGCAGGTGCTGGGAATTGAATCTGGTCCACCCTGAAGAGCAGCCAGTGCTCTCTAGTTCATCTTCTTAAGACACAGTTTTGCTATATAGCACAGGCTGTCCTTGAACTCATGATCATCCTCCTGCCTAGTTTCCCAAAAGCTGGGATTATAAGACTATACCACTCCAGCTGACTTGATTTTCTTTCTTAAAACATTTATTTATAGTTGGGCATGGTGGTGCACGCCTATAATCCCAGCACTCGGGAGGCAGAGGCAGGCCGACTCGTTGTTGAGTTTGAGGCCAGCCTGGTCTACAAGGCGAGTCTAGGATAGCCAAGGCTACACAGAGAAACCCTGTCTTGAAAAACCAAAAACCAAAACCAAACAAAACACAAAACAAAAAACCACTTATTTATTTAGTACATTATTTTATGTATTGTGAGGGAGCATCCCTGTGGAGCGTAGAGGTCAACCTTTTTGAATTGGTTCTTTCCTTTCACCATGTGGGTCCCAGGGATTGTACTCAGGTCATATGCTTGGCAGCAAGCACCTTTGCCCACTGGACTATAACACTTCATTGTGTAGATAGATATAAGGAGTTCCTCAGTAGACTAGACACCTTTCTGTTTTAATGTGCCCCTCTTATCTCTGAACTTAAACTACCAGAGCTGATCTCAAAGGACTTTAGCTCCCAGCCATTATTTCTTCAGGAAAGGGCCTGGCAAACTTTGTTTTGCTCCTGTCTGGTGTTGGAAGTAGCTCACGGACTCAGGGAAATGAGTGTGGAGATGGGCGGGGCGGGGCTTGAGCTTGAATTGCATGGAAAGGTCTGGAAACTCCCAGTTATCTCTCTGAGAATCCCAGGGATGGGGCGGGGGGGGGGGGGGGGCTTGCAGGTGAAAGGTCAAGTTGTGTCTAGACTGCCTGGCTGCTTTTCCAGGCTGATTCAGGGCCAGGGTCAGGTCAGCCGACTCACAGCAGCAGGTGGGAGGTAGTAGAGGTTTGGCTGGACAGAGCTTTAGTACCCTGTGGAGACCGTTATGTCCAGTGTCTGTGTAGGCAGGGGTGTGTGTGTGTGTGTGTGTGTGTGTGTGTGTGATGAGCGGCTGCTGAGGATATGTTGTTTTTTGGTTTTTGTTTTGTTTTTATGAGACAGGATCTGACTACATACCCCAGCCTGGCCTGTAACTCATGGTCTCCTGCCTCAGCCTCCTGAGCGCTGTGACTACAATGGCAGGTGTGTGCCGGGTTAATTATAGAGCATCCCTTGGGTAGGATGAGTTTCTTTTAAAATAAATATTATGGTGGCTGTGATGGTGATGATGCACTCCTGGGGATTATACATAAGTCTTCCCGCATGCTACAAAAGCACGCAGATTATTGTATGTATGGGGCATGGACACGCATGTGCTTCGTATGGTTGCGGAAGTCAGAGGGTGACTTCAGGAAGTCAGTTTTTTCCTTCCACTGAGGGTCCCTGGAATGGGACTCAGATCATCAGGTTTGCTGGGCAAGTACTTTTAAGCCTGCTGGGCTCTCTTGCCAGCCACCATGTTGACCTTCTTAATATCATTTGCATGTCTCTGGAGTCTCATGGTATGTCTAACGGTGTTCATTTTACAAACCTGGGACACAGCTGGGTGTGGTGGCGCACGCCTTTAGTCCAAGCACTCGGGAAGGCAGAGGCAGGAGGATCTCTGTGAGTTCAAGACCAGCCTGGTCAATAAAGAGAGTCCAGACCAACCAAGGCTGCACAGAGACACCCTGTCTCAAAACAAAACAAAACAAAACAAAAACAAAAGAAGAAGGAAAAAGAGAAAGAGGAGAAGAGAGAAAGAGAAGGAAAAGAATGGAAGAAAGAAGAAGAAGAAGAGCCGGGTGGTGGTGGCGCACGCCTTTAATCCCAGCACTCAGGAGGCAGAGGCAGACGGATCGCTGTGAGTTCAAGGCCAGCCTGGTCTACAAAGTGAGTCCAGGATGGCCAAGGCTACACAGAGAAACCCTGTCTCGAAAAAAACCAAAAAAAAAAAAAAAAAAAAAGAAGAAGAAGAAAAAGAAAAGAAAAGAAGATGAAGCCGCTGCCAGGTGTGGTGGCACATACTCAGCACTTGGGAAGTAGAGACAGGCAGATCTCTGTGAGTTCAAAACTAGCCTGGCTTATAGAGTGAGTACAGGACAGCCAGGGATCACCCCCCAAAACAAACAAAACCTCAAATCCCACTCTGAATGGTGTACTTCACCCAGCTAGGCTCAACCTCCTAAAGATTTCAGAGCCTTCCCAAACAGCGCCACCACCTGGGGATTAAGTGTTTAAACATAAGAGCCCGCGGCGGGGCGGGGGGCGGGGCGGGGGACTGACGGACAGTTTCTCATTCAAAACACCACAAAGATGTACCCTCTATACTGAGACAGAGGGATGGCTGTGGATAGAGGGATGACATGGTGGTTACGAACATTAACTTGACAGGATCTAGAATGTCCCAGAAGGCAATCCTCTGCACGTGCCTGTGAGGGCTGATCCAGGTGAGACTGAGGTGGGAACCCCGCCCCCTCAGCTGTGGGCGGCAACATTCCATGGGCTAGGGGCTAAGCTTCCTGAGGAGGCAATGTGACACCTTGGAAACTGTCAGCCAAAATAAGTCCTTCCTCTTATAAGTTGCTTTGTTTCAGGTTCTTATTGTATTATTTTACTATATTTTATTTATTTATTTATTTATTTTTATGTGTGTATACCTGCATTGGTGTGTGTGTGTGTGTGTGTGTGTGTGTGTGTGCGCGCGCGCGCGTGCGGGTGCACATTTGTGCCATGATGCATTATGGTGGCCAGAGGGCAGCTTACTACCATGTGGGTACGAGGGATCAAATTCAGGTCATCAGGCCTGGTGGCAAGCACTCTTACCTGCTCAGCTATCTCGCTGGGCCCTTGGTCAAGTGTTCTGTTGTGGCAATGGGATAAGTAGCGACTACAGATGGACAAGACAGGAAGGCACCTGTGGAGGGGCCCTGCTCCTTGTCCATACCCAGTATTCAGCCTTGGTAGCTAGACTTGGCAGCTGTGGTCCTCAGCTGAGGATCAAATAGTAGGAAATGAGCTTTGGTGGTAGGAGGGGGTGGTGGGGAAGGGGAATTCCAGTCTTGATTATTTAAGGAGGCAAGATCTGGCACAGTGCCTGGGAACACCCTAACAGTCCAGGTTTTATTTCTGTTGCTGTGATAAAATATACTGACAGAACTTAAGGGCAGAGGACTTTAAAAACACAAAACAAAACTGGTCATATCGCATTCACAGTGAAAAGGAGAGAAACTAATACATGTGTGCTTACAGCCCAGCCTGCAGAATAGTGCCACTCATGGTGGGCTATGTCTCCCCACATCAATTAACACAGTTGAGAAAAAACCCCCATGGACACGCCCACACGCCAACCTGATCTAGACAACCCCACATTGACACTCTCATCAAGTGTTTCCAGGTTGTGTCAAAACTGACAAGTAGAAGTAACCATCACGGGCTGGAGAGATGGCTCAGCGGCCCTGAGTTCAAATCCCAGTAACCCCATGGCAGCTCACAACCGTCTGTAATGGAATCTGACTCCCTCTTGTGGTGTGCATGAAAATAGAAGACTCATATACATAAAAATAAGTAAATAATTCTATTTTTGAAAAGGTAACCATTGCATCTCTTCTCCCATGTAGTCATGTGACCACCCTTGGGCCCATGCGCAGTCCCGTGTAGATGAGTTTCCCTACTGCTCTCTGACATATGGACACAGGCTCTCCTGGGATGATGTCTCACAGCTCTGTCTCTCTGCGCATGGGCTGTGCACCTTCCAATCAGCTGACACTCTTACCCCGCTCCCTATACAGTGCTGGCTGCCCTGGCTCACTCTGTAGACCAGGCTGGCCCCAAACTGAGAGATCCACCTGCCTCTGCCTCTCAAGGGCTGGGGTTAGGGACAGGAACCACCACATGTGGCCTCTCTTATCCTTTTGACAAGGACCCCATAGGAACAAGAAATTGGGCAGAGGCCAATGCTTACCACATCCAGATTGGGTCAGACTTCCCCCTATGTTCTGGTAAGGACTAAAGCCTACATGAATTCATGTCCCAAGTACTTTGTCTGGTCAGTATTTTCCTTTTTTTTTTTTTCAAAATTATTTTTACAATGCATAATTGTATATGATGTGTGTGTTGGGGGGGGGTGTTGGCGTGCGTCACGGCACATATGTGGAGGTCAGAGGACAACTTTATGGAGTCAGTTGTCCTTTACATGGCATTTTGGGATTGAATCTGGGTCATGAGATTGGAAACAAACTCCTTTTCATTTTGAGCCATCTCACTGCCCCACCTTATTTTTTTTAATTAATTGATTATTTTTATATGTATGTTTGGCCCTCATGTATGTACATGCACCACACACACGTGCACCTCGTGCTTACAGGGGCCAGAAGGGGCCTGAGAGAGAATGCAGTTATACAGTTGAGAGGCACCATGTGCCTGGTGGGAATCAGACCTGTGTCCTCTAGAAGCGTAGCCAGCGCTCTTGACCACTGAGCCATGTCTTCAACCCCCACCTTACTTTTTGAGGCAGGGTCTCTCCCTGAAGCTGGAGTTCACTGATTGGCTAGGTTAGGTTGGCCAGTGAGCCAACGAGCTGTCTGTTTCTGGATAGTGCTGACACGGGCGGGTGTGTTGCCTAGCCTGGTTTTTATACAGGCTCTGGGATTTGAACCAGCATCTTCATGTTTGTGTGGAAAGCACTTTAACCAACATAGCCATCTTCCTAGCTCTTTTTCTTTCCTTTTGAAACAAGATCTCACTCTGTAGAGTAGGTTGACTTTGAACTTGTAGCTATTCTCCTGCCTCTGCCTCCAGAAGGCTGGGATTATAAGCATGTACCACCATACCTGGCTTGTCAATCTTTCCCTTCGCCAGAATTGTCACACATAACCTGAAATCACTGGAGGAAAAAAAAACAAAACTTCTCTGCCTTGATGGGCAACTTTTCTTGGCTGCAAAGCTTTTTCTTCTATTTCATGAAATAAAAGCTGGAGGCTGGGAGGGGGTTGAAGAGACACACCCAAGATTATGCATCAGAAACTTAGCTCTTCTGTTCATATATTGATGTTGTTTGGAAGAGGGGCATAGGGAGGTGATGTGACATGAAGTCCTGAGGGTGGGGACCACTGCCTGCTACTTAGAAAGATGAGAGACATGACCCAGGTTTATTCTCTGTCATGTTAATGTAGTAAGAAGGCCACTATCTGATGTTTACACCATGTCTTGAACTCCCTCTCATCTGGACCTGTTGACTCACTATGTTGTTGCTGTTTACTGAGACAGGGTCTCCTGCGTGTTGCTCAGGCTGCCCTGCAACTCAATATGTAGCCCAAGTTGGCCTCAAACTCATTGGGCATGGTGGTGCACACCTTTAATCCCACCACTCGAGAGGCAGAGGCAGGCAGGTCACTGTGAATTCAAGGCCAGCCTGGTCTATAAAGTGAGTCCAGGACAGCCAAGGCTACACAGAGAGATCTTGTCTCCAAAAAACAAAAAACAAAAACCAGACAAACCAAACCAAAACAAAAAAACTCATTATAATTTTCTGGTCTCAGCGTCCTAAGAGCTAGCATCACAAGTGTGAGCCATGACACCCAGCCAGACTCACTATTTACAAATAATGGCCAGTCTCAGGCATTGTGTTAGAGAAACAGAAAACAGATAATGTGAGTTGCATGACCCTTCCTGGTAGACATAAACATCTATTCATCCTAGATAGAAAGTCCCAAACTGCCAAAAAAAAGGAAGGATTCGGTCCAAGTTCATCTTGGTGAACCAGTGAAATTATTGGGGTAACCTCCAGGGGCATGGGTGACTCACAGGTGGCTACATCCCTGGAAAGTCCCTTAAATGACTTACAGGCAGCTATGGCATAGAAATGTCCCAGCCCAGTCCATTGTCTACCGTGTATAGAGCGGGGATTGGAATGCCCAGGATGGGAGAGGCCTCCTGAGGGGCCTCATCTCCTGATCTCATGAGGACTTTATAAACATTTCTTTATTTTATGCATAGGAGTGCTCTATCACATGTACATCTGCTTGCTAGAAGAGGTCATGAGATCACATTACAGATGGTTGTGAGCCACCATGTGGTTGCTGGGAATTGAACTCAGGACCTCTGGAAGAGCAGACAGTGCTCTTAAGCCCTGAGACACTTCTCCAGCCTTCATGAGGACTTTATAACAAGCTCAGTTTTCTTATGGTGGGGGTCATGCCCCACCCAGAGGAAAGAGCTATGCTGCACAGATCAAGGCAGGTGCAGAGATGAGGCAACCCAAGGCTTGTAGGCCCAAGGATCCCCCTACCCTTAACCCTCAGAAGTGGGACAATTGCAAGCACCTCTAACTCTCATCCCTGCCCTGGATAGACTTGACATGCTGGCAGAATACTGTGTAAATGATAAATAACAAATCTGTTTTTTTTTTTTTTTTAAAGCCGGGCATGAGTCGGGCATACGTTTGATCCCAGTCCTGGGGAGGCAGAGCTGGGAGAACCCCTGAGCCTGGCTGGCTAGCCAGTTCAGCGTAAGAGAGGAGCTCCGGGCCAATGGGAGAGGTTGTCTCACAGGAGGTGGACGATGTTCCTGAGGACACCATCCATCAACGTCCTCTGGCCTCCACATGCACACACATGCATGTGAATGCCCTCCCTACATACACGAAGATGCACAGACACATGTGTTAATACAACAACAACAACGAAATGGAGCCAGAAAGATGGCTTAGCAGCGAGGATGACGCACTTCACTTCTCATGCAGAGGACCAGAGCTCAATCCCCATTGTCTATGGCAGGTGGCTCACAACTGACTCTAAGTCCAGCCCCAGGGAACCCAACGCTCTCTTCTGGCCTCCATAGGCACTGAACATGCAGATACGCCTCCCCCAACACCCGGAGGGCAATCATTTAAAAAAATAAAATAAACCTTAAAACAGAAAGCCAGAAACACCACCACCACCACCACCATCACCACCACCACATAAGCACCAAGATTCCAGGCCCTCTTGTCCCTGCAGGTGGAGGGCAGAGAAAAACCTGAAACTCCAGGCCAGCTTGAAGGAAGGCACATCATCTTCCCATCAGTGGCAGCTTCCTCCTCTTGTTTTTCCCAGATGAAGAGAATCTGCACATCAGAGCGGAGAAGTACGGAGTTGGAATGGTGACCCACGAGACACACACACACTCACGCACACACACACACTCACGCACACACACACACTCACGTGCACACACATACATGCACACACACATACACATACACACACGCATGCACACACACATACACGCATGGCAGAGGGGGTTTGGCCAGATCAGATGTGGGGTGTGGCTTTGTTTCTTGGGAAGGTCTCCTGTGTGGCTTTCCCTTGTTGGGATGTGGTAACAGTTAGCCACAGTAGGGCCCTAGAGGCCTCTGGCCTCGGCCTGGCTCCTGGCAATTCTGCTTGTGTCACATAATTCTGTACTCTCACCTTTCTCAGCATGGAAACAGGTATGGCAGTAGGGTCAACCTTGTCGAACCAGGAAGAAGAGAATGTGGATAACACACACGGTGGGCAGAAAGGGGCCTGGCTTAGACTTAGTGCTCCTAGGTACCATTTGTCCATCCATCCATCCATCTGTCCATTTGTCCATCCATCTATCCATCCATCCATCTATCCATCCGTCTGTCTGTCTGTCCGTCCATCCATCCATCCACACATCCAATATATTCAGCATATATCTCAGGAACCGTCCTTTTACAGTTTAACCTGTTTTAATGACTTTGTGTGTGCACATGTACACACATGTATGTGTCTGTGTGACGTATGTGCACACACGTGTGTTTGTGTGATGTATGTGCAGACACCTGTGTGCCTGTGATGTGTGTGCACACAAGAGGAGGACGTATGTGTCTTAGTCCTTTGAGATGGTGCCTCTCCCTGTACCTGGAGCTAGGCAGGAATCCGCAGTGATCTTCCAGTCTCTGCCCCGCTACCCCACAGTTCTGAGGTTACAGGCTTGTATTGATGCCAGGATTTTTTTTAAGGTGGGTGCTGGGGAATCGAACTCAGGTCCTCAAGCTTGTGCCCCTAGGTCTCTTACCTATCACACCATCTCCTCAGCCTCCTAGGTGTTATTTTATTTTTTAAAAAGATTTATTCATTTATTATGTATACAATGCTCTGCTTGCACATATACCCACAGGCCAGAAGAGGGCACTGGCTCTCATTCTAGATGGTTGTGAGCCATCATGTGGTTGCTGGGAATTGAACTCAGGACCTTTGGAACAGCAGTCAGTGCTCTTAACCTCTGAGCCATCTCTCCAGCTCCCTAGGTGTTATTATAAGGAATCACCACCTCCCCGTGGGCGAACAAAGCTCCTGGCTGGTGTGCTGGTGCAGATGTACAACCTCAACATGCAGGAGGCAGAGGCTGGAAGATTTTGAGATTGAGTCCAGATCAGGGTTCATAGCAAGCCCCTACTTCATAAAGTCAAAGGGAGCCAGTTGTGGTGGCTCCTTCATACAATCCCGATACTTGGGAGGCTGAGGCAGGAAGGTTGTCACAACTTTGAAGCTAGCCTGGGCTACAGAATGAGATCTTGACTCAAGAAACAACAGCCATGAAAAGAAGAAAGAAACAAAGAAAGAAAGAAAGAAAGAAAGAAAGAAAGGAAGAAAGAGAATAAAAGAAAAGAAAAACAAAACCAAGCAGCCACCCCACAAAAGAAAACAAACAAACAAAATAACTAGAGCAGAGCTGGGGATGTATCTCAGTTGGTCCTGCACAGGCCTGGCATGCCCCCAAAGCTCAGGCTTTGATCTCCAGTGTCACAGAAACTATCTATGGTGGCACACTTCCATAATTCCAGCCACTGGCAGGCTCAGGAGTTCTCAGAAGAGTGAGTTTGAGGCCCAACTGGGTTACCTGAAACTACTTCAAAAATAAGTAAAACGTGTGAGAGAAAGCTCTCCCAGTGAGCTTGCTGTCTTTTCTCCTCAGACTTAAACTATCTCAGTCTTACTCATGCACGCCTCCTAAGGAAGTGGCCTCAGGGCCTCACCCCAACTCCAGAGTTGCCCGGCTCTTCTGAGGTCGGGTTCAACTGAGTGAAAGCGAGTAGGTTTGGCCCAAACTTGTGAGGTGTTTTCTCTGCCTGCAGATCTTGACAGGGTACCTGCCCAGGATGTACCCAGCTGAGTCAGTCCTTATCCTGCTAGACATAGGAACCTGCCCATGCCAAAGAGGAATGCCAGCAAGGGCCAAGGTTACAGGGAGATGCCCTGTGTATGTGTTACCTTCTCTTTGAATGACCATGCCATGGCCTCGGGGTCTCTCTCTCTCTCTCTCTCTCTCTCTCTCTCTCTCAGAGTGCTATGAGTGCTATTTTCCTTTTTTCGTTCCCATCCCTTCTCTTATTCACGGTGTGCTCTTCGACACAGAGTCTTGCTACATAGCTCAGGCTGCCCGTTGAACTCCATGTCCTTCGGACTCCATCTCCCAGGTGCCGGGATGACAGCGTGGCCCACCATGCCTAGCCAGCGATGCTTCCCTCTCCACGTAGTTCCTTGAACCATCCTACCGCTTTGGCGAGGAGAAATGAAGACACTATTATTTCTGAATGTGCAAAGATGTTTTCAGAGTTGGCCCCTTGGAAAAGTGAAGCTGATGCCGGCAGAGCGCCCTTCCCCAGCTCCTCAATGCCACCGGAGGGATGCTATGATCATCTGTCTCCAGCCTGGGATGTGCCCCCCCCGGCCCCCCCCCTCCCGGGTCTCTCTCTCTCTCTCTGGGATCCAGCCTCTCCCTGTAACAAGGCTTTTCACCCGAGCTGTGGGCTGCAGAGGTGGCTCCTGGCACCGGTGCAGCTGTGGCTTCTCTCTAGCGCCCAGAAGGATATGTGGCCTCGGAGGGAGGAGGCTCGTGGCCACATGGCTTAGAGCACGGGCCCCTCGTGGGTCTGACCACAGAGGCAGGCGCTCCGCCTTGGGGTTTGGAGCTGGGAACCAGTTGTTCTCTCTGTAATCTTGGCTCTCACATGGACTGAGGCAGTCTCCTGTCGCTGCCGCCAGGCCCCCCTCAACTTGCTGCTGCTGAGTCACGTTCCCCTGGGTTCGCCCAGGCGTCCAGGTTCAGGCTTTAGTCATCAGAGAATGAATTGCAGAATTCTTCTGTAGGCTGTCACTGCCGCTGTGAGGCCCCCGTTCCTGAGCTGGGCCATTTACAGCATTCCCTCGTAGGTTGTCATTTTTTTCTCCTTGTTGGGGGTCCTGGCTGGAGAAACAAGGCAGTTGGGGGTGGGGGGAGCAGGGGAGCCCAGAGTGGGAAAAGTCTCAGAACCATCTTCCTCTAGCTCCGTGTCAGACTTCTCCAAGGCCTCAATCCTCTTTTGTTCGTGGAATCTTCCTGTTTTTGTGTGTGGGCGTTCCTGTGCACGTGTGAGGCAGCGTGAGGTAGCGGAAAGCAAAGGACAGCTATGCCTGGGATTTCCAGGCATGCACCTCAGGCACCATTTACCTTGTGTTTTCTGAGACAGGGTCTCTCATTGGCCTGGGACTCACAAAGTAGGTTAGGCCGGTTAGCCGGAGAACTCCAGAGACTGACCCACTTCTTTACAGACCTACCTCTACATAGATGCACTTTATTATAAGTGCATGCTACCACGTCTCTCTTTAAAAATATATTTATTTAGGGTGTATGTGTGTGTGTGTGTGTGTGTGTGTGTGTGTGTCACTGCATATATATGGAGGTCAGAGGACAACGCAAGGGGATCACTTCTCTTCTTCCACCCTAGGGGTTTCAGAGATTGGACTCAGGTCACCTGGCTTGGCAGCAAGCATCTTTACCTACTGAGCCCCTTGCCTGCTCCGTGCCTGGCTTTTTAGGAGAATTTACATCAGAAGTGACACATTTCTATCGAGGGCTCCATTTGTCCTGCAGAAGAAACTAAGCCGAGAGGAGCATGGATCCCAGGTGGTCATGGTGTTGGTCACTCTGGTTCCTGCAAATGTCCCCATGGAATCTGTTTGGCCATCCTGGGAGTGGCCAGCAGGTGGCTACCACCACCTGACTCTTTCTGCTTCTTAGGTCCTGGTGTTGGACATTCTCCATACTTGTGGACTCGTCTGCCTTGGTTTGGTTTTTGTTTTGTTTTGTTTTTCGAGACAAGGTTTCGCTGTGTAGCCTTGGCTGTCCCGGATTCACTTTGTAGCCCAGGCTGGCCTCGAACTCACAGCAATCTGCCTGTCTCTGCCTCCGGAGTGCTGGGATTCCAGGCATGCACCACTGTTCCCGGCCTGCCTTGGTTTGAATCCGAAATGTCTCCCACAGGCTCAGGTTCATGAAATTTTGTTTTTAATTCTACGTATATATGTGTATATGTTTGAGCATGTACACTTGCATGCAGTACCCACAGATGCCAAAAGAGGGCGTCAGATCCCCTGGAGCTAGAGTTAAGGTTTTGAGAAGGAGGTGCTGGAAACTGAACTTAGGTCCTCTACAAGAACAGTCCATGCTCTTAATTGCTGAGCCATCTCTCCCACCTCCAAGCTCATGTCCTTGGCTTGTGGTGGTATTCTGAAGGCTTTGGAGTGGGGGGAGGGTGTCTAGTTTGTGAAGTGTGCCCTAAAGGGTGGCCTTTATATATACACACACACAGTTTATGTTGTTTTGTGTTTGTACTGGGTTGGGGGGTGGGTGAAACCATATGCCATGGTGGGCACATGAAGGCCAGAGGACAACTTGCAGGAATTGTCCTTTCTTTCTCCTACCAGGGACCAAACACAGGCCGCCGGGCTTGGTGACAAGCACCCTCACCAGCTGAGCTATCTTGCCACTGTATATGTGAGAGAGGGTCTCCCCCATTCTAACGAACCAACGGACTCCAGGGATCCACCCATCACTGCCTCCTCAGCATAGGGGAGCACAGACATGCATCCCCAAGCCAGGCTTGTTTGTCTGTTTGTTTTGTGGGTGCCGGGGGATCTGAATTCAGTCCTTCCTGCTTATTCAGCAAAGACTTTACTCAATGAGCCATCTCCCCAGCCCCTGTGAGGTTATTTCAGTCACAGACATTGTGCTGGTTAGTTTTTGTTTTTTCGTTTCTTTGTTTTTGTCAACTTGACACAAACTAGAGTGATCCAGGAAAAGGGAACGTCAGTTCAGGCACAGTCCCCATCAGAGAAGTCTGTAGGGCACCTTCCTGACTGACAGTTAATGCAGGAGTGGCCAGCGCTATAGATGGTGCTCCCTGTGGACAGATGGGCCTGAGTTGCATTAAAAAAAAAATCAAGCTCGAAGGCCTGGAGAGATGGCTCTGTGGTAAAGAACACGCTGCTTTTCCAGACGACCTGTTTTCCAAGTCTTAGCACTCACACGGCAGCTCACGGCCATCTGCAATTCGAGTCCCAGGGTATCTGACTTCTGGCCTCTGAGGGCAGTGTACATGTATGCTACACGGACATACATTCAGAACAAATATCCACACATATTTAAAAATGTTTTGTTTTTTGTTCTTTAAAAAGCCAACTGAAAGCTGGGCGTGGTGGTGCCCACCTGTTATCCCAACACTCAAGAGGCAGAGGCAGGCAGAACTCTGTGAGTTCGAGGCCAGCCTGGTTTACAAAGTGAGTCCAGGACAGCCAAGGCTACACAGAGAAACCCTATCACCAAAAACAAAACAAAACAAAACAACAACAACAACAAAGGCAAACTAGGCAAGCCAGGGAGAGCAAGTCAGTAAGCAGCATTCCTCTGTGGTCTGAAATAAACCCTTTCTTTCCCAAACTGCTTTTGGTCATGGTGTCTTTCTCACTGCCATGGAAAGCAAACAAGGCAGCCACACAAAGTAATAATTACAGAAATGGTTCCAGAGAACTTTATTAAGAATCAAGAGATACAACTTATGCAACTATAAGGCTCCAAGGGGTAGGCATTTGGTCCCATGGCAACAGAGAAGTGGGCGGGGCTGACCCTCAGGCCCTGTTTTCAATCCACTGTCTCCTGGCTCCTAAGATAACTAGCTACAACTTCTTCTGGAGACACTTTGTGTTGTCTTCCCAAGATTCCAGCTTTTTCCGGTCCGGTCCATTTCCCTGTACGTGCCCACCCTCCTCTATTTGGCCTGCAGGATACCTCACCGGCACTTCAGGAGAGGGATATCTGATGTCACTGACGCGCTCTGCTCCACCAATCCCAGGTGTCTGCAAGTCCTTGAAGATGTAACATTTCACCTTGCTAGACTAAGTCCACCAGTCAATTGGATGGGCTGATTCTGGTAACCTTCTGTCATGCCCACCTCTGAACACCTTCTGGGTGTGTGCCCACCAGCTACGGTAAGGCGGCTTTCTCAGACCATTTCACAGGTCTGCACTCTTTCTCTCCAGTCCCCACTTAAGAGAACTGCTTCTGCCCTCAACTTTCCTGCCATAGAGATGGTCAGAGACATTGACCCTGGCACCTGTCAATCAAACTCAACCTAGCTCAGACCCCCAACATCACCCATTTCCTTGAAAACATTAAAAGCAAAAAAAAAAAAAAAAAAAAAAAACCAAAACAAAACAAAAAAACAAAACAAACAAAAAAAAAAAACCAAAAAACAAAACAAAACAAAACAGAACAAAAATAACTTCGCTTGGTCTTCTGTACCTTCAGAATTGTGCCCAAAGAGACAAAGGAAATGACACTACTGAATAATAGGTCCCCAGTGAAAGAGCACCATCTTGCCACACCTCCCCTGAATCCTATTTTCTCTAAACTATCCAAAAATAGGCTAATCTTGCCATATTTCAAAACAAAACAAAACAAAACTTTACTAAAATGTCAAGGGTAATTGGTCCTTAATCAGAACAGCTGGTTCCTGGCTGGCTTTGAGAATGGCCCTGGCTCTTGGCCACCTGACCATTGGCTTCTGTGGTCACATGCATGTTTGGGTGAGTGGCTTGTTTGTGTAACTTCCTAAAAGTAAAACAAATATCAAGTATAAACAAATTATGAGTTTGGCGTTTCCCTTCATTTTCCAAGGTTCCAGAGAAGCCCTTGGTTCTGTCTCTTAGACATTTGTAGGCTTCTCTTTCAGAACCAGGAGACTACTCCCTCTTTCTGATGGCACACTAGGCAAAGCTCTACCACTGAGCCACACCCCAGCCCCTCACTGGGGGATTCTAGGCAGGTGATTTACCACTGAGCCACACCCCAGCCCCTCACTGGGGGATTCTAGGCAGGTGCTCTACCACTGAGCCACACCCCAGCCCTTCACTGGGGGGTTCTAGGCATGTGCTCTACCACTGAGCCACACCCCCAGCCCCTCACTGGGGGATTCTAGGCAGGTGCTCTACCACTGAGCCACACTCCAGCCCCTCACTGGGGGATTCTAGGCAAGCCCTATATCCCTGAGATCCAGCCCAAGCCCTTTTTATTTTCCATGTTTTGAAACAGGGGCTGGCTAAGTTGCCTTGGCAGTACTTGAATCTACTATCCTTCTGCCTGGGCCTCCCAACTTGCTGGAACAACAGCCTGCACTAGCAGGCTGGGCTTCATTTCTGAAGGTCTCTCACTGAATTAGCCTTCGCTCCAGGTTTCCATACAACTCTGTAGCTCTACACAGGAGCCCCTAGAGTCTTGTCCCTTCTTCTCCTAAAAGAAGCGGAGACACCCCAAGCCTCTGTTTTTGGAGTCTCACCTTGGGAGGCACAACAGTGCCCCCTGCTGGACACAGCCAGATTTCTGCAGTCTGGCTGGTTTCATAAGGTTGTGGTGTTCAAAGACAGGAAACCTTTGTAGGCAGAGTTTGGTCTGATCCCCTCTGTCCACATTCATTCTTCTCTTCACAGACATCCATTGAGCACTCATGACTGTCTGTCAGGCTACTTGTGCAGACTCGAATGACCATAGACACACACACACACACACACACACACACACATACACACACACACACTCACTCACTCACTGTCCAGGCCTTAATACAACTCCTCGGATCCCACTTAGCTCTGAAGCCCTGCCATTTGGTCTGGATCAGGTCGGGAGAACTCAACAAGAACTCCCGAATGCTGGGGAACTTCAGAGCCATCCCATCTACCTCTGGAGATGACCCGGTCTCTAAAGAACAATCCTCCTGCCTCACCCTATGTGCTAGAGTTACCGACCTGCACAACCATACCTGACCCAGTAGTTAGTTAGTTATCCTTAAATATTATTTATAGAAGTATATTTTTCTCGAAGCATTCAAACATATAACACTAACTGAAGTAGAAATCTGCAGATGTGAGTACCAGCCCAAAATAACTAAAAAAGATGTAACCCCCGGAATAACTGACTATTTACACATTAGGAACCCATTGTCTGCTTGGCAGCTATGTAGGCACAGTCCTACCCGTTGCTGACATTGCGCAATCAGAAGGCGCCTAATCAACCAATCAGTCTCTCCCTGTGCCCCCTGTGCATACACGCACGCACAAGGTCTTGAGGACATCAGATGTCCTTGTCTCCACCTACTACTTGGAGACAGGGTCTCTCACTGAACCTGGAACTAGCCTAGCAGCTCCCGAACCTTAGACCCTGCATCCCGCCTGGACCCGCCTCTGCCCCGCCCCTCATAGCTCTGGCACATGTGGCCACACCTGGCTTTCTCTATGGCTGCTGGGGCTTAGAACTCAGGTTCTTACCCCCATAGCCATCTCCCCAGCCCTGCACACACACACACACACACTCTCTCTCTCTCTTTCTCTCTCTCTCTCTCTTCTCCCCTTATGATTTCATCACATACCATTTCTCCCAAATATACGTCATAGTTGTGAACCACGTAAATTCATTCTTTTAACAGACCACAGTCTGTGCAGCCTCTGCCCCACCACTGGAGCAGTTTCCAGTGAATGACAGTAATACGCGAGGCAGCTGTAAAGGCCTCTCTGCAGAGCCGGGCGCCCACTCGGGAGGCAGAGGCAGGCGGATCACTGTGAGTTCAAGGCTGGCCTGGTCTATCAGTGCAGGACAGCCAAGATAACATAGAGAAACCCTGTCTTGAAGGTGGGGGGGGAGTCTCTCTGCAAATATTTTTCTGCTGTTGAATTATTTTCCCAGAATGTATTCCCCAAAATGGGATAATCCCCCTGCCCCCACCAAGTAATGTTAGTGATGAAACAAATATCAAGTAAGCGCTCTACCACTGAGCCAGTCACTGGGAATTATAGGCATACCCTGTAACCCTAAGCCCTAGTGGATTCTAGTTTTGCAATCATTTACAAAAAAAAAAAAAAAAGAAAGAAAGAAAGAAAAGAAAGAAAAAAGCCTATGGCAAACATTGCTAAATGCCTCTCCAGGAGGCATTATTTTATAGTGCCAGGAATCTACATGTTTCTTCAGAACACGTTTTTATCTCTGGTGCATGCCAGTGGTTTCATTCAGTGAATTCTTTTTCGTTTTACTAGTCCTTGCTGGTAGATACTTCCCGTGGGTGCGTGAACTAGCTTGCTCTTTGTTCAAATAGGTCTCTTTCTCTTTTTAACGGGTATGCTGGTGATTCAGTGTTTCCTTATCAAATCAAATTTCTACATATATATGATTTGAATTTTTTGTTTGCTTGCTTTTTGTTTTTAGAGCCGAGGATAACCTTGAACTTCCGACTCTCCTGCCTCCACCGTATTGCTAGGATGGCAGTGCTGGGGACCACAGGCTTCGAGGATGCTAAGCAATCAAGCGCTCTACCAACTGGGAACTACAGCCTCGCCTGCTTTTTGTGTTTGAGGGGCTCACCATGGAGCTTAGGCTGGCCTCGAACTTACAATTCTCTTGCTTCCACCTCAGAGTCCTGGCATTATAGGTTTACGCCATGAGCGTTTAAACTTTATATGTAATCGAAGTTGACCATGTAGTGATTGATTTCCTGCGCTGGTTTCTACAAACAGGAAATGCGCCACCTCCGAGCCCTGAAAAAAAAGGCATCCTTTCTCTAACCCCTAAACTTTCCATCTGGACTTTTCCCAAAGGCCCCTGGATCCCACAAAGGGGACGACAAGAGTGTTTCTCTTCAGCATCATTTCTCCACGGGAGCCCCAACTAAACACACGCTCCTCCACAGCTGCCTCCAACCCCGGCTCAAAAGGACAAGCGGAGCCTGCTGCTCGTCTCCAACTGTATGCACTCTTTAAGTTTGTCTGCCTCCTCTCTTCTTCGACCCTCCCACCCTCCACTGCTGACAGCCCAAAGGCTGCCTGGCGCTCCAGTCCCATGCTGGCCCTCCGTGGCTCCCTCCACCGCACCCATCACAGAAGGACCTCATTTTCTTTCATTCACATGAAGGCAAACAAACATTTCTGGCAAAAAAGAAAGAAAGAAAGAAAGAAAGAAAGAAAGAAAGAAATTAATTTCCCAGGAAAAGAAATAAGTAAACCATATCCTAGTAGACACACAGAAAGTATAAGAACAGCATTGGATTATAGAGATTTCATATCCTGTTTAAATGTCATGTCCTATTTAAAAGTTAAATCCTATTTAACTATAGATTGGCTAACCTGTCTGTCTAGTGGTTTTGGTTTTTGCCTCTAAGATTATATATTAAAAAAATCCACTTTTTTTTTTTTTTTTTTTGGCGTATAAAATCCCACGTTCTGTATCCAAGCATCACTACTGTTTCCCTGCTGAGCCCCATAACAACCTTAAAAGAAACGTGGTGTTTCTCTTATCTTAGAGCTAAGAAATCACGACTGAGTCTTTATGGACCTTGAAATGTGGGGACACTGTACCTCCCCTAATCTCCGCGTCTCAGGCCTCAGCCCACCAGGGCAGCTACAGTGATGGTGGGAGGGTCTTGGGGGGGGGTCATTTGTGCTTCTGCTTAGAAGGTGCAGTGAGGTGTGGGGGCAGGTCAGTGGGCAGCTTGAGGCCCTCCAGCTTTACCTGAATGAGGTGGTTACTGGCCAGCGCCCACATCAGGCAACCTCGAATTCACTGTCTTTCTTGGTGTTGGCACCTTGATCTTGCAGCTGACAGCAGGGAAGGGCGAAGGCGTGTGTGTGTGTATGTGTGTAGATCTTGTAGTGTTGCCCTTTCCAGGCCCCATTCAGCACTGTCCACACCCTCACCGTGTATGTAGCCACACCCAAAGGGCCTGTTCACAGTGCCACTGAGACTGCCTACAAGCATGTCGGGGAGTCCTTCAGATCCGCTCTTACCGTCAGCCGGATGACGTTGTTGGCCAGCACATCATTCACAAAGTCCAACATCTCAGACTCCAAGGCACGAGACTTGCTGATGTCCTGGGTCTGTAAGAGTCTCGGCGTTTCCCACAGGAAGTCAACAGGAAGGGTCTGAGGTTCCTTTGCTATCTTCTGACATATCCTGTTCACCACCTCCTTAGCCTGTCTCCTGCAGACACCGGACATCTCCTCTGTGAGGGGACAGATGATGATGGGATGGACCATCACCGGGTCACTGAACTTCCAGAGAGAGGCATTTCTGGGCAGGCTGGTATCTCTGAAAAGGTTCTGCCTCGGAGAACTTCTGGTTGTTAGGCTAGAACCAGTTAATGTAAACTTGGGCCACCCTTGGTGTGTCAATCAGCTTCACCAGCAACCATAAGTGCACCCTGCCCCCACCAGCTGCTGCGCCTCCATCGGGTGAGTCTTACTCAGCACCACACTGATCTTATTATCATCATGATTTCGGAGGAACTGGGAAACTTCTGAGAACTCGGGAGTTGTCTGGCTTGTGGGCACACTGAAGGGCAGGATGATGCAGTCCACACACACTTGGTGAAGCACTCAAGGACAGACAGAGTCACAGCCTCGACTGAAGCGTTCCTTTCCTCTGGACAGGATCCCAGGAGCGTTGATGTCCGCCCTTCTCAGCTGCCATCTGGAAGAGCTAGGCTCCTCTTTTACACCGGGCATGCTTGCTGATCCCCCTGAAAACGAGGCCAGAGATGGAGCTTCTGTGGGACAGACTGGTGCTTGAGGGTTGGACACAGTTGCCGGGGCGGTGGTGGTGCATGCCTTTAATCCCAGCACTCGGGAGGCAGAGGCAGGCAGATAGATCTCTGTGAGTTCGAGGCCAGCCTGGTCTACAAAGTGAGTCCAGGACAGCATGTAGTCCAGGCTAGGCTCAAACATATGATCCTCCTGTCTCAGTTTCCCAAGTGCTGGGATTACAGGTGTGTGTGATGCCATACCTGGCTTTAACTTCACATCTACAGCCTCTGCTTGTGCCTGCACTCCCTGACCCCTGGCCCCTTGAAACCTCCCTGACACTTCACTGAGGGAGTGTCTACTCTGTCATAGGTTGGCAGAAGGTGTCAATGCTATTGCCATTCGGAGATCTCTGGCTTCTTCCTGATCCCATGTTTCCCTGCGAGAATGGCCAGTTCTCACTCCCTTTCCACCATGACTACCATGTCTTGACATATACCGGGTCTTCCTTTGCTTAGAGGATAATATATGCCATCTCCTTAAGACTCCAACAAAAATAATAATTTTTTTTTTCCAGGAGGGAGGGTATGCCTTTGACCTCAGGATTTCCTGCAGGAAAGACAAATCCTCTACCACTGAGCCACACCCCAGCCCCTCACTGGGGGATTCTAGGCAGGTGCTCTACCACTGAGCCACACCCCAGCCCCTCACTGGGGGGATTCTAGGCAGGTGTTCTACCACTGAGCCAAGATTCTAGACAACCCTTCTACCACTGAGCCACACCCCCTCTCCTCATTGGTAGAATCTAGGCGGGCATTCTACTGTTGAGCCACGCCCCCAGCCCCTCACTGGTGAGTTCTAGGCACGCGCTCTACAGAGAAGTCATGACCCCATCCCAGGAATGGTTTTGAAGAATACGAATTAAGAATCGCATATAAATCTCAAGACACCGAAACTATACAGCAGCAGCCAGAGCTGCAGGAAATCACTCAAAAGCAAGCAGGTTGGGTGACTTCTAGCACCTGCTCTCTATGCTCAACTTTACGGTCACACCATCACCTCTCTTGGTAACGTCTATTCCCTGTACATCACCAAAGGAGCAAGCATTTTGCCCTTGACCACCTCATCCCACCAGTGGCTCTGCTTCTGTCATGCCCTCCCTCCCTTCCCAGCTACACTGCCCGCCCCCTCCATCCCAACCCTAAAAGTCCCTTTAACTGTCAGGAAACCTGACCCTAAAGACATGGATGGTCCCATTACTAAGAGATACCACCAGGTATTTGCCATCTACCATGGTGGTTACCCGGGGCTTTTCCAGGCCATGGTATGCTGTTAGGAAGTCACCAAGAAGTGACCCCTTGGGATCCAGGATCACCACCTTGTTCACCTCTCGAAGGGTCAGAAATATATAGCCCTTCTTATCCACCGACACAGAACCTGGCTGGCAGCCATGTAAACCAGGGCCCTTGTATTCCCAGATCACCTGGCCTAGGCCGTCACAGAAAACCACGCTATTCTGCTGCCAATCGGACCCTACAAAATTGCCCTGGGGGCTAGTGGTCAAGAACACCAGTGCCCGCTGGCCCCGGCTAGCCTTGCCTCCGGGGATAAAGCGAGTGGCCAGGCTGCCTTCCTTCTTGTACACCTCCACATGGCCTGCCACGCTGACAGCTACCCTGTCTCCACACGGCATTGCGGCCACAGCGTGGCTTGACTGGGTGAGGCTCAGGGACCTGCGCCACAGAACGTCCCCCTCGGGACTGACAAGATAGAGCTTCGCGTTGGCGGAGAAAGCCACGGCGTTCTGCAGAGCCGCCACGCTGCACGGGGAAGAGCCGTCAGGAACCGGCACTGTGCCCTTGTAGTCGCCGTTGAGGGAAAAGCGTTTTAAGACCCGGTTCTGTTCATCTGCCACCAAGATCTCCTGGGGGCCATAGGGACATAGCCCGGTGATGCGTGGAGAACGCTTGTCCCCAGGCATCCTCGTGGGGAAACTCCAGGAAAAAACAGGCCGAGGGAGGAGGCCTGAGCCTTCTAGGTTTGGCCTCAGAATGGGGCTGGGTTCCCGAGAAACGGGCTTGCCCCTGCCTTTGCACTTTTTCTTCTTGTTAGATCTGTTCCCCCTTTCGACTAGGACTTCGTCATCTTCTAGAGGGTCCTGGGCTTTGCCTTCTTTGGGAGTCAGGGCTCCATCCTTACACGGGAGCTGGCCCCCACCCTGCTTCCCTATCTTGTTCCTATCTTCCCCATGGCTTTGAGCTTCGTCTCCTCGTTGGGTACCAGCTCCACCCTTCCCACTGTCCTTCTGCGACTGTTTTGGCTCCTCAAAAGAGAGTCGAAGCAGGTGGCAGTTCTTGTCCTGGAGCCCCGGATGGAGTTCCAGATGGGGCAGTACACAGCGAGTGGGCCCAGGTGTCCACGGAGAGTCCTGAAGCTGGCGCAGGCGCTGTGTGATGGCTCCCTCCAGCGAAAGGATCTCTGCCTCCAGACCGAGGCTGAGCACCCGACGGGCAAAGGCAGCAGCCGCCTTGGCCACCTGCTCCCGGCTCTCTATCTTGGTCAATCTCTCTCTAGTAGCCTCTTCAGCCGTTTCCACAAGGGCGCGGAGCTGGCCCAGCACTTCCTGTTTCTGGGCCAGCAGGGACTTGAGGATTCGTTCCGCTGCCTCCTCTACCTGCGTCCCCACACTGGCTGCCTGCTCCCGAAGCAGGGCCAGGGCTTCTTTTTCTGCCACCCGGGTGGCTTCTAGCTCCACCAAATTGCTGTCCACGCCTGCCAATAACTCCTCAAGGCCAGGTTTCCGGGACCGCACTGCTTCCGCCAGGGGCAAGCAGGGGTGATCGATATGGGGACCCAGGCGGCAGTCCTTGCAGAGCAACTGAGAACAAGGTTGGCACATGAAGCAGAGGGCTTCCCCTGGGTGCTGGGGACACTGGGAGGCCTGGCGTTCTCGGGCCTCTTCATCATACCACCCGGCCCTGTAACCCACCAGGTCAACGACACGGTGTTTGTGGGTCTGACGGGAGCAGCGATGTCCATCGGCACAGGCTTGGCATAAGTCATCCGCACAGTCCAGGCACCGGGCTGTGGCCGGTCCCCCAGAGCTTTTGCCTCCCACCAGAGGGCAAAGAGCACAGGTTGGCTTCCCTGAATGTATGTCTCCTGGAGCCCTGGCCTTGACAAGGTCCAAGAGCCCATTGACAAAGAAGTTGGTCTTAAAGGCGGCCACACCTTCACGGGGGACAGGCACAGTCTCCCGACACTCAGGGCAGCGGACCTGGCCACCGATGTCCAGTTGGGCCAGACAGTCCTGGCAATAGGTATGCAGGCATGGCAGGGTCTTGGGCGTGTGTAACTGCTCCAGGCAAATTTTACAGGCCAGGAAATCGCTGCTTAGAGCTTCAAGCAAGGTTGGGGAGGAGACTTTGGAGTCCATGCTATAAGGGAAGGGGCAGAGGTCAGAGGTCAGAGGTCCATTGGCCACGCCCCCATCTTAGTCTGGTCCTCCCACATACACTTCATTGTGGCCCCTCCCCAACTCCTTCCTGATGTCTGCACTCACCTGGATGGCTGGTCAGTTCTGGCTTCTAGAAGGCACTGGCTGCTAGGGGAAGGCTGCCTTTCTTCCGCTTTGCAGACACTCACCAACCGCAAACATGCAAAAGCTGTGAGGTGGTGCTGAGCCTGTGGGAAAAATGAGACAGGGAAGCCCCTACCTCAGTGATGGAGTAATCTAATTATTCATGTACCAGGTCCCGGGCCAAAGGTAAGGTATAGGCCAAGCCCTTCTGGTCTCCTGTAGTCTAGACTAGGTTCAAACTTGCCTTGGAGCCAAGGATGACCTTAAACTTCTGAACTTCCTGCCTCCACTTCCTGAGCCCTGGGGTTACAGGTGAGCACTATGCCAGCACACCCAGTTTCCGTAGCACTGCGGAGGGAAGGGAACCTAAGGCTTCGTGCTACACTCCAAGGGTCTGGCCGCTCGGAGCTCGTTCCTCCTGCCTAGCCCCCTGAAGCGCTGATGTGACAAGGCATGGGGTCCTGTCACCAGGTGGGGTTATAGGATTCAAGCGGCAGTCAGGGAGGACACACAGAGTGTCAGGTGCGCGGCAGCACCCCGATTTTCTACGTTGGCCCAGAGTTCCGTTAAGTCTTAGTTTCCTTTGTCTGCTGGGAGGGTGGGGGCCCAGGCCTACTTCCTGCCCCAGCTGTTTTTGAAAGTAACCCCAGGTTCACCTCCTCCCTTCTGCTGGACCGAAGGGGTCACGCAGATCTGACTTTGCCTCCCTGGAGCCTTTTACTTTTACCCTTTCCTAGCAAATGCATGCTAGAAACTTCTCTGCAGAGAAAGCACAGTGAGTCTCCAGCACACGCTGGGTGGCATCCTAGCACTTGGGAGCCTGAGACAGGAAGACTGCCACAAATTCAGAGGCTAGTCTGGGTTACAAAGTGAGTTTCCAGACAGCCTGGGGCTACAATCCTGAGTTCTGGCTGAGCCTGTGCTGGGGGTGAGCGGAGGAAGAAGAGGGGGTGTGGGGGTGGGTTCTGAGACCTAGCTTTAAAAAAAAGAGAGAGAGAGACATAAAGAAAGACTGATTGATTGCTATTACACTTGCCCCTGTTCCCAGTGTTGTGAGAGGAAGGGGGTTGGGGGTGGGGGCGTTTGTCTCCATTCAGGGTGGGTAGGACTCCCAGACACAGGATGGGAGGTTGAGGGACCGGGTCTACCTCTCGGGCCTTCCAGGTCTCCCCGAGCCCTCTCTCCCCACCCTTCCTTTTCCTCTCCCGGGCTTTCTCACTCCCCTCCCCTTCCCCCTCTCCCCTCCTCCCAACCTCCTCTTTCTGGGTTGTGGCTGTTAATCGTCACCCGCACCCCATCTCCTTACCCAGCCACAGCTGATCTTGGACTCTCTCAGCAGGATCCAGGGAACCCCGAAATCCCGCTACCGCCGGCAGTTGACTACCTGCCAGAGAAACAAAACTGAAAGTAATCGTACTGTGGTGCAACTTCCGTCCCCGGCCCGGGACAGCTACTCTGGGCCGCAAACCCCGCCTTCCTCCCCACCCCACCCTGGAACTCTCCGTTCCGGGCCAGCCAGGGAAGTGAGGAAGGTCTGGGGGCCACGAACCTGGGCGCCCGGTAGCCCCAGCCTCCAGCTATCAGCTAGAGTGTGTGTTGCAAACAAGACACTGCCCCAGGATATCTGTTCTCTGAGCGCGCTTATTGGGTCAGGATGTTTATGTGTGTAGCACGGAATGACAGATGGGTGATGGGGCCAGTGGGCGAGGCCCGTCGTTGATCCTTTGCTAACCACAGTTGAAGCTGCGAGCCGCAGATAAGAACATCACTTCCAGGGCTTCGCGCAGGCTTCCTGGAGGAAGCTCGGTCTAGAGATGTATTTGAGGAGGCCTCAGAGCTTTGGGGTTTTCCGAGGCAAGGGCTTTTTCTGAGAGCAACAGGTGTGCAGGGACAGAGAAATAAGCCAGATGAGGTGGGGTGGGGGCGGGGGTGGTAAGATGGGGGGTGGAGGTTGGGGGGGAGCACGTCTGTAATCCCCGCACTGGGGAAGTGGAGGCAAGTAGAGCACAGGTTCGACACCCTTCGACATTTAGTAAATTTAAGGCCTATGGAAGCTACTGGATCCCCTGTCTGGGGGAAAAAAAAAAAAAAAAAAAAAAGGAATCACACAGCTCTCCAGAGTAGCTGGAGGATAAAGCACGCAGATGAGGGAGGAACTGAGTAACACGGTTTCATGTCACAGGACAAGTAGTTCATCAAAGTGAAGACAGGAAATCATTCAGGTGGTGCCTGACTTAACACGTCACCTTGACAATCTTTCTACTTTTTTTCTTCCCCTCTCTCTCCCAGATTTCATGCTTCCTGGTGGTGTAAAAGCGACATGTTCCGCAAAAACAAAACAAAACAAAAAACCACGGTACTTTTGTTTGATTGTTTAACATATGTATTTATTTAGACGAAGTCTTGCTAGGTAGCAGCAGGCTAGCATCAAGTTCTAGATCCTTCTACCTGGGCCTCCTGAGTGTTGGTATCATAGGTGTGCACCACCATACCCTGCCTTTGGATTTGATATGGAGGCTCAGAAACAAACAAACAAACAAATTCTAAGGGAAGGACTGGAGGAGGAAACTAAGAGCACATGGGCAGGGGGGACTTTAGATGAGGCTCACACTGGTAGAATGCTTGCCTAGCGTGCAAGAGGCCCTGGGTTCCACCCCAGCACCGAATAAACTAAGTGTAGAGGTGCACACCCATAACCCCAGCACTTAGGGGGTGGAGGCTGGAAGATCAGGAGTTCAAAGTCATCCTCAGTGTACAGCAAGTACCAGGCCAGCCTGAGTACATACGACCCTGACTCAAACTGTTAGGGTTCAAGCATAGCTGCACCCTGACCACTCAAACACCAGACTCAGATCGATGGAAGTTTATTTGACCACTGAACAGCAACTGACTGGTCAGGGATGTAATCTGGGCTCAAAAGAGCCAGACTATGATATTGGTAACAAGGACTGACCAGTCAGGGCAACGGTCCAAAATCAGACTGTGACCTTGGTCTGCTTCTAAGGCAGGCTTTTTATAAGAAAAAAACTGTAGTCAAGTAACAACCAGGTAACAAAACCATAACCAGGTAACAAGCAACAAAACCATAAGCAATTAGTAACCAGCTTACAAAAATCACAACCAAGTAACATCCAGGTATCCAGGCATAGGAAGCAACATTACATCATTTTGACTAGCTAGACAAAGCGTTTCTAACTGACCTTTAATTTGATTGGTTCTGTAGCTGGGGAACATTACAGAGTATCCAGGTAACAAAGTATACAAAGTTTGAGAAATGAAACCGTAGAGACATAATCACATAATCTTTGGAAGGCAGAGCCTGAAAACTTAAACTTCATTTCACCTTATAATCAAGATGGAGACTAAAAAACAACAACAACAACAACAACAAAATGGCTACAATTATGCTATGTTAAAGGATGAAGCAGGTTGCAACAAAACAAAAACAAATGGATGTGGGCTTCAGAGCATGGGACAGACCAAAGAGTCCCTCCCTCTCAACTCTCCCCCTCCCAACTCTCCCCCTCCCCCCACTTACCAACTGAAAAGCAAGACTTCCAGCAGAGTTAAAACATTTGCTGTAAAGGTTGCCAACTTGAAGACCTGTCCTTTTATTTGTTTGTTTGTTTGTTTTTGAGACAGAATTTCTCTGTGTTAGCCTTGGCTGTCCAGGACTCACTTTGTAGATCAGGCTGGCCTCAAACTCACAGCAATCCGCCTGCCTCTGCCTCCCAAGTGCTGAGATTACAGGCGTGCGCCACTGCACCTGACTGAAGACATGTCCTTGTAGCTGGAGATATTTAAAAAAAAAAACGGGCTGGCAAAATGGCTCAGCAAAGAAAGGTGCATGCCACCAAGGCCGAGGACCAGAGCTCAATTCCCAGAACCCCCATGGTAGAAGGAAGGAACCGACTCCCATAAGCTGTTCTCCGACCTCCACATCTATCTAGGCCATGGCACTTGTGTGTCCACACACATTAACAATCAAGTTAATTTTTGTTTGTTTGTTTGTTTTTCAAGACAGGGTTTCTCTGTGTAGCCTTGGCCATCCTGGACTCACTTTGTAGACCAGGCTGGCCTCGAACTCACAGCGATCCGCCTGCCTCTGCCTCCCGAGTGCTGGGATTAAAGGCGTGCACCACCACGCTCGGCAAAAACGTGTTAAGATAGCAATAAAGCAGGCTTAAGATCTACGAAGTAAGCCCCAGTACAGCCCTTCTCCCCTCCCAGTCAACTGTGGATTGTTTTGTTTTTTCAAGTCAGGTTCTCTCTGTGTAGCCCTGCCTGTCCTGGACTCACTTTGTAGACCAGGCTGGCCTCGAACTCACAGCGATCCGCCTGCCTCTGCCTCCCGAGTGTTGGGATTAAGGGCGTGCACCACCAACTAGGCTTAATTTGGGTTTAACTTCCCCTTTTTAGTTTCTTGAGTTGAGTGCTCAAGAAACTAAAAGGCTTGTAACAAGAATAAATTAAAAAAAAAAAAAAGTAAACCATAGCAAACAGTAACAACCGTGCATATCTGTCAAGAACGATCTAAAAATCTAGCGGTCTTGGTTTCTCAATCAAAAGAGAAAAGCTAGTTGAGCAAATTAAGAACAAAATTCATTTTTAAAATTTATTTTAATGTGTTTTGTCTCTAAGAAAACATCTTACCCTTCAAAGACAGAAACTAACTTAAGACAAAAAAAAAAGTTATAAAAGAAAATGTCACTACCCTCATCTCTTGGAAAATTGAAATAAAACTAAAATGTGTGTTGAACCTTAAAAAAAAAAAAAAAAAAGAAAGAAACTAAAAGGCTCAGGCGTGGGACTCAGCGGACAGCTTGCAGGAATTCACTTCTCTCCTTCCTCCGCAGGAATCTGGGGGGTGGAACGCAGGTTGTCACGCTTGGGGGCAAGCACAGTTACCTGCTGAGCCATCTCATCAATCCCTCTTTGCTCTTTTCTGAAATAAACTTTTAAAGCTGTATGTTGACCTGGAAGCCTTGCTTTATCTTCCTGCAGTCTGTGCTGGCAAATGTTCACTGTCTAGCTTTGGAGGAAAAAAAATTACTATTTACTGTACTTGCAAACTTCTGCTTTGTTTTTTGAAACAGGCTCTCCCGGGGCTCAGGCTGACCTCAAATTTACTGTATAGCAGAGGCTGGCCTCGAACTCCAGATCTCCCTCTCTCCAACTTCTGGAGTGCTAGGGTTACAAGTGTGCACACGACTGCTCTTGGCCTCATTTACAAGTTTCTGAGGTATCAGTGTTCCCACTCTGGTGGATTTATTTTTGGTTGTGAGCCTAGCCTTTGACGGCTGAGCCATCTCTCCAGCCCATACTCTGGTGGATTTAAAGAAGTCGATTTGAAATCACAAAACATGCTGGGTGGTGGTGGCGCATGCCTTTAATCCCAGCACTCAGGAGGCAGAGGCAGGTGAATTGCTGTGAGTTCGAGGCCATCCTGGTCTACAAAACGAGACCAGGACAGTCAAAGAAAAAAGAAAATAAATTACAAAACATGAATTTGGGAAGAGACTCAAAGAACTTCTGTGAGCCAATACAAACCTGCCCAATGCATCACTTCCTGTCAGTCTTGTTAGCTCTATTTTTCTTTTCTGTTTACAGGAGTTTCTTAGTCACAGTTATTTATTTTGTGATGTATGTGTGAGTATGTTTCTGCACCTGGGTAGAGATCAGAGGACAAAGTGCAAAGGTCAGCTCTCTTCCTCCGCCATGTTGCAGTGGCCACGCTTGGCAGCGAGCTTCTTTACTGCTGAGGCTTACCCTTGGCCCTGTTTTGTTTTTGTTTTTTTGTTTGTTTGTTTTTGCTTTTTATGAGACAGGGTTTCTCTGTGTAGCCTTGGCTGTCAAGGACTCACTTTGTAGACCAGGCTGGCCTGGAACTCACAGCGATCCACCTGCCTCTGCCTCCCGAGTGCTGGGATTAAAGATGTGCGCCACCACGCCTGGCTTGGCCCTGTATTTTTAAGTTTCATTAAACTAAAAATATTTTTCTAATTGGGTTTTTTCATTTTTGTTTTTGTTTTTTAGATCCACAGGTTACTTAGGAGTATGTTGTTCAGATTTTGTAGTGTGTGTGTGTGTGTGTGTGTGTGTGTGTGTGTGTGTGTGTACAAGAGAAAGAAAGAGAGGCCATGAGCACTTGAGAGGCAGAGGCAGGCGAATTTCTGAGTTCAAGATTAGCCTGGTCTACAGAATTAGTTCCAGGACAGCCTGGACTACACAGAGAAACCCTGTCTCAAAAAAAATTATATATGTGTGTGTGTGTGTGTGTGTGTGTGTGTGTGTGTGTGTGTGCACGCACCTACATAATGGTTGTCTCATGGGGCAGAAATCGCTGCAATAGGTTAAATTTGGTAATATCACAGAGTGCTGCTTGCAATTATTTATTTATTTATCTTGGGTGTTTTTTTTTTTTTTTTTTTTTTTCCCTTCCTGGGATAGGGTTTCTCTGTGTAGCCTTGGCTGTCCTGAACTTGCTTTGTAGACCAGGCTGGCCTCGAACTCACAGCAATCGGCCTCTGCCTCCCAAGTGCTGGGATTAAAGGCGCCTGGCAATTCATTTGTTTTTAAGACTGGGTCTTGCATCACCACATTGGCTTCATCATTTCTATGTACCCAGGAACGGCCTTGAACTTTGACCCCTCTGCCTCTGCCTGTCAAATGCTGGGATTACAGGCATGTGTCATCGTGCCTGATATGCCTGATTTATCATTGCTTTTCTTAGACAGTAAAAATGACTTACTAGACCATAGAGATAAACGTTAATTTAAAATGCTTCTAAATGTGGCATGGTGGTGCACACCTTTGATCTCAGCACTAGAAGCAGGCAGATGACTGTGAACTGGAGGCCAGCCTGGTCTACAGAGTGAGTTCCAGGATAGTCAGGGATACATAGGGAAACTCTGTCTCAAAACAAACAAACAAACGAACAAACAAAAAGGTTTCTCAATGGGAAGGGATATATTTTCAAAGAAACAATAATTTTCTCTATCTCATCTCTGGTCTTGATAAAGATAATTCATTTTAATTAAAAAAAAAAAAAGTGGAGGCTGGTGGGCGGTGGTGGTGCACGCCTTTAATCCCAGCACTCTGGAGGCAGATCTCTGTGATCTGGTCCTATAAAGAGAGGTCCAGGACAGCCAAGGCTACACAAAGAGAAACCCTGTCTCAGAAAAAAATAATTAAAAATTAAAAATTAAAAAAATAAAAGTAGGTTTGGGGAGAAAGCTCAGGTCATAAATACTTGCTGAATAAACAGGAGTGTGAGCCCCAGAGCCTGTGTGAAGACGCATGTAATGTCAGTGCTAGGAGGCAGGGCTTGGGGGCTCACTGGCCAGCAGACAGAGCTGCATTGGTGAGCTGCAGGCCGGCTCTGTGGTGCACGCCTGTAATCCCAGCACTGGGGAGTGGCGGGGGGAGAGGTAGAGGCAGGCAGATCTCTAAGTTCCTGGCCAGCCTGGTCTACAGAGTCAGTTCCAGGATAGTCAGGGATACGTAGGGACTCCTGTCTTGGAAAAAGAACAGCAACAAACCAAACCAAAGTAGGCTGACGGTAAGGAATGGAACATGAAGTTGAATTTTGACTTCCACAGGAGTGCCCCTTGCACATGCAAGCACACTGACACACACACACACACACACACACACACACCCAGGAGTGGTGATATACACTTGCAGTTTCAATTTGGGCTAGAGGCAGGAAAGAGCAGGAGTTTAAGGTATGTGGTGGGTCTGAGGCTAACCTGGTTGAAAACAAGACATTGGTGCTCACACACTGTTGTTTTTGCTTTTGTTTTCCATACTGAATATAAGAAGAGAGCCTGGTGCAGTGGCTCACACCATTAATCCCAGCACTCAGGAGGCAGAGGCAGGCAGATCTCTGTGAGTTCGAGGCCAGCCTGGTCTACAGATTGAGTCCAGGACAGCCAAGGCTACACAGAGAAACCCTGTCTCGAAAAACCAAAACTGTACAAAGAAGGGAAGTGAAAGAATGGTAGAAACTACCTAGACTGTGGCCAAACCGAACTGTAATTACTGAGAGGAAACTCTCCTTCAGAGCACTCATGAGAGTGGGTGAGGAACTTTAGAATAAAAAAATCAGGTGTGTTATTTATTTTTTATTTAACACAGGGTCTCAGTAGGTCGCCCTGGCAGGCCTGGAATGCGCTGTGTTGAAATATGGTATACGTAGGGGCTTTTTCTAATCACCCGTTCTATCTCCCAAGTAACTGATGCAGAAAGCACTAGAGCTGGGCAAATATTCATCTGCCCTAACCTAATTATTGTTAGCCCAGCCACTTCCCAGCCGTGTACCCCTGATTTGCCATCTCAGTTTCTGCTGTCTCTGTCTGTCCTCATGGTGAGCTCCTCTCCCCACCTCACGGCTCCTACCTGAGCCCAGTCATTGGCTGTTCAGAATTGTATTAACCAATCAGAGATTTGGGGGAGCATTCTTTACAGAACACTGACACGGGGGATTCTTTAATAATCGTGAAGACTGAGACTGTCACTTGATCTCGGGGAACAGAAATCAGGATCTGAACACACAGAACACAAGATCAACCGCCCCCAACAGCACTATGTAGACCAGGCTAGCCTGGAATGCACTATGTAGACCAGGCTGGCCAGGTTCAGTGGTGTGTGTTGCGCCATCTCTCTGGGCTGGGCTCTCTTTTTAGTAAGAACTTCCTGCTACAGGGACAGGTCAGTTCTTGTCTTTACCTTAGCTTCACCTGTGTGCACGTGTCTGTTTCATTGATAGCATGAGGGTCAGAAGGTCAGAGGTCAACCTCTGTTGTCTCTTCTCAGGAGTCATCTACCTTATTTTTTGAGTAGGGTCTCTCCGTGCTTTGGAAGTCACCAAATAGGCTAGGCTGGCTGTCCTGGGAGTCTCGGAGATCCACCCACCGACTTCCCCAGGTGACATGCCATCACGTGGGTTCTGGGGCTCAAAGTCAGTCCCTAATGCTTGCAGAGACTGCAGGCCCCACCGGCTTTTCTCTTCCTAATTTTATTTTCCATTTATCTCTGGGGTTCGTTAATGAGCTGAGCAGAGAAACCGCCACCCCCCCCCCACCCCCCCACCCCCCCGCTGTCATCCTTTGCCAGGTGACCACGTGCAGCTAGAGAGCTCATGCAGCGTTCATCTGCGCTTAATTCTCAGCTCTTGATTTCCGCTGGTTCCCTTACATGTGGCTTACATCGTCCAACAGAACCATCAACGGGCCGACAAGTTGACTCAGCATGTAAAGGGGCTTGCTGCCAAGAATAACAACCTGAGTTCGATCCCTAGGACCCACCCGGTAGAAGGAGAGAGCCAGCAAATTGTCCTCGGATGTCCACATGTGTGTGGTGGCACGTGCACGGCCCTCTCCCATAGATAAATAGATAAAGAAAGACAGATGTAATGATAAATAAAAATAAAATAATAAAGCTCTAAAAGAAAATTACATTCTTGGGGGGGGGGTCGTTAGACTAAAAACAGCCTAGAATAAAATGAACTCATAATGCTCATTTAAGGATTTTTAAAATTCCATTTTATTTATTTTTAATCTTGTGTATTGGGAGAAGGCACGTGTGGAAGTTGAGAGTTGGGCCTGTCTTTCAGCCATGCGTGGTTGGCCACCATGTGGTCCAGGGGCTTGGGCTTAGGTTGCCGCGTTTGGTGGCAAGCGTCTTTACCATGATGCTTATTTGAAACTTCAACTGACGCCTGGTATGTAGTACGGGCCTGTAATCCTGACACTTGGGAGGCCGAGTAGTAAAAGGAGAGCAAGCCTAGCCTGGGCTGAAAATACAGGCCCGGGGCTAGATCCCCAGAACGAACAAAACAGAACAACAAAACCCGGACGAAACAGAACCGCACAACAGCGACGACGACGGACGACGGACGACGGACGACGACGACGACATCAACAACAACAAACTTGCCCGGCTCCTGGGCAAAGCAAGATAGATTTGGAACCATCTACACCAAAGCTGTTTTAACTACCCTCGCCCACCAGAGGGCGCTAGCGCACCTTCTGACCTTACACTAATGAATGGCCATTTTTTTCCACTCCCCATAAAAACCACTTCTCTTCCTTTCTGAACCTCAAGGGGTCCTTTGCCTCCCCTGGGATATACAGTCTTCCAACGAGAAAAAAAAAATCATAATGTTGCCATGGCAACTCTGCCTTCCTTGTGTTTTTCTCCTTAGCTAATTGGCTTGGGGTAGAACGGTTCCCCTGTGAGAGGCTCCCCTGGGGGGCGGGGGGGGGGGGAAGGGAGGGAAGGACACTCATTCAGGGAGGGAGGTCCGGGAAGATTCCAAGACAATAGGCTCGTGGGGTGTGGTGCAGAGGGTACAGCGCCTCCTCTTAGCGCACCGAGAGCCCGGGCTTCCGACCCCAGCGCCACATAAACCTGGCATCGAGCTCACACCTGTAATCACAGCCCTGGTGGGGTGGAGGATCAGAAATCCAAGGTTTTCCTTAGCTACATACCAAGTTCAAGGCCAACCTGGGCATCCTGAGATATCACCCCCTCCGCCACCGCTCCCCCCCTCTCCCCCCGCCTCCTCTCCCCCATTCCCCCTTCCCGTTTAATTTTATAATCCCAGCACTCTGGAACCTGAGGCAGATCATCAAAAACTCAAGGACAGCCAGGATTAAGTAGTGAATTCCAGGCTACTCAAGGTTCAGAGTTAAACCTTGTCTCAATTTTTTTTTTTTTTTAAACGAGAGACTCTTTTCTGGTGACCCTTCCATATTTAGCCCTTGGGAAGAGGGATGGGCTGTTTATACATGGAAGAGCAATGGGCGAGGTCCTGATGTGCCTGTAAACTGCCTCCATCAAAAGCCCCACTCTCAGCCGGGTGGTGGTGGCGCTCACCTGTAATCCCAGCACTCTGGAGGCAGAGGCAGGTGGATCTCTGTGAGTTCGAGGCCAGCCTGGTCTACAAAGCGAGTCCAGGATAGTCAAGGCTACACAGAGAAACCCTGTCTTGAAAAACAAAACAAAACAAAACAAAAAAAAGAAGCTCACTCTCTATTTCATTTGTATGTATTTCCTGGTAGAGCATACGTGGCACCCTGAGTTCTATGGAGACAGACCACCTAAACCAGGTGAGGTGGGGCAAGCCTGCAATCCCAGCACTCAGGAGGTGACAGTGTGAAGACCAAGGTCCATCCTCCACTTGGTAGAGACTCTGAGGCCAGCCTCGACTACATAAGACTCTGTCTGGGGTGGGGGGGGGGGGGGGGTGGGGGTGGCAGGGGAAGGAATATTCCATTCAGCTCTTTTAGCATCTCTGACTCGGACGCCAAGCCTAATGACACACTCACATCTCAGTCATCAAGATAGCACGTTTTACTGCTATTGCCATGACTAATGATGGGGGGGGGGGGGAGGGAAGGGACTTAGAAACAAACACTAGGAGACACACCTTGAGGCATGCCTGAGCTGGAGTTTCTAGTGGTGTCCTGTGGGCTAGGGTCCTGGATTGTAGAAGCAACAAGACCAGCTGCAGCACTCTCCTGCTGCCATGGCCCCGCCCTCAGCCCCCATAATGGACTCCCTCATGAATTTCTTGTGTCAGCCAGTGAGGGAAGACACCTGCCTGAGGATGAAAACGATGCCTTTTTAGCCAGGTGTGGTGGCGCACGCCTTTAATCCCAGCACTCGGGAGGCAGAGGCAGGTGGATCTCTGTGAGTTCAAAGCCAGCCTGGTCTACAGAACGAGTCTAGGAACAGCCAGGCCTAACACAGAGAAATCCTGTATTGGAAAACAAACAATAAACAAACAAAGAAAAGAAAAAACTACGCCTTTAAATTACAGTGTGTGTGTGTGTGTGTGTGTGTGTGTGTGTGTTGCATGCACAGAGGTCAAAGGACAACTTGCAGAAGTCTCTCTCTGGATGGAACTCAGACTTGGCAGCAAGAGCCTTTGTCCGCTGAGCCATCTCACTGTCCTGAAACTCATTCCTTTCTAAGCTGACTTTAGTGTTAGTTGGTGGGGTTAGAAAGAGGCTTCAGTTGATAAAATGCCTGAGTGAGGACCAGAGTTGGGATTCCCAGCACCCTCAAAAATACCCAGAAGACATAACGGCCGGACCATCACCCAGGGCTCAGAGAGCAGACAGCAAACATCCTCCGAACAAGCTGGCTAGGTATGCTAGCCGAGTTAGTGAGCTCAAGGCTCAAAATGTAAGATGGAGAACAATCGAAGACTCTTAGCATCGACCTCTCAGCTCTACACACACATAAACACATACATATACTTAAAAAAAAAAAAAAAAAAAGAGCGGGGGGGGGGGGGGGGGGGTGACGCATGCCTTTAATCCCAGCACTTGGGAGGCAGAGGCAAGTGGATTGCTGTGAGTTCGAGGCCAGCCTGGTCTACAAAGAGAAACCCTGTCTCGAACCCCCCCACCCCACCCCCCAAATAGAAACAGTTTCTTTTAACAGGACAGGATTGGTATTAGTGATTTCCTCTGCCTGGGACACTGACCGATCTCTGTGGCCCCGTCCCCCCACCCCCTTCTCCTCCCCAGACCCCCCTCACCCCCCCACATCTCCCTTAAGGACTCTGCTCTGCCCTTTTTTCCTCTCTTGCGAAATCCCAGCTCCTTCAGCTTATCTTGCTTCTTAAAATAGAAGAGAGCCAATGGCCTCCATGACCTCTGTCTCCCCTCTTAGCATCCCTGCCTCATGCAGCTGAGAAAGGAGGGTGGCTTTCAACCTCTGATCCTCCTGACTCAACCTTCCTGGTGATGGGATCACAGTGTTCTCTGACCACACTTGGCTTAGGCAGTTTTCTGGGAAAGGGAACCCATGGTAGGCACGCACTAAGCTGAGCCACCTCCTCAGCTTTATAATCTTGACCCGGAAGGTCACAGTATTTCTCTTCGTACTTCCTCCCCTGAATGAGCTCACCTGGTTTTATAATCCAATTATGTTGTATCTTTTACAAGATGGTGGTGTGTTGCTCTGCTTTGGGTGACTGTAACAAAATACAGGAGGCAGGGTCACCTTACAAGGGAAAATGGTTTGTTTTGATTCAGGGTCCTGGAGGCACAAGGTTGAAGGGCTGCGTCCAGTCATTGTGGTACCCAGAGGGCTCAGGTCACCAGAGGCCAAGAGCTAGGGAGCCTGGACATGTCCCCTCTGGTTTCTCTCTCTCCCTATAGAGCCACTGGAACTAAAGCTTGGGGCCTGATAACAAATCTGGCCTGATCATGTCTGGAAGGCTCTACCCTTACAGACCACGGGCAGGTTAGGTTTTTGCTGCGGATGGGGAAGGGTGTGGAGGTTTCACAGAGGGAGAAACAAGACAGAGACTCCTTATCCAGCGTTCTCAGGCTCCTAACTCCATCAAAGAAAAAGACTCCCAAGCTGGGGAGACGACTCAGAGGGGAAAGGCACTCTCTGTGCACACCCTATAGCCCGAGTCAACCCCACCCCATAGGAAAAGCTGGATGCAGGATGCTGTCTGTCACCCAGGACTCTCCTACATGATGGTGGGAGGCAGAGACAAGCCTGGAAGCTTCTGGGCCAGCTAACCTGCATACACAGCACGGAAAGATGAAACTCCACAAAGATGAGGGGAGATGATGACTCCTGAAAGCTGTCCTGAACAGGCCCGTGTCGACGTACACACACACACACACACACACACACACACACCATATACACAGACATCCCACGTGCACACACTACACTCACCACACACATACGCCATTGTACACACCCACATCCCATGCACACACTACACATTACACCATAGACACACACAACGAGCACACCCACCCACCCACACTACACACACACACACATGTACACACATGTACACTACACATACACCATACAACCAGAGCCCATGTACACACACTGCATACACCACACACACACACACACACACACACACACATTTTTAAAAGACTTCTAGAAGCATCCATCATCCATTGTTTCCCAACCCTCCCTAGAAGCCCTTCACTGGCTGGAGTATTTTCCTTCAGTCCCTGGTGTTCAGTGGGATATGGGAAATGTCAGTTCTTTGAATGGCCGGGGTTTGGCCACAGAGACAGGCTCAGTGAGTAAAGTACGTGTACGTATGGGTGAGGACCCAAGTTTGGATCCCAGGAACCAGGGTGAAGCTGGACACGGTAGGACATACATCTGGAATCCCAGCATTCCCTCGGCGAGGAGGGAGGCAGAGGCAGGAGAATCCTGGAAATCCACAGGCCAACAACAGAAGAGAGACCCTATCTCAAACAAGGTGGAATGACACCAGCGGCTGCCCCAGGACCTCCACACACTGGCCATGCCACGCACACGGCCACACAGCCACGGACATGGGTGCACACACATCATATACACATACGAAGACTAAGTGAATAAGAAAAGAAATGACTGGAATCAGTGTGTGTGTGTGTGTGTGTGTGTGTGTGTGTGTGTGTGCGCGCGTGCGCGCGTGTGTGTGTGTGTGTTGCACATGTATATCACGCAGGGAGAAGCCATAGGTCACCTTTGGGTGCTGGTCCTCTGGATGTCATCCACCTTCCGTTTTGTTTTCTTTTTTTTATGAGCTTCTATTAGCTTTGTCTTAGGGTTTATTCTGAGCAACAGTTCAAAGGTGCATCATCCCATCACGGCCAGGAGGAGCTTAAAAGCAAATGGTCACACCCCAGCCACAATCGGGAAGCAGAGAACAATGAACGCACGCTGCTGTGCAGCTCCCTTCTCCACCAAAACGGTTCAGGATCCCAGCCAGGGAACGGTGCCGCCCATGGTGGACAGGCCATGCCACTCCATTTAATGTAATCTAGGTAATTGCCCATGGGTATGCCCAGAGGCCTGTGTCTCAGATGAGTGACTCTATAATCTGTGCAGTTGACTGTCTGTGCTATTCATCACAGACCTAGAACCGGCCATTTCAGCTAAGCTGGGTGGCCAGCCAGCCCCAGGGACCCACCTGTCTTCCCAGCACCGCCACCCTCTTGTCAAAACGAATGTCACAGCCCTCCCCGTGTTTTTTTTTTAAGGTCCCCAGCAATGGGACCCCACCCCATGCCTCCTACATAGACACCTCATCACCTTCCCCTTCCAGAACGGCCCTCTCTGGAATCTAACCCTGTTCCACTTCCTCCAGGAAGTCCTCTGGGATATAGCTATTCACAAACAAATCTCTCTTAGCCAAGTCTCCCCTGCTCTCGAGTGTGTGGGCAGCAAGCATGCCACTCATCCTTTTTCCTATCTGGCCAGGAGAGTAGGGTCTTCCTCCCCTGGCTGAGCCTCGTCCACCCTCCCCTCCCCCACCCTCACCCGGTGCCTTGTGCTCGGAGGATGCAATCCTGGCTTGTTAAGCCTAATTGAATCACTGGTCCTCTCTGTGGAGTTTCTGCCTGCTTTCCTTGTGAGCAGGGCCAGGCCTCCCGCACCCTTGCTCTGGAAGGAAACAAAGCTAAAGGAACGGCCAGCAGGCCTTCATTCTCCATCCCGGAGGACCTAAGACTTATAAATCCTGCTTTTCCATCTCTGGCTCTTTTCCGGTCACACTCTGTCTCTAAAGACCTAAAGGATGGGGCTGACAGAAGTATGAGATTAAGCTGCTGGTTCCGAGTTTATCGTGTAATAAATAAATAAGCCGCAAGGAATGCGACCAGTCTGCCGAGATGGAGGACAGTTGGCGGGGAAAGTGTCAGATCTCTGAGTCCATTAACAATGTGGCTTTTAGACACCCTCCTCCACCACCCCAGGGGGGGGGGAATCCTACATACCCCACAGGGCTGTGAGACTCTGTAGATGGAGTTTAAGTGACACCCCCCCCCCAGGCGGGGCAGGTCTAGTTCATCTGTGATGATGACACAGCAGCTGGAGGGGGCTTGGGGGGAGGGGGAGGCGGGGCAGCAGCTTCCTAGGATGAGCTGCCAGACAGGAGGCTGGTCTTACAGGGGAGCCCAACAGTGAAGGAAATTTACTGCCTGTGCTGGAGCCAGAGAAAGTGGAATTGAACTTGGGCGATAATCAGTCTGATTAGGTTTGTGCCTCCTGGAGGGAGCCAGAGGGAGGGAGGGAAGAGGAGCCAAGGAGGGGGCGGGAGGGGGGCTGGGGGGAGGGTTGAGAAGCCAAGCTAGCTAGCTAGCATAGAGGTGGAAGCCCCAGAGGTTTCCTGAGGTCAAGAGCAACTGGAGGCCTGGGAGCCAGGGTGGGGACACACACACACACACACACACACACACACACACACACACACACACTCCACTTCCCTCCCTCCCCCTCCCTCCCTCCCTCTCTCTCTCTCTAAGATGAAACAGGAACATTAGCTCAAAGTTCTAGGCCAGCCTGGGCTACACAGTGAGTTCTGTGTCAGCTGGGACTACATGGAAAGAAGTGGTCTCCCCCAAGAACAAGAAGAGAACAGCGGTGGGGGTCGGGGAGACTGAGGGACGAGCAAACCCCAAATGTACAGGGAGTGAGTACATGAGGAGCAGTTACCAGCTAGGCATACATGGGCTCAGCTGCACATGGTAAGGGAGCTGGGAGCAGGGGACGGAAGGCTGTGGCCAGAGCTGGAGGGCCCACGATGTCTCCTCCCTGTGTCAGCTTACAAGGCAGGTGCTAGCATGATGAAAAAAAGACTCAAAATTTGTTACCAGCATTGGGTGTGATGTCACAGGCCCACTGAGATCCTACTTGAAAGATTGGCAGCAAGAGGATGGAAGAAAGTTCAAAGCTAGCCTGGGCTACTAAGTGATACCCTGTCTCAAAAAGCAAAAAGAAGCCTAGGGCTGTGGCTCAGTGGTAGAGCACCTGCCTAGAATCCCCCAATGAGGGGCTGGGGTGTGGCTCAGTGGTAGAGCACCTGCCTAGAATCCCCCAGTGAGGGGCTGGGGTGTGGCTCAGTGGTAGAGCACCTGCCTAGAATCCCCCAGTGAGGGGCTGGGGTGTGGCTCAGTGGTAGAGCACCTGCCTAGAATCCCCCAGTGAGGGGCTGGGGTGTGGCTCAGTGGTAGAGCACCTGTCTAGAATCCCCCAGTGAGGGGCTGGGGGTGTGGCTCAGTGGTAGAGCACCTGTCTAGAATCCCCCAGTGGGGGGCTGGGGTGTGGCTCAGTGGTAGAGCCCCTACCTAGAATCCCCCAGTGAGGGACTGGGCTGTGGCTCAGTGGTAGAGCACCTGCCTAGAATCCCCCAGTGAGGGGCTGGGGTGTGGCTCAGTGGTAGAGCACCTGTCTAGAGTCCCCCAGTGAGGGGCTGGGGGTGTGGCTCAGTGGTAGAGCACCTGCCTAGAATCCCCCAGTGAGGGGCTGGGGTGTGGCTCAGTGGTAGAGCACCTGCCTTGAATCCCCCAGTGAGGGGCTGGGGTGTGGCTCAGTGGTAGAGCACCTGCCTTGAATCCCCCAGTGGGGGGCTGAGGGTGTGGCTCAGTGGTTAAAGTACACAGGATGCATGAAACTCTCGCTTAAATCCTCAGTGCAGGGGGAAACAATGACAACAACAAACAGCTACACATGCAGTCCCCGTATCACCTTGCTCACCATCCTCTGGCGTCCTCAACTTGTAGGTGCATCACCTTCCTTTGAGCATATCTGCCATTGTTAGCTGGCATCCCCTCAGCATATGTGTCTTTGTGTCCAAATGCCCCCTTTCGGTAAGAATGCCTTTTAGACTAAGGGTCCACCCTATTTTAATACGAGCCAATCTGTTTGGTGTCATTGCTGTAAGTACTTGGAGACAGAATCTCACAGATGCCCAGGCTGTTCTTGAACTTAGGATCATCTTGCCTCCATCTGCCAGTCTTCTTATATGATCTCTCTACACTCTGGGCGAATCAGTGTGCAGAAGGAATATCTTGTGTATTGTAGAGGAATTTTAATTCAGAACATGGCTGCTCTGGCAAGAGATCGCGTCCAAAGCCCTCCTAGGTCTATGTGCTTTGGCTGGAATAAAAACAGAGGCAAGCAGATTTGAGTTCAAGGCCAGCGTGGTACTGAGCAAGTTTCACGTAAAGAAAAGCTTAGGTCCAGGTGTGATGATACATGACTTTAGGCCCAAACAATGACGGTAAAGTTAGTTTGTAGAAGGAAGCACCCGTGTTTGAAAGTGACGTCTAATTGAGTGGCAGAAAAAGTGATGAATCAGAGAAAGATTTGACAGAATAAGATACTTCCAACTCTCACGAGAAGAGGGAGAAAAGGGAAGTTATTTGAGGGCAATGGAGAAAGAGAGAGAGAGAGAGAGAAAAGAAGAAGAAGAAGAAGAAGAAGAAGAAGAAGAAGAAGAAGAAGAAGAAGAAGAAGAAGAAGAAGAAGAAGAAGAAGTTGAAGTTGTTTTACCAGGACAGTAACAGAGAGATGGGTTACAGAGAAAGAACAAGCAGGAGACGGGTGAAGATGGATGGGCCAGAGAGTGAGAAGGAGCCAGGAGATTAGAGCAGATTGCTGGAGTTAGTCTGAAGCCAAGCAGAGCAATTTAGGGGCCAAGATAGAAGCCAGATTGAATCACTTAGCTGGGAGAAGAGTGAGGAGCCAGAACAGCTGAGCAGAACCAGCCAGTTTTGAGCTCAGAAATAACAAGAAAGGGTGAGCTTATTACACAGTAATTCTCAGAGGCTGAACACATTCTAGGCCTAGGTTATATTGTACAGAGGCTAGAAGCTTCCAGGACCAAGCCTAGGTTAGCAGACAGAGGCAGTAATCCTCTGAGACAACAACTGAAACAGGTGAATAAAAGTTCCTTTTAGAGTGTATCGTGTGATGGAGCACCTGCCAATAATACATCCGATGTCCTATAGCTTAGGCAGGAAATAGGAGGTAGGATGTGCAGTAGGCAGAGAGGATTCTGGGATAGAGACAGGTGTGGAGATTAAGCTGGCGAGATGTGAGAACGGACGCGTGGTACCTGAGCTCAAGTAACCAGCCACATGGCAGAATGTGGATTAATACAAATGGGTTATTAAGTTATAAGCTAGTCGGAGAAGAGCCTAGCTATAAGGCCAGTGTATTTGTAAATAATATTCTGAGTCTCATGAGCCATTATTTCCAGGGAGCTGTGGGGGGAGGGGGGAAAACACTGTGACCTATCACAACGCTAATGATCTTTGCCTCAGATGCCCTCATTTATAAGATAATGGCCTCTCTGTGTTTCACATTTAGTCAACTAATGATTAACTTTCATGGTCAAGTCTTGGTGTGTGTTTAGAAGTCAAACAAGAGCTTCCAGGGGTCCGTAGTTCTCTCCTTCTCAGGAATCGAACCAGGGATGTCAGGCTTGGTAGCACATGCCTCTGCTCACCGAGCCATCTCACAGGTCCTGGTCACCCCATTTTTACAAGTGAGACACTAGGGTCCAAAGGAAGAAGTGACCTTCCTGGACCTACCCAGGTGTCCTGTGGCTGCTGAGGATGGGAGCTGGGCAGTGTCTGTGTGGCTGCTTCATGGGATGGTGTCCGCTTGGCTGAGCAGATGGGAGCAAGCAAGAAAAGGAGTTGACACGGACTGTAGGGGCTAGAGAGGAAAGCCTCTCGAAAGTCCTCCCATTGGTGTGGTGGTGGTTCATGCCTGCAGCCCCAGCACTCGGGAGGTAGAGGCAGGAAGAATAGAAGTTCAAGGTTATCCTCTGCTAAATCTCAAGTAGGAAACCAGCCTGACCTAAAAGAGACCCTGGCTCAGAACAAAAGAAAAGGAGAGGGAAGGTCCCCTTCTATTTTGTGGATGTGCAGGCTCATGAGAGAGAATTACTTTGTTTTTTTGTTTGTTTGTTTGTTTGTTTTTGTTTTTGGTTTTTTTGTTTTGTTTTGTTTTGTTTTGTTTTTTGTTTTTCGAGACAGGGTTTCTCTGTGTAGCCTTGGCCAACCTGGACTCACTTTGTAGACCGGGCTGGCCTCGAACTCACAGCGATCCGCCTGCCTCTGCCTCCCGAGTGCTGGGATTAAAGGCGTGCGCCACCACGCCTGGCTACTTTGTTTTTGTTTTTTTTTTAATTAAAATTTTACTTGTTTTTATTTATGTGCTCAGGTGTGTGTGTGTGTGTGCACATGCGTGCGTGCTCTCTCTCTCCCTCTCTCTTCCTCTCTCTCTCTCTCTCTCTCTCTCTCTCTCTCTCTCACACACACACACACACACACACACACGCACACGCACGCACGTACATGCTCCTTTACCCACTGACTCATCTTGCCAGCCCCCTGGCAGTCATTTCTTAAAGACATCTAGGTTCATCCACCTGAGGGTTTTGAAGATAGCCGAGTCTGTCAGCTAGGCAGTGGTGGCACAGGTCTGTAATCCTAGCACTCTGGGAGACAGAGGCAGGAGGAGTGCTGTGAGATCAGGTCAGCCTGGTCTACAGAGTGAGTTCCAGTATAGCCAGAGCTAAAACAGAGAAACTTTGTCTTGGAAAATAAACAAGAGAGGAATGGGGATGGGGAGGGAGGGGGAGGGAGAGAGAGGGGGGAGAGAGAGGGAGAGGGAGAGAGGGAGAGGAGGAGGAGGAGGAGGAGGAGGAAGAGAGAGAGAGAGAGAGAGAGAGAGAGAGAGAGAGAGAGAGAGCGAGCACGCAAAGGGCTGAGAAACTGACCAATGCTTGAAATGCCCAGAGTACCCACAAGGGGGCAGCAGAGTCCAGGTTCTGTCATAGAGTAGGCAGTAAAGTGGCCTGAAGTGGGAGGCCTTCTAAGGGCAAAATGGACACTAAATCTGGAAACCGGAAGGATAGAAAATGAACGCCCCTTTCTTGCTGTGCCTCGCCTTTAACCCCAGCATTCAGGAGGCAGGTGGATCTCCATAAATCAGAGGCCAGCCTGATCCACACAGCAAGTCCCAGACCCTCCAGGGCTACATAGTGAGACCATGTCTCAAAGATAAATAATAAAGGGGCCTGGAGAGATGGCTCAGCAGTTAAGATGACTGGCTGCTCTTCCAGAGGACGGGGGTGGGGGGGGGGAGTTCAATTCCCAGTACCTATATGGGAGCTCACAACTGTCTGTGACTCCAGTTCCGGGGGGGGGGGGGGAATCCGACACCCTCACACAGACACACATCCAGGAAAAACAAAACAAAACAAAACAAAAACACCAATGCACATAAAACTAAAAATGAAGTAAAGGAAATAAGTATGTAAAACAAAATCATTCCCAAGGACGGGAGGGAGGGCTCGGTGGGTAAAGTGCTCGCTGTACAAGTGTAAGGACATGAGTTAGGAGCCACAGAATTCGGTACAGATGCACCAGTAGCTCACACCCGGGATCTCTGTGTTCCTATGGGGAGACGGGAGATGGAGGAGGGAGAAGCTGGTGGCTCGGCTGGTTTGGCTTAGGCAGCAGGGAAGAAGAAGACATCCTGTGTTAAACACGGTGGAAGGGAAGGCAGAAGGTGCCAGAGGCTGTCCTCGTGCTCTCCGAGGCACACGGCTGCACTCTCACACGTGAACATGTGCACGCTTTCACATTTGCAAAGGTGAAAAGACTGGAAATGTAGCAAGGCCATCTCAGCAGACAAAGGTGATGCCTACCAGGCCCGAGTTCAAGCGCCAGATGAAGAAGCTTAAACTCGTCCTAGGGGAACGTGGGGAACTTGCTTTTTTTTTTTAATTTCTTTTTATTTTTTTAATTTACTATTATTGTGTGTATGTGGTATATGTACGTACGCATGTGGAGAGCAGAGGAGAAAGTCAGGTGCCCCGTTCCCTCTCTCTCTCTCTCTCTCTCTCTCTCTCTCTTTCTCTCTCTGAGACAGGGTCTCTCTGTGTAGCCCTGGCTGTCCTGGACTCCCTTTGTAGACCAGTCTGGCCTCGAACTTACAGCGATCCACCTGCCTCTGCCTCCTGAGTGCTGGGATTAAAGGCGTGTGCCACCATGCCTGGCTTCAACTCAGGTCTTTATGCTTGCCCAAAAAAGTGTCCTTATCCACCGAACCATCTGTTTATCCCCTGGAGAGCTTGATCATCTTTCTGCCTCAGGTGTGTGGACCGAGGTGGTCCCGCCTCATGACATTCCCCAGAGATCAGCAAGTGGTGCTGGAGAAGGCTGGGCGTGGCGCCTTTCATGGAAGAAGCTATTCCCTTTCATAGTATTGAGGGTTGAATTGCATCCCGGAGGGAAGAGGGGAACAGACAGCCCAGTACATGTATGTGGTCCAGGAGCTTGTCGGATGGGGCAACTAGAGAAAGTTCTAGAATGTGTAAGGCTTGCAGCCAATTTGCTTTGGTTGCTCTTACTTATGAGCATATGTGGGGAGAGATGTTAAGAGCGTGATTGCTCTTACAGAGGAACTTGAGTTCACTTCCCAGTATCAAATAAAGACTCACAATAGCATGTTATTCCAGTCCAGAGGCTCTGGTGCCATCTTCTGGCCATCACAGGCAATTGCACTCATATTCACATACTCACACACAGATACATACATAATATGTATAATTAAAAACAAAGTAGATATTAAAAAATAATCATATAATTCTATTTACATAGGAAAAATTAGAATGTACTCAAAAATCTTTAATTATACCCAACCTCAAAGAGAATCTCAAAACTAAACAAGACCTTGTAAAGATAGGTGTTCTATGTTTTTTAAAAAAATCAGTGTTTTCCATGGAGATAGGATGTCATCTTTCATAGAAGAGAGTTTGGCAGATGGTAAAATGCAATCCAATGTTCAAGCAACCGTTAACAGCAACAGATAGGTGGGGGGGTACTGTCCTTGGTGCTGAATATGGGCCCAGGGCTAGGAGATCATCTCTGGACATGGGGTTCCGGGAGGCATTGCCTACCATCATGTCATGCCCACTGCAGTTTCCATCCTGCCTGAGCTTCTGGCATTGCTGACCTGTCTCTCTGGTATTCATTCTTGCTAACTACAGGGACTCCTTGGGGGAGTTCTCAAGGGAGGGTGTGTTCCATCATGCTTAGTCAAGCAGGGTTCTCTTTGCCCCATCTCCAGGGATCCATGCAAAACTGCTTTTGTGTTACTGTTTACAACGATGTCATGACTACCTGGGGCCGCTGAATCTGCATCTGAAAAGAGAAACAGAGCAGGTAAGAGGGCTGAACACAGGAGGAGTTTGTGGAGAACATGAGACTTGGGTCTACAGAAGCACTCAGGTGGAAATTTCTTTTTTAAAGTTATATTCTCTCTCCCTCCTTCTCTCCTTCCCTCCCTCCCTGCCCTTCACACACACATACACCCCACCCTCTCACACCCCCCACCCCACCCCACACCCCCGCCCGCTGCCAAGGCAGAGTTTCATTGTGCAGCCCTGAGTGTCCTGGAACTCACTTTGTAGACCAGACTGGTCTCAGACTCACAGAGATCCACCTGCCTCTGCCTCCCGAGTGCTGGAGTTAAAGGTGTACACTACCACTCAGTCTTTCTTTCTTTCTTTCTTTCTTTCTTTCTTTCTTCCTTCCTTCCTTCCTTCCTTCCTTTCTTTCTTTCTGATACAGAGTCTCACTATGTAGCCCTTGCTAGCTTGGATCTTACTCCATAAACCAGGCTAGCCTTGAACTCACAGAGGTCCATCTGCTTCTGTCTCCCTGTCTTCTGTGCTAGAACTAAAGATGTGTGCTACTGTGCTGGATCTACATTTTAGTGTGTGTGTGTGTGTGTGTGCGCGCATGCGTGCATATGGAGGTTGAAAACAATAAATGGGAACCAGTTTCCTTTTTCTACCACATGGGTCTTGGGGATTAAACTCCAGTCATCAGGCTTGAAGACAAGCTTCTTTACCCATGGAGCTATCTTGCCGGCCCTGAATTTGTATGTATGTATGTATGTATGTATTTACACAAACATGCTATATTCTTCCTTCCTGGCCAGTTGGCTTTAGTAATAACCTATCCAGGAGTTTGTCCCATCTTCACCCCAAGGCTTCTTCTCCTATCCTCAAATATTCTACATATTTGAATAGAAATGTCTGGAGACGGAGTCTCATGTAGCCCAGGCTAGCTTTAAACTCTTCCACTTCCCAAGTACTGGAGTGACAGGTGTGGCCCACCAGCTTATGAAAGGGTGGGGTGGAACACAGGGTCTTGAGCCTGCTAGGCAGGCACTCTACCAACTGAGCCACATGCCCAGCAGTAAACTGTAACTTTAAGCATCATATTGACTTGGTGATGGATACCCACAGTGCCAGCACTCAAGAGATGTGGGGCAGGAGGAGCACAAATTGGATGCCAGCTTGGGCTACGTAGTCAGACCCTATCTCAAAAAAAAATTTTTTTTTAATTATATTAAAAAGAGATTTATTGATTTTATTTTCTGTGCATGGGTGTTTGCCTACATGGATGTAAATGTTGGTGCATGCCTGGTGCCTATGGGCGTCCTATCCCCTGCTGTCAGATCCCCTGGAACTCCGAGTTGCTTGGCTGTGAACGAAACACACAGCAGCAGGTGGTGCTTCACCACTGGGCCATCTCTCCAGCCTCTCCCCCATGCCCACAAATTCACTTTAACTAGGGCATCAAGGGCACAGAAACAAACAGAGTCTGAAGCTGGGGAAAGTATCCACTTTCTCTCCCCCAACTCTTGCTCTCCCTGGTAGCAGCACTGCAATGTGCTCCAGAGACCCCTGCCTGGACCAGCACACCGTAGCTTTGGCCACAGAGAGGGTCCTGCCAGGTAGAAGGGACACTGGAGGGCTCAGGGCACAGGAGGCAGGCGTCTCATCCAGGTTGTTCTTACCTTTCCTTCAGGATTTATACGGTTTAGGGAGGGCTGGAAGTTGCTGTACACGGAGCCCAAGGGAACGTAGTTTTCTCGCTCTAAGGGAGGAGGAAGCACAAGGAAACAGATGTTTAGGGAGAAGACAATTGCTCACCAGCCCCATTGACGGGGGGCGGGGGCTCATCCCACCCCCATGAAACAAAACCAACAGGGAAGTGACAGACTGTTTAGATCGGTTGCTCCCCTATAGCTTCCTAGTGTAAGAACCTTAAAGCTATAGTCCGAGGTGTGTGTGGGTGGGTGTGGGGGGTATGCATGCCTAGAGTAACAACGCTCGAGAGGCAGAGGCAGGAGGATGGCAAGCTTGAGGTCAATGTGAGCCACACAGAGAGACTATATCTCAAAAAAAATGTAGACAAGACTGGGCTTGAACTTGAGAAACCCTCTTCCTTCAGCCTCCAGGCTGCTGGAATTATGGGCATCCACCACCAGACCGGCCTTTTTTTTTTTTTTTTTTTTAATCTTTTTGAGACAGGGTCTCTTGCATCTCAGGATGGCCTCAAATTCACTATGTGGCCAAGGATGACTTTGGCTCTTGATCGTCCTGTCTGCTGGGATTACACAGGTGCACTGCCACGTCTGATTTTCGTGATGCTGGAGATCAGACCTCATGTACACTGAGCAAAGTCTCCAACCTGCTGACTCGCATCCCCAGCCCTATTTCTAGAAATAATAATGCTTGAATTTAATGAAATATAATGTTAACCTCTTTTCTGAGAGGTAAGTCTCTTCTTCTTTTTGGTTTTTTTGTTTTGTTTTGTTTTGTTTGAGACAGGCTTTCTCTGTGTAGACCAGGCTGGCCTCAAACTCACAGTGATCCGCCTGCCTCTGCCTCTCGAGTGCTGGGATTAAAGGCATGGACCACCACAGCAGGCTGATGCCAGTCTCTTTCCCCAGTCTCCTACGTCTCCCACCCTTTCTCATCATTCTGAGTGTGAGCTCCACAGAGATTGCCAATATACCTTCATTGTGCTCAAAACCAACGTTGTAGCAGGCTCCAGGAGTTGTTCGGCCCTCCTCTTCACCCCACTTGTACATCTCGGACACTTTGGACCTTTGCCTATTGGTAGAAAACACCACAGAACCCAGTCATGATCACAGACTAGAGACAAGGACCCGAGATAAGACATAACTCTGCTTCCAGCCATGCACCGCACCGCACGGGTGCACCGGGGATGGAGATTGTGGAGGACAGAGGGTGCGGAGAAAGAGGAGGATTAGGAAGGCGAAGGAAGTGGCCGCCAGCGCCTTACCTTCGCGCCTCTCTTCTGAAGCGGATGGAAAACACAAACAGGATAACCAGGATCACCAGGAGCACTGCCACGCCGCCTCCCACGAGCCCGTACACTAGGCTTTTCTGGACGCCCCAGTCGCAGTTTTCTCCGCTGTACCAGTGAGTGTCTGTGGTCAAGCAGCTGAGAGAGGAGGAGACAGACGGGAGAGGGAACAGTCAGGCATGCTCTGGCCTCATGGGAACCTAGTAAGAGGTGAACTTTGAACGGAGTCCCGGAGTCCTGGAGTCCCGGAGTCCTAGAGTCCCGAGAAGATGAAAGGGTGGCAGCGGTCCAGGACCTAAGGCAGTTGCTCTAACCTCGAGTTCCCTTGCTGCGCACCCCAAGCCGGCCGGTCTATCTGCTCACTCAATGTTTTCATGGTTGAGTCCTATTTGCAAACACCCTCATTCTCAGTTTTGCTCCGCAGCCTGGGTTTCCTGCCCTCCCCCCTGCCCCAAGTTCTATGGGTATCCCTTTCCCGGCCCACCTCTTATCCAAGAAACTGTCCCAGAATAACCTGTCAGTCCTCTGCCTTGTGTGTGTGTGTGTGTGTGTGTGTGTGTGTGTGTGTGTGTGTGTGTGTGTCTTTCTACCATGTGGATCCCCGGGATTGAATTCAGGCCTAGCGGCAAGCACCTTTAGCACTTTACCCACCTCTCAGGCCCATGGGGCACGTGTTCTTTCTCTGAACAGGATGCCCTGTGTTCTCTGCTGGATCAGGGGCCTCCTGAATCTAGAGCATGGCTCATTCTGTCTTAGAGTTTCTCCTACCAGTTGGACAATTCCTGACCCACATCAGTGTACTCTGGAATGTGCCTTTAACATCCTCTCCCGTCCCCCCCCACATGCACACACACATACACACACACACACACACACACACACACACACATATACACACACACACACACACACACACACACGCACGCACAACTCAATCCTTTCATAACTGTGTACTTTCAAGAGATGCAGGAACAACCCTACAGGCAGAGTGGGTACTCACAGGCACTGGGGGCCACTCCGCTGCAGCTGGCATTTGCCATAGTTGCAGTTCCTGGAGATTTTGTAGCCTGTTGAGCAGGGCGTGACACAGTACAACTTATTGTCCTTTTCCTCCAGTGTGACAAACTTTGCAAAGTCCTCTCCAGCCTTCTCCTGGCATGCCTCTGAGGGGAACATGAAGAAAAGTTAAGAATTGGGAAGCCAGGCACACTGCCCAGTCAGGCTCCTGTCTGTCAGGCTCCTCCCTGCCAGGCTCCTCCCTGCCAGGCTCCTCCCTGCTAGGCTCCTCTCTTCCAGGCTCTGCCCTGCCTGGTTCCTCCCTGCCCACACCCTCCCTGCGCAACTCCTCTTTACCTGGCTCCTCCCTACCTCCTGGCCTGCTCCTCCCTGCCCCTCTTCTCCGTCCCTGGCCTTCCCCAGAACCATTCGCATCACATTACATACTTTTAGGATCCACAGTGAGTGAAAGGTTTTGTACCCGGGTGTCCTTTGGGTTGAAACACAGAGAAACTGTGAAGGAAACACACAGAACCCTTTAGCACCTTCAGTGCCTGTTGGAGAGGGGAAGGGCTGGGACACGACAGTGGTTTAGGTGTGACATGTTCTCTGCAAGCTTGTGTGTTTGGGTCCTTGGTTTCCAGATGATGATGATGCCGTCTGGGGAGGTTGTGGAACCTTTTAGGCATGGGGGTCTTCCCTGGGTCAATGTAGGAGCCAAGCTGGGTGGTTGTAGACTACGTCATTTTGGCCCAAGCCTTCTGCTTTGAAGGTTTGTTTATTTATTTATTTATTCATTTATTTATTTATTTGCTTTTAAGACAGAGTCTCACTGCATGTGTAGCTCTGCCTGTCCTGGAACTCAATATATGGCCAGGTTGGCCTTGAACTCACAGAGATCCGCCTGCCTCTAACTCTCCAAGGGCTGAGTTTAAAGATACCACCATGTAAAGCAGGTCAGGATTTCCAGAAGGAGCAGCAGACAGCAGGCTCTCACTAACACGGGGCTGCCTGCAGTAATGCTTTCCCGTCCAGGGGAGACTGTATCCCTGTGAACCAAGAGCCCAGACAAATCCTTCCTGTTTTGAGTTGTTTCTGCCAAGTTTGGCCACAGCACTTTTAACTAGTGAATGTGAAGGTAAAGACGACAGGAGGGGATGCCAGGCTCCTTCTCCTCCAGATGGCCACACTCAGGGCATCCTGTGGCTCCTCCTATGCCCACACCCACCTCTGCCCCAATCCCCACACTGCTCATTGTATTTAGAAGATTCACTCTGTAGCAAGCCATGGCGTTGCCTCAGCATCCAGCAGCCTCATCTGTCTCAGGTCCCCTTAATATTAACACTCTGCAGGAATCCTCCATCCTGTGCTGCTCTGTGCTCTACCATCCAAGGCTTTTTTGGAATGTGACAGGAATAAGAAGGCCCAGCTCAGGACACAGATCCCAGGGTCCCACAGTCTCCACCTGCCTTCCTTCACTGCACCTCACCTGTCTCAGGGTCAAGCATCAGGGAGGTGGAGTGATGAAGGGTGACTCTGAGGAGAGCTTCCTTCCAGGAGCACTTTACCTGAACAGTTCTTAGAGACTGGATCTTCTTTGGTTGCATTCACGGTTGTTTGCTCCACAGTTTTACTGATTTCCTCTAACACACTTTCATATTCTGGGGTGTATGTGGCCTTCAGGATGACATCATAATCCACCACGATACTGCCTTCCCTGGGGGAGGGAAGAGCGGTACCCTTGAGCATCCTCCTGTGGTCATCCCTGGGACTCTTCCTTTCCATCCCTTCCCCGAACAGGATCTGCCTCCTCTACAATCCTAGGAAGGGTTCCAGGCAAGAGGATTGAGGGCTTGAGGCTAATGTGGGCTATGTAGTGAGTTCAGGCTAGCCTAGAGTGCAGAGCAAGATTTTATCAGACAGGGACAAGGGAAGAGAGACGAGAGGAGGAGAGCAGAGAGATGAAGGGAGGAGGTGAGAAAGGACGAGAGAGAGGAGGAGAGATGAGAGAGAGAGAGGAGACGAGAGGGAGAGGAGAGCGCGGCGAGAGAGGAGAGGGGGAGGGGGCGGAGCGAGGAGAGAGGGGGAGGGCGCGAGAGGCGAGAGAGGGAGCGGAGGGAGAGGAGGGAGAGGAGAGGAGAGAGGAGAGTGAGGAGAGCGAGGACGGAAAAAGAGAGAGAAAGAGATAGAGAGGACAGAGGAAAGAGAGGATAAGGAGAGATAGGCGACAGAGAGAGAGGAGACAGAGAGGAGAGACGAATAGAGCAAGCACATACAACAGAGGACACACAGAAACAAACCATTACACACATACGTGTGCTGGGGAGCCCTGGAGAGAGAGCTCAGCTTCCTAATGGAGCCTCTGCTGTATAAACATGAGGAACTGAATTGAGGCACTCATGCAAAAGATGCCTTTCATGTTTGCATCTGTAACTCTGGCTCCAGGGAGAACACAGACTGATGGATCTCTTGATCTTGGCCAGTAAGCCTAGCTGAATTGATGAACCCTGGGCTAAGTAAGAGACCCAGTCATTAGAAGTAGGGTGGAGAGAGATCGAAGAAGGCACCCAGTGTGGATGGACCTCTGGCTTCCACATGCATTCATGCACATACGCACACACATATACACAGACACACAGACACAGACAGACAGACAGACAGACAGACAGACAGACACACACACACACACACACACACACACACACACACACACAAATTTGGATAGGCAAAGAGATAGCAAAGATAGTACACAGGAAAACAAAAATGCACAAGGACCCAGGATCTCGGACTACGAGGCTTCCACAGCTGTAAGCACAGAAAGGTTACTATTCAAGCTCCAACCACCCATGTTCCTGCATAACGCCCATTGTGGGGTAACACAGGCAGCCCCCCAAATGGCCTCTGTAATCATGACCATTGTTCCCACACAAAAGGCAGCCTTCCTTCCTGACCCAGGTACTCACCTCAGGCTTCGGATGATAACCCCTTCATATCCCTGGATCCCTTTATAAATTGAATCCATCTGCAAGACAAGGCAGTGTGTCATCCCAGAGGCCCCACCTCGGGGATTTTTTTATGGGGTATCAGTCCTCCCATATCCTCATCCCACCTGCCAGTGACATGGAGACCAAATAGAAATTTCCCTTGTCAGGAGACCAGGCCTGTCCTGGTACCCTCTTGCAGCTCCCAGGCAAATCTTGCTTCCCAGCCCTCCCTCATGTGCCCTGGGAAAGCTGAGAGGAACACACATGGAATATACTCAGCTGCTGTCTTAACCCCTCCACCCTCCTCCCAGAGGGTAAGAGGGGGGCTGAATAGCCCTTGGGGTGGTCTCCAGGGTTACCTGTTCTGTGAATGTCTTATTGAAGACCTTGAATGCCTCGGATGTTCTGTTATTCAGCTCTTCGCTGTAGTTTCGACCGGTTATTTTTACGGTCACTTCCATGGTGGCAGAGATATTCTTCTCTAACGGGGACAGACAGGAGTAGTGACCATTGAGATGGTCAGACACCTACCAATGAAACTCTCACCCCCTGAAAGCCCACCCCGGACTCAAGGAGTGACACAGGCCTCCTCCAACCTACAGTCCCCTAGAGGAAGCGGGACACACTCTACTCCTTAGCGTCTATGGATGGCAACTTGACAGATCTAGAAGGCAAACACTTGCAAGCACTTTGCCAACCGAGCCGTCTCTCCAGCCTTTGATTCTGTTTTATTCTTATATTTATTCTCTTATTTGTCTGTGGAGTGGGGTGTGTGGAGGTCAGAGGACAGCTTGGGGGAGCCAGTTCTTGCCTTCCATCATGTGGGTTGAGGAATTGAAGGCCCCCCCCCTGTCTCTCTTGGTTTTTAGAGACAGGGTTACTCTGTGTAGCCTTGGCTGTCCTGGTCTCGTTTTGTAGTCCAGGCTGGCCTGGAACTCACAGTGATCCGCCTGCCTCTGCCTCCCAAGTGCTGGGATTACAGGCGTGTGCCACCATGCCTGGCTGGAACTGAACTCTCGTCTTCAGGCTTGGCTCCAAGAGCCATCCTGCCTGCCTCTGTTTTTTGTTTGTTTGTTTATTGTTTTTTTTTTTTCATCTAAAAATGATTTTTAATGTTGTTGCCACTAGGTAAAAGTACAATATGGGGTGACTGGAGTGTGTGACTTTTGTAGGGGACTGGAGTTCAGTTCCCAGCACCTCTGTCAGGCAGCTTACAATCACATTAACTCAAGTTCTAGGTGATCCGCCACTTTCTTCTGACCTCTGTCGGTGCCTACACATGTGGCACATGCATTTGCATGTGCACACATACATAAATAAATCTTTTTAAAAATACGGGGCTGTAAGAGGTAGGACAAGGGCAGGTGCCTGATGGGTACTTTTTTTGTTTGGTACTGGGAAGGGAGAGCTCTGCCCGCACTTTGTAGTCTTACTGAATTTTCACTTACCTATCTCAATGTTATCCACGTCCTCACACCTTGGCCCATGGAAGAGGCCGGTGCATTGACATTTGAGCCCGTCCCACAAGCCTCCATTCTGGCAGATGACAACAGGGACTCTCTTCTCACAGAACTTCCCCGAGAAACCATTGGGGCAGAGGCAGACCTGACCTGTCCAGTTCCCTCCGTTCTGGCAGTTCACTGCAAGAGACAGATCTAGCACTCAGGTTTGCATAGCATGTTACAACGTGACGTGGTTCTGACCCCGCTGCCCCTCACTCCCTCCTTCCTGGCTCCCCCCTTCCTTATTTTTCTTTCTTTCTTTCTTCTCACTTTCCCTCTCTCAATGCCTACTTTCTGAGACGGTTTTTCACTATGTAGTACTTCCGGCTGGCTTTGAACTCGTAATCCTCTCGCTTCAGCCTCCCGAGTCCTTGGATTAGAGGCCAGGAATGTGCCACCATGTCTGGTCTACACCCAGAGCCCCTGTGTAATCAGACATTCCAACAAGACCCTATATCCACAGGACACTCAGCATCACCCTCATTGCACAGACAGAAGAAGGTAGGCGGAGTCCCGTTCAAGCGTCCAGACCCTGTCTCCGAGCCCAGTTTGCATCACATCAACTGTGAAGTAAGTGACGTATTGGAAGCAGAGACAGAGATTGAGTGGGCTGGGGCAGCTCACCAGTGGAGGTTCCACCAAGGGTGAGAATGGCTGTTATCACCAGAGCATGGAGCTTGAGGGAGTTGATGTCGCTTAGCTAGCTAGGCAGTACTTACACATAGCTCATGATCTGTGGAGACCAGCTTGAAAAGCTAAAATTCTTTTCTCCTTGTCTTATTTATTTAATGCAGTGTGTGTGTGTATTTGTGTGTGTAGGACAGGTTGATATGTGTGTGTGTGTGTGTAGGATAGAGGTTGATGTGTACATGTGTGTGTGTATAGATTGATGTGTGTATGTCTGTGTGTGTGTGTGTGCATGGGTGTATAGGACAGGTTGATGTGTACATGTGTGAGTGTGTGTGTGAGTGTGTGTGTGTAGGATAGAGGTTGGTGTGTGTGTGCATGTGTACATAGCACGGGTTGATGTGTACATGTGTGAGTGTGTGTGAGTGTGTGTGTGTGTGTGTAGGACAGAGGTTGGTGTGTGTGTGTGCATGGGTGTATAGGACAGGTTGATGTGTACATGTGTGAGTGTGTGTGTAGGATGGGTTGGTGTGTGTGTGTGTGTGTGTGTGTGTGTGTGTGTGTGTGTGTGTATAGCCCAGTGACTCTCAAGGATCCTTCTGCATCTGCCTTCCGAGTACCAGGATTGCAGATGCGCTCTAGCCTGCTCATCTTTTTACCTGGGATGTGGAGTTCTGGGTTCAGGGACAGATCCTTGCACGGCCAGCACTTTACTGACTGAGCCATCTTCCCAAGCCTCATTCATTCACCGCTTACTTGTTCATCTATCCATTCATTTTGGGGGCCTCTCTCCCTCCCCGCCCCCTCCTCCTTATCTAGTTTGGGCTACACTGGAACTCACTATGTGGCCCAGATTGTCCTCAAATTATCAATCTTCCTGCCTCAGCCTCCTGTGTGGGTGGATTGTAGGCTCCAGCCACCACTTGTGCATGAGCTAATGTTTTGGAGCATTTAAGTCGGTATAATATTGAATGCATATAGAAGGACCTTTCTCAATTTGGAGGGGGACTAGAAAGAACACCTCACATAATGACCTGCAAAATTTATACAAAATATAATATACAACACATATAACAGGACAGGAATACACTGCAAGGTAACAGAGGGTGCACTGGAGCCGGTACCATCGAAACCAGAGTGAGTCTTGTGGAAGAACGAAAGGATGGAATTTGGGAGGGCACAGAGTTCTTCATAGGCATTGACATAGTGTTCAGAGACATAAAAAAAAAAAAAAATGGCAGATGGTGGTGGAAGACAGGAGCCAAGGCACTTGTGGTTGTAACTGGCTGGTGGGCAATATAAAGTGTGTGTGTGTGTGTGTGTGCGCACGTGTGTCTGTGTGTGTGTGTGTGTACATGTGAGTGTGTGTGTGTGAGACAGAAGATGGAAAACCTCCCATGAAAAAGACAAAACATTAAAAAGGAAAGGAGGAACATTGGAGTGTATGTTGGGAATGTAGAGACGATGAGGTATATAATGAATATGAGTTAAAACAAAAAAAGATGCTCTGAGATGTAAAAAAAATAAAAAGGCGCAAACAAAAACAGAACAGATAATTGAGCTTGGAAATACACCTAAAAACAGAAGGTGACCAGGATTTTAAAAATTGAAAAATAAAAATGATATAAGAGGAACTATTGAAAAAAGCATTGAAGATTTAGTAAATAGATACCTGCTATATAGACGGGAAAGAAAATTTAAAATAACAGTCATATAATACCACTAGGTGAAACAAACATGAAAAATCAGAAACACAACCCCAGAAAAAAATTAAAGGTACACAAAATCTTACCGAAAGTAGTGCTGACACGAGAGGAGGTCGTGGCTTCAGATGTAGTGGTGGACACATGGGTAGTGGGGGAATCAGTGGTAGTTGTACTTAGAGGGGTGCTGGTAATGTCTGTGGTAGTTTCTGTGACTGCGGTGGAGGTGACGTCTGTAGTTGTTTCTGTGACAGGGGTGGAGGTGACGTCTGTAGTAGTTTCTGTGACAGGAGTGGAGGTAATGTCTGTGGTAGTTTCTGTGACAGGGGTAGAGGTGACGTCTATGGTAGTATCTGTGACAGGGGTGGAGGTGACGTCTGTAGTAGTTTCTGTGACTGGGGTGGAGGTGACGTCTGTAGTTGTTTCTGTGACAGGGGTGGAGGTGAAGTCTGTAGTTGTTTCTGTGACTGGGGTGGAGGTGACGTCTGTAGTTGTTTCTGTGACAGGGGTGGAGGTGACGTCTGTAGTAGTTTCTGTGACAGGAGAGGAGGTAATGTCTGTGGTAGTTTCTGTGACAGGGGTAGAGGTGACGTCTATGGTAGTATCTGTGACAGGGGTGGAGGGACGTCTGTAGTAGTTTTCTGTGACTGGGGTGGAGGTGACGTCTGTAGTTGTTTCTGTGACAGGGGTGGAGGTGAAGTCTGTAGTTGTTTCTGTGACTGGGGTGGAGGTGACGTCTGTAGTTGTTTCTGTGACAGGGGTGGAGGTGACGTCTGTAGTAGTTTCTGTGACAGGAGTGGAGGTAATGTCTATGGTAGTTTCTGTGACAGGGGTAGAGGTGACATCTGTGGTAGTTTCTGTGACTGGGGTGGAGGTGACATCTGTAGTTGTTTCGGTGACAGGAGTGGATGTGACATCTGTAGTAGTTTCTGTGACTGGGGTGGAGGTGACATCTGTGGTAGTTTCTGTGACAGGGGTGAAGGTGACGTCTGTGGTAGTTTCTGTGACAGGGGTGGAGGTGACGTCTGTGGTAGTTTCTGTGACAGGGGTGGAGGTGACATCTGTGGTAGTTTCTGTGACTGGGGTGGAGGTGATGTCTGTGGTAGTTTCTGTGACTGGGGTGGAGGGGTGACATCTGTAGTTGTTTCTGTGACTGGGGTGGAGGTGACGTCTGTGGTAGTCTCTGTGACAGGGGTGGAGGTGACGACTGTGGTAGTCTCTGTGACTGGGGTGGAGGTGACGTCTGTAGTAGTTTCTGTGACAGGAGTGGAGGTGATGTCTGTAGTAGTTTCTGTGACAGGGGTGGAGGTGATGTCTGTAGTAGTTTCTGTGACTGGGGTGGAGGTGACGTCTGTAGTTGTTTCTGTGACTGGGGTGGAGGTGACGTCTGTGGTAGTCTCTGTGACTGGGGTGGAGGTGACGTCTGTAGTAGTTTCTATGACTGGGGTGGAGGTGACGTCTGTAGTTCTTTCGGTGACAGGGGTGGAGGTGACATCTGTGGTAGTTTCTGTGAAAGGAGTGGAGGTGACGTCTGTGGTAGTTTCTGTGACAGGGGTGGAGGTGACGTCTGTGGTAGTTTCTGTGACAGGGGTAGAGGTGACGTCTGTAGTAGTTTCTGTGAAAGGAGTGGAGGGGATGTCTGTGGTAGTTTCTGTAACAGGGGTAGAGGTGATGTCTGTAGTAGTTTCTGTGACTGGGGTGGAGGTGACATCTGTAGTTGTTTCTGTGACTGGGGTGGAGGTGACGACTGTGGTAGTCTCTGTGACTGGGGTGGAGGTGACGTCTGTAGTAGTTTCTGTGACAGGGGTAGAGGTGACGTCTGTGGTAGTTTCTGTGACAGGGGTGGAGGTGACGTCTGTAGTAGTTTCTGTGACAGGGGTGGAGGTGACTTCTGTAGTACTTTCAGTTAGAGGGGTGGAGGTGACATCTGTAGTTGTTTCCGTGACAGAAGTGGAGGTGACGTCTGTGGTAGTTTCTGTGACTGGGGTGGAGGAGATGTCTGTAGTTCTTTCGGTGACAGGGGTGGAGGTGACATCTGTGGTAGTTTCTGTGACAGGGGTGGAGGTGACGTCTGTAGTAGTTTCTGTGACAGGAGTGGAGGTGATGTCTGTGGTAGTTTCTGTGACAGGGGTAGAGGTGACGTCTGTGGTAGTTTCTGTGACAGGGGTGGAGGTGACGTCTGAAGTAGTTTCTGTGACTGGGGTGGAGGTGACATCTGTAGTTCTTTCGGTGACAGGGGTGGAGGTGACATCTGTGGTAGTTTCTGTGACAGGGGTGGAGGTGACGTCTGTAGTAGTTTCTGTGACAGGAGTGGAGGTGATGTCTGTGGTAGTTTCTGTGACAGGAGTAGAGGTGACGTCTGTGGTAGTTTCTGTGACAGGGGTGGAGGTGATGTCTGTGGTAGTTTCTGGGACTGGGGTAAAGGTGACATCTGTAGTTGTTTCGGTGACAGGAGTGGATGTGACATCTGTAGTAGTTTCTGTGACTGGGGTGGAGGTGACGTCTGTGGTAGTTTCTGTGACAGGGGTGGAGGTGACGTCTGTGGTAGTTTCTGTGACAGGGGTGGAGGTGACGTCTGTAGTAGTTTCTGTGACAGGGGTGGAGGTGACGTCTGTGGTAGTTTCTGTGACAGGGGTGGAGGTGATGTCTGTGGTAGTTTCTGTGACAGGGGTGGAGGTGACATCTGTAGTTGTTTCTGTGACTGGGGTGGAGGTGACGTCTGTGGTAGTTTCTGTGACAGGGGTGGAGGTGACGTCTGTAGTAGTTTCTGTGACTGGGGTGGAGGTGACGTCTGTAGTAGTTTCTGTGACAGGAGTGGAGGTGATGTCTGTAGTAGTTTCTGTGACAGGAGTGGAGGTGACGACTGTGGTAGTCTCTGTGACTGGGGTGGAGGTGACGTCTGTAGTAGTTTCTGTGACTGGGGTGGAGGTGACGTCTGTAGTTCTTTCGGTGACAGGGGTGGAGGTGACATCTGTGGTAGTTTCTGTGAAAGGAGTGGAGGTAATGTCTGTGGTAGTTTCTGTGACAGGGGTGGAGGTGACGTCTGTGGTAGTTTCTGTGACAGGGGTAGAGGTGACGTCTGTAGTAGTTTCTGTGACAGGAGTGGAGGTGATGTCTGTGGTAGTTGCTGTAACAGGGGTAGAGGTGATGTCTGTAGTAGTTTCTGTGACTGGGGTGGAGGTGACATCTGTAGTTGTTTCTGTGACTGGGGTGGAGGTGATGTCTGTAGTTCTTTCGGTGACAGGGGTGGAGGTGACATCTGTGGTAGTTTCTGTGACAGGGGTAGAGGTGACTTCTGTAGTACTTTCAGTTAGAGGGGTGGAGGTGACATCTGTAGTTGTTTCCGTGACAGAAGTGGAGGTGACGTCTGTGGTAGTTTCTGTGACAGGGGTGGAGGTGACGTCTGAAGTAGTTTCTGTGACTGGGGTGGAGGTGACGTCTGTAGTTCTTTCGGTGACAGGGGTGGAGGTGACATCTGTGGTAGTTTCTGTGACAGGGGTGGAGGTGACGTCTGTAGTAGTTTCTGTGACAGGAGTGGAGGTGATGTCTGTGGTAGTTTCTGTGACAGGGGTAGAGGTGACGTCTGTGGTAGTTTCTGTGACAGGGGTGGAGGTGACGTCTGAAGTAGTTTCTGTGACTGGGGTGGAGGTGACGTCTGTAGTTCTTTCGGTGACAGGGGTGGAGGTGACATCTGTGGTAGTTTCTGTGACAGGGGTGGAGGTGACGTCTGTAGTAGTTTCTGTGACAGGAGTGGAGGTGATGTCTGTGGTAGTTTCTGTGACAGGGGTAGAGGTGACGTCTGTGGTAGTTCCTGTGACAGGGGTGGAGGTGATGTCTGTAGTAGTTTCTGTGACAGGGGTGGAGGTGACATCTGTGGTAGTTTCTGTGACTGGGGTGGAGGTGATGTCTGTGGTAGTTTCTGTGACCGGGGTGGAGGTGATGTCTGTAGTAGTTTCTGTGACTGGGGTGGAGGTGACATCTGTAGTTGTTTCTGTGACTGGGGTGGAGGTGACCTCTGTAGTAGTTTCTGCGACTGGGGTGGAGGTGACGTCTGTAGTAGTTTCTGTGACAGGAGTGGAGGTGATGTCTGTGGTAGTTTCTGTGACAGGGGTGGAGGTGACCTCTGTAGTAGTTTCTGTGACAGGGGTGAAGGTGATGTCTGTGGTAGTTTCTGTGACAGGGGTGGAGGTGACATCTGAAGTAGTTTCTGTGACTGGGGTGGAGGTGACGTCTGTAGTTGTTTCTGTGAAAGGAGTGGAGGTAATGTCTGTGGTAGTTTCTGTGACAGGGGTAGAGGTGACGTCTGTGGTAGTTTCTGTGACAGGGGTGGAGGTGACCTCTGTAGTAGTTTCTGCGACTGGGGTGGAGGTGACGTCTGTAGTAGTTTCTGTGACAGGAGTGGAGGTGATGTCTGTGGTAGTTTCTGTGACAGGGGTGGAGGTGACATCTGTAGTAGTTTCTGTGACAGGGGTGGAGGTGACATCTGTGGTAGTTTCTGTGACAGGGGTGGAGGTGATGTCTGTAGTAGTTTCTGTGACTGGGGTGGAGGTGACATCTGTGGTAGTTTCTGTGACTGGGGTAGAGGTGGTGTCTGTGGTAGTTTTCTGTGACAGGGGTGGAGGTGATGTCTGTAGTACTTTCTGTGACTGGGGTGGAGGTGACATCTGTGGTAGTTTCTGTAACAGGGGTAGAGGTGACGTCTCTGGTAGTTTCTGTGATAGGGGTGGATGTGACGTCTGTAGTAGTTTCTGTGACAGGGGTGGAGGTGACTTCTGTAGTTCTTTCAGTTAGAGGGGTGGAGGTGACATCTGTAGTTGTATTTGTGACAGAGGTGGAGGTGAAGTCTGTGGTAGTTTCTGTGACAGGGGTGGATGTGGCATCTGTAGTAGTTTCTGTGACTGGGGTGGAGGTGACGTCTGTAGTTGTTTCTGTGAAAGGAGTGGAGGTAATGTCTGTGGTAGTTTCTGTGACAGGGGTAGAGGTGACGTCTGTGGTAGTTTCTGTGACAGGGGTGGAGGTGACCTCTGTAGTAGTTTCTGCGACTGGGCTGGAGGTGACATCGGTAGTAGTTTCTGTGACTGGGGTGGAGGTGACGTCTGTAGTAGTTTCTGTGACAGGATTGGAGGTGATGTCTGTAGTAGTTTCTGTGACAGGGGTAGAGGTGACGTCTCTGGTGGTTTCTGTGACTGGGGTGGAGGTGACGTCCGTAGTTATTTCGGTGACAGGAGTGGAGGTGACGTCTGTAGTAGTTTCTGTGACAGGGATGGAGGTGACATCAGTGGTAGTTTCTGTGACAGGAGTGGAGGTGATATCTGTGGTAGTTTCTGTGACAGGGGTGGAGGTGACATCTGTAGTAGTTTCAGTTAGAGGGGTGGAGGTGACGTCTGTAGTACTTTCAGTTAGAGGGGTGGAGGTGACATCTGTAGTTGTTTCCGGGACAGAGGTGGAGGTGACATCTGTGGTAGTTTCTGTGACAGGGGTGGAGGTGCCATCTGTAGTAGTTGCTGTGACAGGGGTGGAGGTGACGTCTGTGGTAGTTTCTGTGACAGAGGTGGAGGTGACATCTGTGGTAGTTTCTGTGACAGGGGTGGATATGATGTCTGTGGTAGTTTCTGTGACAGGGGTGGAGGTGACGTCTGTAGTAGTTTCTGTGACAGGGGTGGAGGTGACATCTGTGGTAGTTTTTGTGACAGGGGTGGAGGTGACGTCTGTAGTTGTTTCTGTGAAAGGAGTGGAGGTAATGTCTGTGGTAGTTTCTGTGACAGGGGTAGAGGTGACATCTGTGGTAATTTCTGTGACAGGGGTGGAGGTGACCTCTGTAGTAGTTTCTGCGACTGGGCTGGAGGTGACATCGGTAGTAGTTTCTGTGACTGGGGTGGAGGTGACGTCTTTAGTAGTTTCTGTGACAGGATTGGAGGTGATGTCTGTAGTAGTTTCTGTGACAGGGGTAGAGGTGACGTCTCTGGTGGTTTCTGTGACTGGGGTGGAGGTGACGTCCGTAGTTATTTCGGTGACAGGAGTGGAGGTGACGTCTGTAGTAGTTTCTGTGACAGGGATGGAGGTGACATCAGTGGTAGTTTTCTGTGACAGGAGTGGAGGTGATATCTGTGGTAGTTTCTGTGACAGGGGTGGAGGTGACATCTGTAGTAGTTTCAGTTAGAGGGGTGGAGGTGACGTCTGTAGTACTTTCAGTTAGAGGGGTGGAGGTGACATCTGTAGTTGTTTCCGGGACAGAGGTGGAGGTGACATCTGTGGTAGTTTCTGTGACAGGGGTGGAGGTGCCATCTGTAGTAGTTGCTGTGACAGGGGTGGAGGTGACGTCTGTGGTAGTTTCTGTGACAGAGGTGGAGGTGACATCTGTGGTAGTTTCTGTGACAGGGGTGGATATGATGTCTGTGGTAGTTTCTGTGACAGGGGTGGAGGTGACGTCTGTAGTAGTTTCTGTGACAGGGGTGGAGGTGACATCTGTGGTAGTTTTTGTGACAGGGGTGGAGGTGACGTCTGTAGTAATTTCAGTTAGAGGGGTGGAGGTGACATCTGTGGTTTTTTCCGTGACAGAGGTGGAGGTGACATCTGTGGTAGTTTCTGTGACAGGGGTGGAGGTGACCTCTGAAAAAGTTTCTGTGACTGGGGTGGAGGTGACGTCTGTAGTTGTTTCGGTGACAGGGGTGGAGGTGACGTCTCTAGTAGTTTCTGTGACAGGAGTGGAGGTGATGTCTGTTGTAGTTTCTGTGACAGGGGTAGAAGTGACGTCTGTGGTAGTTTCTGTGACTGGGGTGGAGATGACGTCTGTAGTAGTTTCTGTGACTGGGCTGGAGGTGACGTCTGTAGTAGTTTCTGTGACAGGGGTGGTGGTGACATCTGTGGTAGTTTCTGTGATGGGTGTGGAGGTGATATCTGTGGTAGTTTCTGTGACAGGGGTAGCGGTGACGTGTGTGGTAGTTTCTGTGACAGGGGTGGAGCTGACATCTGTAGTAGTTTCTGTGACAGGGGTAGAGGTGACGTCTGTGGTAGTTTCTGTGACAGGAGTGGAGGTGACGTCTGTAGTTGTTTCTATTACAGGAGTGGAGGTGACGTCTGTAGTAGTTTCTGTTAGAGGGGAGGAGGTGACGTCTGTAGTTGTTTCGGTGACCGGGGTGGAGGTGACTTCTGTGGTAGTTTCTGTGACAGTGGTGGAGGTAACGTCTGTGGTAGTTTCTGTGACAGGGGTGGAGGTTACGCCTGTAGTAGTTTCTGTGACAGGGATGGAGCTGACATCTGTAGTTGGTTCTGTTACAGGGGTGGAGGTGACGTCTCTAGTTGTTTCAGTGACAGAGGTGGAGGTGACGTCTGTGGTAGTTTCTGTGACAGGGGTGGAGGTGACGTCTGTGGTAGTTTCTGTGACAGGGGTAGAGGTGACGTCTGTAGTTGTTTCTGTGACAGGAGTGGAGGTGACGTCTGTGGTAGTTTCTGTGACAGGGGTGGAGGTGACGTCTGTGGTAGTTTCTGTGACAGGGGTGGAGGTGACGTCTGTAGTTGTTTCTGTGACAGGAGTGGAGGTGACCTCTGTGGTAGTTTCTGTGACAGTGGTGGAGGTAGCATCTGTAGTTGTTTCTGTGACAGGGGTGGAGGTGACATCTGTAGTAGTTTCTGTTAGAGGGGAGGAGGTGACGTCTGTAGTTGTTTCGGTCACCGGGGTGGAGGTGACCTCTGTGGTAGTTTCTGTGACAGTGGTGGAGGTGACGTCTGTGGTAGTTTCTGTGACAGGGGTGGAGGTGACATCTGTAGTAGTTTCCGTGACAGGTGTAGAGGTGACGCCTGTAGTAGTTTCTGTGACAAGGGTGGAGCTGACATCTGTAGTTGGTTCTGTTACAGGGGTGGAGATGACGTCTCTAGTTGTTTCAGTGACAGAGGTGGAGGTGACGTCTGTGGTAGTTTCTGTGACAGGGGTGGAGGTGACGTCTGTGGTAGTTTCTGTGACAGGGGTAGAGGTGACGTCTGTAGTTGTTTCTGTGACAGGAGTGGAGGTGACGTCTGTGGTACTTTCTGTGACAGGGGTGGAGGTGACGTCTGTGGTAGTTTCTGTGACAGGGGTGGAGGTGACGTCTGTAGTTGTTTCTGTGACAGGAGTGGAGGTGACCTCTGTGGTAGTTTCTGTGACAGTGGTGGAGGTAGCATCTGTAGTTGTTTCTGTGACAGGGGTGGAGGTGACATCTGTAGTAGTTTCTGTTAGAGGGGAGGAGGTGACGTCTGTAGTTGTTTCGGTCACCGGGGTGGAGGTGACCTCTGTGGTAGTTTCTGTGACAGAGGTGGAGGTGACGTCTGTGGTAGTTTCTGTGACAGGGGTGGAGGTGACATCTGTAGTAGTTTCCGTGACAGGTGTAGAGGTGACGCCTGTAGTAGTTTCTGTGACAAGGGTGGAGCTGACATCTGTAGTTGGTTCTGTTACAGGGGTGGAGGTGACGTCTGTAGTAGTTTCTTTGACAGGGGTGTAGGTGACGTCTGTAGTTGTTTCTGTGACAGGAGTGGAGGTGACCTCTGTGGTAGTTTCTGTGACAGTGGTGGAGGTAGCATCTGTAGTTGTTTCTGTGACAGGGGTGGAGGTGACATCTGTAGTAGTTTCTGTTAGAGGGGAGGAGGTGACGTCTGTAGTTGTTTCGGTGACCGGGGTGGAGGTGACCTCTGTGGTAGTTTCTGTGACAGTGGTGGAGGTGACGTCTGTGGTAGTTTCTGTGACAGGGGTGGAGGTGACATCTGTAGTAGTTTCTGTGACAGGTGTGGAGGTGACGCCTGTAGTAGTTTCTGTGACAGGGGTGGAGCTGACATCTGTAGTTGGTGTTGTTACAGGGGTGGAGGTGACGTCTGTACTTGTTTCAGTGACAGGGGTGGAGGTGACGTCTGTGGTAGTTTCTGTGACAGGGGTGGAGGTGACGTCTGCAGTAGTTTCTGTGACAGGGGTGGAGGTGAGGTCTGTAGTTGTTTCTGTGACAGGGCTGGACGTGACGTCTGTAATAGTTTCTGTGACAGGGGTGGAGGTGATGTCTGTATTGTCCCTTGTTTTGTTATCCGTTTCCATTAAGGCCGTGCTTTCCAGGGTTTTCTTTCCTGAAGGATGGTTTACACATTGTTAATGTAATGTTTCGTGTAATTGTTTCGAAGCATTCATCAATGCAGAGATATTTCAACCATATTTCACACCTTTTTTTAACCCTGCAGTAAATTCTACACATTTATCCTAAGACATTGTTTAATTTTATTATGTACATAGTTTGTTCAGCTTTGTAGAACACCTGTGATTATCTGAGTTCCTTGTTTTGTGTCCTGTTCCTTGGTTCTCATTCAGTTTTACAATCATTTGCCTTGCTTTCCTGTCATGAAGCTCCATTTTTTTCCTTTAGTAACGCTTTCAGCCTCTAATACATTTCTCTTCATACTGAAAGGTGTTCTCTTTTATTTCTGTTATTGTCACCCCATTTTCTGAAGTGTTTTTTTTTTGCTATTGAATATTAATGTGGTACTGTAATTGTTTTCTTGTGTTGTTATCTTTCTTTTCCACTCGTCTACCTGAATTATCTTGGGGTCTGGTTACACATCTATTGAGCCTGTATATCAAGCGCAGATGATCTTTTCTAGGAGATAGCACTCTCTTCTAGTCTTGGGGTCCCATGGTCTATTCTCTAGTTTGTATTTTCTGTTTGTTTGTTTGTTGTTTTCTTTATTTTTGCTTTTGGTTGTAACAACCTACTTGGGCCTACTTCCTATGTCATTAGGTTCTATGTGTTTCCTCCTACCCTACTTGTCTGTTTTTCTTTTTAATTCTGCATCTTTCGTTTGTCCTATGCATGGCTTCAGCAGTCACAATCTGTATACTCTGGTGTCTTTTGTATCCCATCTTGATTACTCCTTGTTTTTGCGAATGGGGCTCTTTCACAATGGCTATGCTGTGGCCTTGCCTCATCTGTTTGTTTGTTTGTTTGTTTGTTTACATATGTTAGACTTATATGGGATGAGAAATTTCAATTGAGAGAATACGTTTATCAGATTATTGTAGGCATATGTTTATAGACTTTTATTTCCTTTTCTACCTTTCCTTTCTTTTAATTTGAGGCAGGATGTTATATTGTATCTGTGGCTGGACCTGAACTCACAGAAATTCACCTGTTTTTGCCTCCCAAGTGACACAATTAAGAAATGTTTCCACCTCAATTTGCTTTTGATGTTATATTCTTGTTTAATGACTGACGGCTGAGATTCCAGCCCACTGTAGGTGTGGCTCCCTTTTTAAAAGAGTGCTCCTGGGTAGAATAAGAAAGCAGAAGCAGCAGCTCTCCTCCAGAACCACTGCTTCCGGGTCCTGCCTCCAGGTTCCTGCCCTGAAATTCCTGCCGTGGCTTCCCAGTTGTCCTTTTGGATGAGAATGCTGTCCCCAGGGCTTTCATGTTTGAATGCTTCTCAAATGGCAGCCACAGACAAGGTGGAGGAGATGTGTCATTGGAGATGGGCTTTGACGTTTCAAAAGACACACACTGTTCCCAAAGCGTCTCTCTCTGCCTTGTGGTTATGTCTCAAGATGTGAACTCTCAGTGGTTGCTCCAGTGCCATGCCTGCCTACCTACTGCCATGTCCCCTTTCCTGTGATGGCAGTTATGGACTCTAACCTCCTTAAACCGTAAGCTACAAATTAAATGCTTTCTTTTTATAAGTAACCAAGATCGCTTGTGACTGGAAGTGTAAGGCAAATAAACCCTCTCCTCCCCGGGTTCTTTGTAGTTGTGATCTTTATCACAGCAACAGAAAGCGAGCTAAGATACCTGGGTGGTTGGTCTGGCACTGAGTCTCCATGCTGTCTTCTGTGGAGTTGCAGCCTCCTCCGTCCCACACACCTCTGCTCTCCGTGATCCCTGAAAGAGAGACGGAACTGTTGGTCTCCCTGAATCACCAACCCACTTTCTTTTCTGAGTTCTTCCTTCTTTCAATACCACTGAGCTCTTACTTCCTGAACCAAATAAAATGTTAGCCTCTGAGACCAATGAATCAGGAACCAACAACGGTCTTGTCTATCACAGAAGCCTACCCAGAATAAAGTCTTTTTTTTTTTTTTAAGATTTGTTTATTTATTATGTATACAATGTTTTGCCTGCATGTACACTTGCCGGCCAGAAGAGGGCACCAGATCTCATTATAGATGGTTGTGAGCCACCCTGTGGTTTCTGGGAATTGAACTCAGGACCTTTGGATGATCAGACAGTGCTCTTAACCTCTGAGCCATCTCTCCAGCCCCAGAACAAAGTCTTAATACGTGGCATTTGCATGTTTCTAAACAGGCAATGACCAAAAATGTATTCGAAATCAAAACCATAATAAACTTGAAGCGTTTGTAGCAGCTTGCTCCTGTGCTGTATCTCATGACTTCACTGTAGCTTTGACCCTGAACACAGAAAACATTCTCTTTGTGCTACGTATGCTGTCATCTGTGTAACACCAACAAATGCTGCCTAAAACACCTGAGCTCAGACACACAGACACACACACACACACTACTATATTTTATGCTTTTGAAGTTTGGAGAGCTATTAGGTGGTGAAAGTGCTTGCTGCACAAACATGAGGGCCTGAGTTCAACCCGTAGCACCACCATGGAAAACCGCGCACAGTGGGATGTGCCTGCGATCACAGTCCCATGCCTGGGGCTTGCTAGCCAGCTCGTCCAACCACATTGTCGCGCTCCAGGTTCAATAAGAGACTCTGTCTTAAAAAAATTAGGTGGAAGCCAGACATGGTAACGCATACCTTTAATTGCAGTAGAGTCAGCGATTAAAAAGAAGTGGATCTCTGAGTTCAAGGCCCAGTAGGTCTATATAGTAAGACCTTGTCTCAATAAAATAAACAAACAAATAAATAAATAAATAAATACATGAATAAATAAAATAAAATAAGTGGAAAGCCATTCAGCAAGACATCCAACAGCTTTTCACCTACATGTGCACATATGTGGATACAGACAAACATATCTATAGAAGCACACACAAGTATGTCTGCATTCTTGTGGAAAATAGTGGTTTTATGGAAAGCAAAGGCTTGATATTTTCCTATTAAACTCATATCGTTATTATATTTTGAAATTGTATCATGTTAGACAAACACACCTGTCCCATTGGTATGTAAATTTGTTTCCATTTTCAACAAACTGTAAAACTTTGTGTGTGTGTGTGTATACACACACACATACATACAGATAATTGCTTTAAAATAAATTTCTTTATGATTTACTATGAGTTAATGTTTTGATTTGTAGGCCTATTTTACATACCTATATGCCATGGGCTACCTAAAAAATTTAAAGAGCAACAATAATTTAAAGATTATGCAGATGTAATTCCAGAGGGGAACCAGGTTCCACCCCAAGCAGGAAATGGAACTTGGCAGCTTTAGCCAAGCAGTTCTGGCTTGAGAGTCAGGAAAGATGCTGGGGTGAAGGGGATGTGACATCTTCCTCTGAGGCTAAGGCACACTGCTGAGGCCTGGTGTGTAGAGAGGCCATTGTGTGAAGCTCTGAAGCTGAAACTTGCCTTACGTCAGGGACCTCAAGATGTTGGAGATGTCAGAGCTGTGGGAAGTCTGCCAAGAAGACAGGGTACAGAACCAGCCAAAGAGCACAGCAATATAAAAACAGCCAAAAAGCATCCCCATAAGCACACAGCATTGCAAAAGACATGAAAAATCATTTTCATGTGTATGTGGGTGTAGGTGCATGTACGTGTGCAGGGTATATGGATGTCTGTGCACACGCATGTGGAAGCCAGCGAGTATCCAATGTCATTTCTCATGCGCCATTCACCCTATCCAGTGAGACAGGGTCTTCTGAGGCTTGCTGTTTGGCTAGGCTGGATGACCAGGATGCTCTGGGGACGCACCTGTCTCTGCGTCCTCAGTGCTGGGGTTACAAATACACTCTACCACACCAGGCTTTTCCATGGCTGCTAGGACCGAACTCAAGTTCCCATGGGTACACAGCAAGTACTTTACATGGCTGTCCCATCTCCACTGCCACAGAAAGTGAGGTTTCAATATACTGGATGCCAGACAGAGAAGGACAACCATTCTTGTGAGATGTGAAGCTTATTGGCTTGAAAGAACATTCTGGAAGCAATGAGGAGAGGTAAACACAGATGGATCCATGAAGACTTCCCCAGGAGAGAGAGGGGGAGGGGAGGGAGGGAGCTGGCTATTTTTATGTCAACCTTGACACAAGCTAGAGTCACTGGAAAAGAGGGACCCTCAACTGAGAAAAAGGCCCCCATAAGAACAGGCTGTAGGCAAGCTTGTAGGGCAATTTTTAAATTAGAGATTGATGTGGGAGGGCCTGGCCCATTGTGGGTTGACCCATCCCTGGGCTGGTGGTCCTGGGCTCTATAAGAAAGCAGGCTGAGCAAGCCATGGAGAGCAAGCCAGTAAGCAGCACCCCTCCATGGTCTCTGCACCAGCTCCTGCCTCCAGGTTCCTGCCTTGTTTGAGTTCCTGTCCTGACTTCCCTCAATGATGGACAGTGATTTGAAAGCACAAATCAAATAAACATTTTCCTCACCAAGTTCTTTGGTCATGTTTTGTCATCTCAGCAAGCGTAACCTTCAGTAGGACAGAGAGATACACAGAGACCACACAGAGGTCAGCACGAGCTTCTCCTTTGGTACTGATCAAGTGCACAGTTCTGAACAAAGTACCCCAGGCCAGAGAGACTGGGTAGGAAAAGATGAGAAGGGTCGGGAGCTCGCTGTCACACAGGGGATAGTGCTGCTACCGTGGGGTCAGGCTGGGGAAGCCTGAAGTTCACAGGGCACTGATGACTTTGTTTCATGAATAAGGGATGGCAGCATGACGTGGCGCTCAGACATTTGATGCTCAATACACAAGAGGCTGAGGGAGGAGGATCACGAGTTTGAGGCCTCTTTGTCTATATACCAAGTTCAAAGCCAGCCTGGGCAATTTAATGAGATCCTATCTGGAAATAAAAATTAGAAGAGTTTGGGGAAGAGAATGGGGGGAGGGGATATAACTCAGTGCCAGAGCACCTGCCTAGAATGCCCCAGTGAGGGGCTGGGGTGTGGCTCAGTGGTAGAGCCCCTGCCTAGAATCCCCCAGTGAGGGGCTGGAAGTATGTAAAAAAAAAAAAATAACATCCCCAAAATTACAAACACAAAAATAACTGTAAGTTCACTCACTCAAGAAATTTGCCACTCCCAACACAAAACATCTGAAAGGAATGTCCAAAACATTACTATTCCATTGAAAAACATTTCTATTCTATAGCTATTAAAAGGGAATTTCATAAGCAACTGTCTCCAGTACGTTTCCCAGATTAGAGTAAATGAGCGGATTCCTTGAAAGACAAGTAATAAAAACTCAATAAGAAACAGATTAAGGGCCTGCAATATGGTTCATTAGGTAAAGGCGATTGCCTCCAAGCCCTACAACCTGAGTTCCATCCCCTGCCTTTCCAGCCCTTAGGAGCTGGGAGAAGGGAATCTTAAGTTCAAGGTCAATCATGATTACATGTTCGAGGCCAGGTGAGGCCCCAGGACCATGAACTTACTAAAGTCTCTCAATTCAGAGAATCCCTTTGGACAGGTCAGAGACAATGGAACAGAGTATGGTGAGGGAGGATGTAATGTCTCAGTGGCTCCCAGAACTGCTTGTCTTTTATAGCAGAGATGGGCCAAAGGTCCAGGCCCACAACAGGGTTTTCTAGAACCACCCATTCTGTCCCTGTCTGACACCTACAGAGAAGCTGTGTCAGGTACAGGAGTCCAGTCTCGGTAACCGTGACCCCGCTGACTCCCAAGGAATGGGAAGTTCCAGCTGGTGGGGCAAAGAGGACAGGGCTGGGTGGAGGACAGAGAGTGGACCAGGCCGTGGATAGGCGGCAGGGGACGAACCACAAGGCACTACGGACTGTCAGTTTTTACAGCAAGGGCACTTCTCTAGAGATTTTTGTGTTGGTTCTGCTTTTCAGAGTGTGTGTGTGTGTGTGTGTGTGTGTGTGTGTGTGTGTGTGTGGTGTGTACATATGCATGTGTTCATAAATACAGATGCCCGTGCAGGCCAGAGGACATCATTTCTCAGGCGCTATGCACCTTATTTTTGAGACAGGGGCTCCCATTGGCCTAACCTTGCCAAGTAAGTCAGGCTGACTGGTCATCGAGCCCCCAGGGTCCTCCGGTCTCTGCCTCCCTGATTATAAATGTGCATCACCAAGCCTGATTTTTTTTTTTTAAAGATGTCATCCATTTCAGTGTAAGTGGCTGTGACTGTAGCTGAGAGCCCATGTGTGGCCGGAGGAGACCAGAAGAGGGCGCTGGATCCCTTTGCAGCTGGAGCTACAGGTGGCTGTGAGCCTCCCCATGCCGGCGCCCTTAGCCCCTGAGCTCTTTCCAGCCCTCTTTTTTTTTTTTTTTTTTTTTTTTTTTTTTTTTTTTTTTTTTTCCTTTTTTTCCCCTGTGGGTTCTGGAAATCACTCTTAGGTCATTGTGCTTACAAGGAGAGTGCTTTACTGAGTCAGCTAGCTCCCTGGTTCTGTTTTGCTTTGTTTCCTTTTTGGTTTTGGTTTTGTTTTTCCCCCCAATAAAGTCACTTTACTGTGACGAACTCACAAATAAAAACATTGCACAGCCAGTTTAACAAAACTCAAACACCTGCCAGGTCCAAACGCTATGTACCTCGGCGAACCTCTGTACCTGTCAGAGTGGCCAGTCTGATGGATGGAGCTTCCCTTAGGGTTTTACTCTTTCACTGCCTATTGCATTTTTCTGCACTTACACACACACACACACACACACACACACACACACACACACACACACACACACACACACTAATAGAGCTGAAACTGAAAAAAAAATATGCTTTGTTTTATCATAGCCACACTTACAGCTGTTGATGTATGTGCATTACGAAATAGGATTCAGCTGCAAGGAAAAACAAGCTCACGGAATTTGCAGGAAAACAGACTTAGATAGTACAGTAATAAGCAAGGTGATCAAAACACAGGAAAAAAGCCCTCACTCTTTCTGTCTCTCTCCCTGTAGGGTACACTTCCTAGCCTATAAAGCACAAGGTAACTATGTAGACAGGTGTAAGCCCCGCTTTGGTTTTGCTGTGGCTGGACTGTCTACTTTCTGAGACGGTGTCTTACTAGGTAAGGCCAGACTGGGCCTCCAATGCGCAATCCTCCTGCTTTAGACTTCACAATGGCTTACAAGACAGCTAATTCTGCTATTAGGGTTGTGTTTACTGGTTTATTTTTCACTCTTAATTTTGACCCACTGTTAAGAAATAGATTGCCCAGGTTGAAGCTAAAAGAGCATTTAGAAAAAAATAAGACCTGCAGGAGAGGGGCCAAGCAGACAAAGGACATGGCTGGGGCAGGAAATGGGCAAGGCAGAAGTGACTGGGCTTCCCTTCTGCCTCTCCCTACCTGCTCACCCCCCCACCCCCACCAAAGTGTTATTTCTGGCTAACAACAATTATGTTAATCTTTAATACATTGGTTTGTGATTTATTGATTTATTTGGGGGGGATGATCTCATGTGCCACACGGTACATGGGTGGAACTCTGAGGACAACTTTCAGGAGTCGGTTCCCCCCTTCCACCGTGTACGACCCAGGGATCGAACTCGGGCCGTCAGGCTTGGCAGCAAGTGCCTTTACCGTCTCACTGGCCCAGCAGTTACTATTTTAAAGAAAGCCTTGAGCTGGGGACACAGCTCAGAGGTAGGGTGCTTGGCTAGCTTGCATGAGGCTCCGAGTTGGAACCCCAGTGCTACAGAAGGAAAGGAGAAAGGGAGGGAGGGAAGAAAAGAGAAAGAAAGGAAAAAGGTGGAGACGGGGGGTGGAGAGCAAACTGGGGGAAGAAGAATCAAATCCCTCCACCCCATCTGGCTCATCTCCCATCATCCTTTTTCTGTTATTTGAATTGAAGCCCCTAACCCCCAGCACCCCAGCAGACCCCTTGTTTCATTTTTGCTGCGGCAGCCTTATTTGACAATAAGCTTTCTTTCTGAGGTATCGTGTCAAACAGGCCCGTTCACAGGATCCCTAATCCAGCGTCAACAGTGTCCTTAGGAAGAGCTGGACCCAAGACAGATGTACACGTGGGGAGGATGTCACGGGTGCTAAGGAAGCAGATGCAGATGAGGGTCGCAAAACATCAGAGTTTTGCCAGCAGCTATCAGGGTCTTGGGGACAGACCCTTGCAGGGTGCCTTCTGAATAAGTGAGGTGGGTTGAGATGGCGCCTGCCATGATGGCTTGAGTCGGGTTCCTGGGTCCCACATGGTGGAAGGACAGAACTGACTCCTCCAAGTTACCCTATAGTCACACACACACCCCAAACACACAAAGTAACCTGAAACAACAACGAGGACACCCCACTTCACACCGCTCCAGCCAGAACTACGAGACGAGAAATCTCTGCTATTCTAAGGCACCCAGGTTGGAGCTTGCTGTTATGGCAACCCAGGCATGGGATGGTGATGGAAGCGAAGGGTGAGTCATGTGCCTGGGAACTGTGAAAGGTGGTGGCTGAAGGCCCTTTTTGTGGACATGAAATTCTAGGCCTTAGCCACCATCATCATGCGTGTGAGGATAAAGCTAAACAGGGCTAGGCCAGCCCAGAGGACACCGTGTCTCCTTGATATATCACATACGCTGAGACAGAAGGAAGATAAGAAGGTATCTTCCAGGCAGGGATTAGCTGAGGTCACTGAATTGTTTCTGTAGCTACACCCTATCCTGCCATTGGCGAGACCAGTGGCCTTGAAGAGGTGCGGTGTCATGGGTCCCTGGATAAGGGACACAGAAAGACCCAGACGCTAATAGACTTTGATCCTCCCTTGGGACCAGGGATGTATAGACTTCAACAGGGCAAAAGGAATCTTGAAGGTTCTATTCTATAGAGTGGAAGGCTGAGACTAGAGATGAGTGGGTCATAGCATAGAGGGCAGACCAAAGAGGTGGGCGAGAAAGCAGTGGAGAGAAAGATGCCAAAAGAGAGAAAAGAAAGGGAGGGAAGGAGGGAGGGAGAAAGGGACAAAAGGGGTAGAACTGATGGAGGGATGACGGGGCTCCAGGAAGCTCCTGCCCTACTGGGACCTGACAGGAACCTAAATGCTACCCAACCCCCATAAGAACTGTTCCTAGGTATTCTATCTATCTCTCCTCCAAGCCAAATCCTCACTAAAGAAGAGCTGGTGGGGCCCATGGTCTAGGGGGCGCTATTCCCCGCAGAGTGAGTTCCAAGGCAGAACCAAGTCCAAGGCAGGCCTTTATGACAATGGCGTCTTGTCCAAGGCTCAATAAGGGAACTCCAGTCCTGACTCTAAGTCTCCTTCCTGTCTTCCCTGACTCTCCCAAGGTGTGATCTTGTTGGAGGAGCAGAGGGTGCTGGGGTCTGTGGGTTTTGTTTCTGCCTCAGTTTCCCTTCCTTCTCTGGGACCCAGCAAAAGAGCAATCTGGGTGTGATTCACTCTTTTCTTGCTTTCCTGAGCCTGGTCCCCAGGGCCCACAAGGCCTAAGCAACTAAGCTGAATGGATCCTTAGAAACCCCAACCTCCCAGGAAGCTGGGGAGATGGCTCTGGGGCTAAGAGCGCTTATTGTTCTGTGGAAGACAGGAGTTCAGCTCCCAGCATCCCACATCAGAATGGTTCACAAACACCTTGTAACTCCAGCTTAAGGCATCCAACATCCCCTTCTGGTCTCTGTGGGTATCCAAATACACACACACACACACACACACACACACACACACACACACACACAATGTAAGATGTATTTTAAAAAGAAAAGGAAATCCTAATGTAGGGCTTCAAACATGCTCAGCAACTGCTCTGCCACTGAAGCGTGTCATACCAGTCTTGTCCCTGACTGTGAGGTTCTGTACAAGTGTTCGGGCGCTGAGCCACGCCCTAGTCCCTCATTAGAGACTTCTAGGCAAGTGCTTTGCCCCTGAGCTATATCTCCAGTCCTCTTTTTTTTTTTTTTTTTTTTTTGTTTAGTTTAGTTTAATTTAATTAATTAATTAATTAATTAATTTATGAGACAGGGTCTCATTGGTGTCGCTCTGGCTGTCCTGGGAACTCACTTTGAAGACCAAATTGGCCTCCAACCCACAGATCCGCCTGCCTCTGCCTCCTAAGTTTTGGAATTAAAGCTGTTCGCCACTACACCTGGCTTCACAGTTGTTTGCTTGTTTTGTTTTAGTCAGGGTCTCTCTAAGTAACCCAGGCTGGTTTGGAACTCACTATGTAGAACAGGATGATCTCAAACTCACAGAGAACTACCTGTCTCTGCCTCTCAAGTTCTAAAGGCTTGTGCCATCCCACCCAGCTCCCAATCCTGTTTTTACTTTTTATTTTGAGACAGAGTTGTGCTAAATTGCCAAAGCTGGTCCTGAACTCATTCAGTAGCAAGTCTTGAATGTCCTACATAGCTGGAATGACAGGCTTTCACTCCCCAGCAAAGACCAACCAACCCCCTTGTCTTTTCAGAGGAGGAAAAAGATCAGAGAGGAGTTGAACACACAGCTAGTTTATGAGAAAGTTAGAAATTGGGGCTTCACACATCCCATCTTGGCTGTGGTCCTGTGTCTTCCTCTGCTTGTAAGGCAGGAGAGGAGAGGAGGGAGGGAGAGAGAGAGAGAGAGAGAGAGAGAGAGAGAGAGAGAGAGAGAGAGAGAGAGAGAGAGAGAGAGAGAATTAGAAGAAAAATTATAAGGAGAAGAAGGAGGAGAAGAAGAAGAAGAAAAGAAGAAGAAGAAGAAGAAGAAGAAGAAGAAGAAGAAGAAGAAGAAGAAGAAGAAGAAGAAGAAACCAGGACACAAAGCAGAGAAGGCAGGATGTGAAGCCAAGCCTGCCAGCCCAGTCTTTGGAAGGCTGAGGCCGGAGGATGAGAATGGGTCGCACTGTGAGGGTTAGGTCAGCCTGGCCTATATCATCACAAGACTTTGTCTTACACCCTCTTCTCACACACAAAGACCTTGAGATGATTCGGTGCAGAGATGGGAGATAAGAGAATTGCATAGGGACCCTCAGAAGCTAAACATAGGCTCTGTTTAACATGGCTGGGTCTCTAACCCACGTCAAAAGGAGGATTCTGTTTAATCCAAGCATCTACGTCAACTGACGCCTGTTACTGTCACTCCCCGGGGTGGTGGCAACCTTACTGTCACTCCCCGGGGTGGTGGCAACCCAGAGAAGCAAACTGTTCTTTCCCCAAAGCTTATTTGGGGGAAGGAAAGATATTGAGGGAAGCCAAAGGCTGAGCTCCAAATGAAGGTACCTCAGCTGCCTTTGACAGAGGAGGGAGCTCCGCCCTGGAGCCTGGCAGGTCAAGGAAGCAGGCTTCTGGGGGAAGGGGCTCAGGGCAGTAGGGCTGGGGAGCTACTCACCCTCTTGGGCAGCAATGTCTTGGGACAGGAAGTGGAGGATGAGAGCCAGCAGACAGAGCGCCACAGTCTGCCTCATCCTTGACATCGACATTGTAGCGCAGACAGCGGTGCCTGGTTTGCGCTCTTCTTGGAAGCTGGCAAAATGAGTGTGAGCCAGAGAACCCCAGAAATAAAAACAGCCAGGAAACCTTTGACCTCTGAGATACTCGGGCCTATGGGGGTGGGGAGTGAGGGTGTCAGTGTGAGCAGGAATCAATCTGAGGGCATCCCGTATGACGAAGGGGGTGCTGGCCACTCAGGGCCAAAGAGCAAAGGGAGTGGTTCCTTTTCCCTGCCAGACAAGAGCATAGGTGTTCGGTTATAAGATTTATCACCCCAATAGAAGGGTGGTGCCACAGCTAGCCAGAAGAAAGGGGTAGTGTTCCTGGCTCTTGCACAGATGGACAAAAGAGGCTAGGTCTAAGCAAAAGAAAGGAATATCCTGGATTTGACACAGTCCCTGGCACCAACCCCTAAGCCCTGTCTCCATTGTATAGGTACCCGGGGGGGGGGGGCGCGTGGGTTACAAGTTATGACACTCTGGGATGATCAGGAGTCCATAAGTGCATAGGTTCAAAGGTAAGCAAGGCCTTCTAGCCATCCCCACGGCCACCTGGAGTGACCTTGCCCACTTTGGGGACAGTGGAATCAAATATTGAGTCCTCAGTCTTCTGGAGGTTCCGAACTATCCCTCCTGCACCTGAAATTTTCTATCCCCAAGTCTGGGCCCTCAGCGACCTCAGGCAGAGGCAGACATGGCCCTGTCCAGGTCAGAAGAGGCAAGGGTTCAGATGCTGGCATGGGAAGGTTTCAATCCCGGAAAGAGTATTCTGCCAAGAGAGAGGCACAAACCATTTCCCTCCATTTCTCCCAGACAAAAACCCCAAAGGCCACTCACCCCTCTGCCCCACATCAGGACGAGAAGGAAACCTAAGACTTTTCTTTGAATAATTGCTTTATTGATAGCGAAATTCCAGAATAGGGCGATACCCACATGCAAACAAAGATGTCTTAGGTTCCTGGAACTTGGAGGTAAGAGTGAGGAAGAGGCTTTCAGTCTTCCGTAGCTTTGATTTGTCTCCAGGCAGTGACCCATTGACCAAATCAGATCACCTCAGAATAGACATGCAAAGCTTTGGGACCCGGTGTCAGCTTCATCTGAGCCAACCAGAAATACCCGTGTCCCTCTCTTGTTTAAATCTGGACGGGGGATGAGCGGGGTATGTGCTTCTAGTCCCATGAAGCTGCTGATTTCACCACCTTGGGCCTCTGAAAATTGAGCTAAGGGATGGGAGAGAAAGATGGAGTCAGAGAGGATTGGGAAGAGCTGGGTACAGGAGGGAGCAGGGAAAACCCAAGAGTAGGGGTGAGAAATACATCTACTTCCTCTTAGCTGCCAGTCACCTGAATGTTGGGGTCCACATTCTGCAGGTTTGGCCGGAAGTGGCTGTATCCTTTCTCAAGGCCAAATTTGTCCTCTTTCAGATTCTGGCCTGTAGGGAAAGATATGATGTAAGAGGGGGCATTCCCCACCCCATCACCCCGAGAAGAGGCTGGGACACCCATGATGTGGGGCGGGGCTTCTAGGACAAATGAGGATGACTGCTTCAACTATTCAGACCCTTGAAGGGAGCTTAGTGGACTCCACCTGAACCTCAAAACTGGTTTGGGATGATGCAGGGACATCAGGGAGCGAAAAGCAACCCTACCCACCTTGTACTATGTACCAAGGGTCATGAGTCGTACCCCTGGGGAGTTACTGCCATCGGTGTGAGGTACAGATGGGAGTGGAGCTGGTGGCAGCCAGCTGAGTCATGTACTACAGCCCCTCACCCCCCACGTCCCCGACGTCACCTGCCCAGTCCTTAGCAACAGTAAACACAGCAGACAACTTAGGTTTTCGGGAAACAGGTCTCTGTGGTTCTGTTATTTGCCAGCAACATTTACTTCCTCTACCTGAATCTTGAAGACCTTCCAGACTTCCTGGAGTCCAGGCCAGGGCCTGGCTTTTTCCTTAACGTCCTGACCATTCCTCAGTGGGCATCTTACAGCGCTTCCTGTAATGCTTGTGCTTCTAGATGGTTCTAGGAAGACTGTCTGCTTTCCCTCTTTAGTTGCCACTCACTCCTTCCTTCGCCCACTCAGAGTCCTGGTGCTTTATTCAGGTCGAAGAGCACCTCACCAGGTCCAGAGAGTCAGTGTGCCCCACCCATATTTCTCCCTTGGGAGCCCAACTCAGGGAGCAGCCGCCATACCCTCCAGCCTGCCAATAACCCCAGCTCTCCTTCAAACTACCTCATCTGGTTACCTCTCAGCCCCCAAACTATTCATCCTATCACTGTGTCTCAATCTTCCCTGTTGTCCCCCTCAGATGCACCTGAGTGAACTACTTAAAACTCATCCATGGCCTTGGGGATGTGTGTGTGTGCGTGTGTGTGTGTGTGTGTGTGTGTGTGTGTGTGTGTGTGCATGTGTGTGTGTGTGTGCATGCATGCGTGCATGTGTGTGTGTGTTTGTGTGTGTGAGTGGTGAACTAGCTGCTTGGCAGGCTGAAGTGGAAAGCTTGTGAGTCTGGAGCTAGCCTGGGCTACATAGTGAGACCTTGTTCCAGACAAACAAATGGAAGAATGAATGAACGATCAAAGAATACCACACACTCTTAGATCAAAACCTTCCAAAGCCCTCCTCCTCCTCTTCTTCCTCCTCTTCCTCTTCCTCCTACTTTTCTTCAAGACACTTAAACCAGGTAGCGTCAGACTTGTTATCTAATAGAAGGTGACCTTTTTACTTATAGAGAAGATTATACACATTATAGGGCTCAGCACCATGTCTTTTCCTAGGCAATGCCTACGGCCTTAAGAGGGCCTTTCTCTGTCTGCTCAGGGACCATTTAAAAGAACAGGAAGTCGGCCTCTGAGTTGCTGCTTGGAGACTGAGGCTTGAACCCAAAGCCTTTAGTGAGCCCCGAGGCTGAGTCATGCCTGGCCAAGGTGCTCGGGTCATAACTCGGGCACTGCTAGCTAGATCCCGGCACTCCATAGACTGGCTGTGCATCTGACCTCCTTGTTTTGGGCAAGCAATGACTCGGAGCCTACCCTGAATCACCAGGAAAAGGGCAGTACATAAGGGGATCTTAAAATCCTAGGTATCGGAAGCCGTGGATGGTGCACAGCTGCATCCCAGCACTTAGGAGGCTAAACTGGGAGGCTTCTTAAGTTCAAGGCCAGCCTACGTAGGCTACACTCTGGCTAGTTTGAGATCACTCTGGGCTACACAGGGACAGCAAAGAACTGGGGAAGGGAAACAGAAGAGATGGCTCAGCTGGTAAAATGTGTGCCTCAGAAGTACCTAGGCCCTGAGTTTGACCCCAGAATCCACATGAAAACATGAGTGTGGTAGCACATGCTTATGACCCTGGGGAAGCAGACTGGTAAGTGCCTGAGTCTTCTCCTGCCAGCCTGCCTGACCTGATCTGTGAGCCCCAGGTTTCTGTGAGAAACCCTGTCCCCCAAAATGACTTGTATAGTTCCTAAAGAACAGCACCCGAGACTGCACACACACAGTGTGCGCACACCGCCCCCAAACGCCCCATGCCTGCCTCATTCCTCTCACTGCCCCTCCACCCCCACTGAGAAGGTTGGAAGTTTAAGGGTACTGGGCAGAGGCAGCCATACTGATTGGGGAAGAAGTTAAATAGCATGGGCAGAGACACAGGCAGACACAGTACCAGGGCCACCTGATTGCTCAGGAGTCAGAGGAGACTAAAGAACCAAGTGGGGGGGGGAAGTAAGGGGTGGGAGGTGGGGGTAGGGGTGGGGGGGTTCTCTGGCGAGGGAACAATAGGCTTGGGGTTGATATAAGTTATGAAGAAGGGAGCTTTCCAGATAGTGGTGTGACGTACACAGAGACAGGAAGGGGAGAGAATGTTTCCTGGAGGCCTGGAGAATTTGACCAGAAGAAGCTAAAAAACAGGACGGAAGGTCAAAGGTCAAGCTAGTGAAGTTAAGTAAGGTGACTGGAATCCCCTTTCGGGTCCCCACATAATGTAAGGGAAGGACCGATTGCTGGAATTTGTCGTCTGACCTCTGCCCACATACCATGGCACACATGTACCTCCTAACCCCACTAAATAAACGTAATTAAAAAAAAAAAAAAAAGATTGGCCAGGTGCAATGGTGCACGCCTTTAAGCCCAGCACTCTAAGAGGCAGGGGAGGCAGATCTCTGTGAGTTCCAGGACAGCCTGGTCTATAAAATGAATCCAGGACAGCCATGTCTACACAGAGAAACTCTGTCTTAAATCAAAACAAACAAGACTGGAGGTCAGTGAGAGGCCTGGAAGCTAGGGGACAAGTGACCGTAGAAGAGCAAGGGGGTGGGTAGACCGAGGTGCAGGGGGAGGTGTGACAACGAGCTGTCATCAGGCCACCAGCAAAGCCGAGGGACTCACACCATACCCTCATCGCCACTGCGCTTTCCCTGCCCCCACCCTTCCTCCAGAACAGTTACCTTCCCAGACGCCTATGTTCTGGAAAGTTCCAGGAAGAGATTCTCTCTGCCATGCTTGAGAGGGGTCGTATTGTGACCTGCAAACAGTAATGCCATGAGTGAGCAGCTGCACGTGAGAGGGATAGGAGGGGACTCCGCAGACCCTGACCTCGAGGGAGACAGTCCCATCTCTACCCTTCAAAATAATAGCAAAGATTAGAGTCATTGCAGCTTCTCCATCTCCACGGGCAATGGCCAGGCTCCCCAAATGTCCCTCAGTTCCCTAATGGGCCTCAGTCCCCTCAGGTATAAAGTGGGGTCGGGGAGCATTGCAATGGTCCCTTCTGCCCACTTCCAGCCTAGATGTTCTAGTGGAGATTTCTTGGCAACTCTTGGAAGGGACATCTCAACCCACCTGGCCCAGTCCCAGCTCCCTTGTTAAATTCTAAGACGGCGGGATAATAAAACGCACTTTTATTGTATAATTAATTTCAGTGCTTAAGTTTCTGTTTCCATTTCTCACTCAGAGAAACAACCCTACCTACCCTATCTAATATAAAAGGCACCCTTGGTGACAGCCAGGAATGGGTGGATCTCGACACCCTGTTTGGCCTCAGCTGACCTTCACTGCCTGGCCGGAAACAGCAGAACTGTAGAGCTGTTCCGGACAATGGCGACTTCTGGGTGGCGGTGTCATCCCTCCTTACTCCCCTCTCTGTGTGACCATGGTTGCTGGCTTCATGAGCTTACCTGTGCAGTTTTCTTCGGGACCGGCCAAGGAAGACAGCAAAGATGATCATAAGGACAAGCAGTACTGCTAGCACAGTGCCCACAAGCCCGTACACGAGTCTCTTGCTGGTTCTGGACTGGCAAGTCTCTCCCCAGTACCAGTGGGTGTCTGTGTTTGGGCACCTGAAGATACACACACACACACACACACACACACACACACACACACACACACAGAGAGAGAGGCTCAGGCTAGGTCCCGTAAGTCAGGTCTCCAGAAGGGAATTAAATACCTGAAGCCCAGGAACCTCTCCTGAAGGTGTGTCTTTCTGTCTGTCTCTCGTCTGTCTGTCTGTCTGTCTAGGGGAACCAGGACTCTATATGGGAGAGGAGCTGAATGTCTCGTCCTAGCTACGCCCTTGCTCATATGTCTTATCTCAATGTACCTGACACTTGAATGGGCTTCTTATCATGTCAGGACATTTTGTATACTTGATGAACTTGGAAACTAGAGTAGCCAGGTCACAGGTAGAAGGGCTCATGGCTGCCTGGCATGTTCTAGGAGGAACGAATGATGAAACTGAGCATGGTGAGTTAGGACCAGAATCCCAGGGAGGTAGAGGGAGGAAGATTGGGTTAAGACTGAGGCCAGCCTGGGCTACACAGTGAGTTCCAGTCCAACCTGGGCTACAGAGACTCAGTCTAAAAATATGAAGAAGAAAAGAAGAAGAAGAAGAAGAAGAAGAAGAAGAAGAAGAAGAAGAAGAAGAAGAAAAGGAAGGCAGGGGAGGAAAGAAAGAAAGAAGGAAGGAGTGAACAGCTGAAAGAAATAGGGGAAGGGAAAACTGACCGGAATATGAAGGAAACAAATAAATTGAGCGTTCTCAGAAAAGCCCTGGCTGGACTGTAGAACCTCTGAATCTATATTGTATAGATACCCATCATTCTCATGGGGGCAGATGGTGGTGGGAGAACCCTCTAGAAGGAAGAGAGATGTAGAAGACAGGAGAGACTGCCTTCCAGGCGTCTCCATTACTCCAGTTGGTTTGTTAATTATCCGTGTCACAACCCCACCTAGCATCTCAGGGACAAGGAGCCAGAGACACTGGGAGCAGGTGGGGCACAGAACAGAATATGTGATCCATAGGGCACGGTGGGGCAGCCTGGTGGTTCCAGACCTATGGGAGACTGTGGGCAGGGAGCATGATCCCATAAGGAAAAGGAGGGGGCACCAGGCCGAAAGAGGGAGACACTCACATGCAATGGGGCCCTGAGCGTAGCAGCTGGCACTGGCCTAGGTTGCAGTTGAGTTGTGACTTTGTCCCCTGAGTGCAATTGTTCACACAGGTCAGCCTTCCCTCCAGATTCTCCGAGTAAAAGTATTGGCCAAAGCCCTTGGCAGCCTTCTGGAAACAGTGCTCTATGGGGTGAGGGATGGCAGCTAGAGTTAGCATGGCCAGAACTTTCCCTGGATCCCTGTTTATCAGCCATGCTCTACTTCCTCCTGTCCACGGTTCTAAGAGGCTGCTCACCGTCAGGGTTGAAGCTGAGGGTTGGAGCCTCCACGGTGGTGAAATTACCATTGTAGCACAGTTTGGAGTCTGTCCGAGATAAGGGGAGAGAATGACAAAACGAAAATCATTAAGACTTCTTTCTGCCACTTTGTCAACTGCCTGGCCTCCCCTTTCTCCCACCAGGGCTCCTCCCCTTTGCCCACCAGAGCCCCGCCCCTTCTCCCACAGGGCTCCTCCCCTTTATCCTTACTAGTCTCTCCCCTTCCTCTTCTCCCTTCTGCCTTTCCCTTCTCTCCTCTTCACCCCTCACCCTTGCTCCCTTTCCATCTCCTCTCTCCTTCCCCCTCTTCCTCCTTCCCCTCCCTCGCTTCCTTGCTTTTTCTCCTCCCTCCTCCAACTCCCCTCCCCTTACTTCCTCCCTCTCTTTTTTCTATTTTTCTCTGCCCCTTCCTTCATCTGCCTCCTCCTCTTCCTCTCCACCACCTTCTGCTTTCCCTTCTTTCTTCTTCTTCATCAGCCGTCCACACTGAACCTGTGCTAGAGCTCTAGATAAACAGCCAAGCTCACACAGGGTCACGTGGATGACAACTTCAGCCTGGTACTGATGGGGTGGCAGGGGGCAGGATGGAGTCCAGGGAGGCACTGGGGGGATGGTTTGCTTTTTTCTGTATTCTTTCTTTCTTTCTTTTTAAGATTTATTCTCTCCCTCCCTCCCTCTCTGCTCTGACCTCTCTCTTTGTGAGTGTGCACGTGCATGCATGCCTGTGTGTATGCCCACGTGTGTGCAAGCGCATGCACACACATGCATGGGGGTTGGCCAGAAGAGGGCAGTGAATCTTCTTGAGCTGGGCTTACAGGCATCTGTGGGCTGGCCATCAGGGCTGCCGGGAACGGAACTCAGCTCCTCCGCTCTCAACTGCTCTCCTCTCTCCGTCATACCCCATCTTTTGTTGAAAAAGAACTACAAGCCTGGAACTCACTGTGGAGCCCATGCTACTTTGAACTCATGGCAATCCCCCTGCCTTAGCTTTCTTAGTGCTGAGATCACAGGTATGAGCTACCGTGCCTGGCTGCTTTCTAGATTCCTGTGGTGGGGACTCTGGTGTTCCAAGCAAGAGGAAAGCGAGAAGAGAGGAAATAAAAATCCACTCTTCCTTCCCATGGAAAGTCAAGAAGTCTCAAAAGGACTTACTTTGGCAGTCGAAAATGTCATTTGTATTTACATCACTAGTCTCAATCCTGATCTTGTCCTCCACAATCTTCCTGAGGTTTCTAAACAGCGTCACATACTCTGGGGTGTAGTTTGCCTCTAGAACAACCTGGCTCTCCACCACGATGCTGCCATTGCTGCAAGCAGAGGAGACTTCAGCGTTCCCTCCCTCTGTGTCACCCACACCCAGCGCTGAAGAGGAAAGCAAAAAGAGGGCAGACAGGGAGGCAAGCAACAGTGTGAGGCTGGCTCGGAAAGAAGAGGATCCCTGTGGGGTGTGAGGGTGCACGCCTGGAGTCCCAGCACTTGGAAGGCTGAGGCAGGAGGATCATAGGTTCGTGGCCAATGTGGGTTACATAGTGAGACCTTGTTTCAAAAATCTAAAAGAAATGAAGGGAGGAAGGCAGGAAGGAAGGAAGAGAGGAAAGAAGAAAGGAAGAGAAGAGGGAAAGGAAGGAAAAGAAAAGGAAAAAAATGAGGGTCTCTACTCTTGATTGGATGAGCTAATGACAACGAACAAACATGATGAATAACGAAAAGTGGACAACAGTAAATAGTGAACAACCGAATGGATAAAACAAATTATGAATGAACATATGCAGAGTGAACAGCTATCATGAGTAAATGGACAGTGATGATAGAGCCTAACTGAACAACTGACTGGGTAACCATAATGAATAAATGAATGAGCAAACGAGGAAGGAAGGAATGAGCCAACGAGAAATGAATTAATGTGTAACCATGATGATAAAAAAAATGAATCAGTGATGAGTTTGTGAGTGCATGACAAGTTTTGTAAATGAGTGAACAAATTATGAATGAATAACCATGTGGAGCAAGTGATGACTGAGTCAGGACTCTCAGGTGTTGCTTTGGGGTTAGAACACCCCTCGCCCAGGCAGATGCTGATAGCTTAACCTCGGGGAAGGAGGAAGCAGTAGGGAAAGGAAGAGGGACCCCACCCTGCCCCCCAACACTCACAGTAGTTCTTTAATGAACACATTTGCGTACTGGGGAAGGTCATCACCCTTGTAAATGCTATCCATCTGAAAAACAAAGAGAGATGATACTGAATTGGAGAATGGCCCATCTCTGGACAGTTCCAGGCTGGTGTCAATGGAGCCCATAGGAAAGAGAAAGGAAAGGGGCAGGTAGCATCCTCTGATGGCATCTCAGTGGGTAGGGCTCATGGATAGATGCTCAGATGCTCTGAGACTCTGTCTCAGAAGATGAGAAGCTGGGATGAGCGCCCGTAGCAATTACTTGACTCTCATGGCTCCTACCCGGCTCAGGAAGAGATTTGTGAAGTTCCTGTAGGCCTCGGAGGATTCGTTCTTCAGGTCAGCTGTGAAGTTCCGGTAAATCACTTTTACTGTCACGGCCAGTGTAGCATTAATGACATCCGGGATATCTAGGGGGCCGGGCAACATGATGCATGAGATACCAACCCTTCAGACCTTCGAGAATGCCTGCGGGGTGGGTAAACTTTCCCTTCTGTTGGTATCATGGAGGCGAAGGAAGTGAGTATGAAAGGGGATAGAAACTCAAGGGTCAGCTGAGGATGGCTGAGATGTGTGTGTGTGTGTGTGTGTGTGTGTGTGTGTGTGTGTGTTCATGTGTGGAACTCACCAATTTGGCTAGAATGGCAAGCAATCCTGAGGGATCTGTGTGTCTCCTCATCAGGGCTGATGCACAGCACTACGCCCAGAGTTTTGTGTGGGCTCTGGAGAATCCAAACCCAGGTCTCCACATTTGCGCTGTGAATACTTTATTAATGGAACTATCTCCCCAGCCCCTAGCTCTTGATATGGCAGAGAGCTAATGGCTAGATGGAGACCCAGGAAATTAGGTGGAAGGCGTCATAAAGGGTTAGGATGGAAACCTCCCATCAGAGAGGGAGGAGAGACAGAGAGGATAGCCCTGAAGTTAAAGGCAGGAGGACCAGAAAAGGAATTACGTCCTGTCCATGTCGTGAAGCCACTGGAGTGGTGAATTAATCGTTCCAACATGGCCATGTCACTGTAAGTGTCCAGGGGCCCAGGGAGGGCTGCGGGTCTGAGAGGAGCCATTACCTACTGGGAAGTAGTACAGGATGGAGTCGCAGAGCTGACCAGTGTAGCCTGAGTGGCATTCACACTGTCTTCCATTCCACTCTCCATTCTTGCAGTCCTCTGGGAAGCGACAGAATTCAAAAAGATCACTGAGACAAAAACACTTGCTCCCATCCAGGTGCCACCATAGCCCTGCACTCAGCAAGGGCCATGAGACCAGATGACTGTATGACACTCAAGAACTTTACACACCCACCTCATTCCAAGGAAGTAGAGGAGAAAGCATGAAACAGAAAGGTGTTTGAGGATAGAGGAAACACAAGAGAAGAAAGGGGGGAAGAAGAAAGGAACCCTATGAATCAAAAATAAAAATAAAACAAACAAACAACAACAACAACAAAAAAAGCCAAAGCATGCTGGCCATGGCGACCTACACTTGTAATCACAGCACTCACGAAGCTGAGACAGAAAAAAAAATTTTTAATGAAGCTGAGACAGACAGATTCCAAGATAGAACCTAGCCTGAGCATAGTGAGAGGCTGTTCCAGTACCCACAACCCTATGCCAAAGATGACGCATATCAATGTGGGAAATACACACCAATAGCTGTATAGGTCAGAAAACATTCAACGTGACCCCCCACAAAGGAAAAGATGATTAAGAACCAAGATCTAAAGGAGAAACACAGAGTCAATTACATGAACTTACTTGGTGGCAAAAAGCTAGGCTGCGTCCTCATGGAAGTCGGGTATAGGCTGGTGAATGGAGGACGGAGAGTAGAGCTGCTTCTGAGCACAGAAGTGGTGCTGTAAGGGGAGGGACGGTAGGTGGAAGGGGGAGGTGAAGAGCTAGAATGTTTTGTCTGGGATGAAGAAGAGTCAGAGACTGGCGAAGATGACAGATCAGAAGTTGAAGAAGTCAGGGAAGCGTGAGCTGTGGTCCCAGGGGAATCTAGTGAAGTTGGGGAGTGGGGTGAACTTTGGCTGCTGGAAAAACTGAGGGGTAAAGAAGACAAGAGTGAGGTTGGGGAGGTGTCAGATGATGCTGTTGGTGGTGGTGGTGTCCTTGAAGAGGATGAAAGGTCTTCCGGTAACGAAGTAGTTGAGGATGGTTCTGAGGACGGTGTACTAGAAAATGCTGATTCATCAGGAATGATGGTGGATTGAGAGCTCTTAGCGGGGTGACTTGTGCCCATTGAAATCCCGCTACTTGAGGAGGTTGTAGATCCCTGAGTGAAGACTGTTGGGGAAGTCCCAGTTGCTTGAGTTGCTTGTGTTGAAGTCGGGCTGCTTGGAGAGATTGCAGATGCTTCAGTCAAGGTTGAGGTGTAGGTGATCTGAGGAAGTACAGCAGATTCCATTGAAATTGGCATGCTCTGGGAGGTTGCAGCTTCCAGCGTGAAGATGGTTGGTTGGACCGTCTCACCAGGTTGAGTTCCATGTGTTGAAATCGGGCTGCCTGGGGATGTTGATGCTTCAGATTGAGATGCAGTGTGGGTGATCTCAGGAGCTACAGCTGTTTCTGTAGAAACTGACACTGTTGCAAAGGTTGTAGATCCCTGAGTGAAGACTGTTTGGGATGTCCCTGTTGTTTGAGTTGTTTGTGTTGAAAAGGAGCTACTTAGGGAGGTTGTAGATGCCTCAGTCACAGCTAAAGTGTGGGGAGTGTCAGGAGAGACAGTTGTTTCTGTAGAAACCGAGATCCTTGGCAAGGTTGCAGATCCCTGAGTGAAGACTATTTGAGATGTCTCTGTTGCTTGAATTGAAATAGGGGTGCTTGAGGAAGGTGTAGAGGCCTCATTCACAGCTGAGGTGTAGGGGCTTTCAGGTGCTACAGCTGTTTCTGTGGACTGTGAGCTGGGTGGGAAGGTTGTAAATTCCAGAGTGACAAGAGTTTGGGAAGTCTCCATTGCTTGACTGGTTTGTGGTGAAATAGGGCTGCTTGGGAAGGTTGTAGATGTCTCTGTCAGGATCATACTGTGTGACGTGTCAGAAGGCACAGCTGTTTCTGTGGAAAATGTCTTGCTTGCGTAGGTTGTAGATTCCTGTGTGAAGATTGTTGCTTGGGTGGTCTCAGTAGGTTGAGTTGAATGTGTTGAAATTGTGTTTCGGGAGGAGTGTGTTGGCACTTGAGTGGAGCCTACTGTTTGGACACTTTCAGTGTGTTGAGTTCCATGTGTTGAATTCAGACTTCTTGGGGAAGTTGTAGATGTCAGGGCTGTAATATGTGAGGTGTCAGTAGGCAGAGTTGTTTCTGTGGAGATTATCCTGCTTGGGTAGGTTGTAGATTCCTGAGTGGGGGCTGTTGTTTGAGAATCCACAGTTGGTTGAGTCACAAGTGTGGATATTTGGCTGCTTGGGCTGGTCGTAGATTCCTCAGTCAGGGCTGTGGTGAAGGAGGTGTCATGAGGTCCAGTGGTTTCTGCTGAAAATGAGCTACTTGGGATGGTTGTAGATTCCTGAGTGAAGACTGTTGCTTGAGGGGTCTCAGTGGGTTGAGTTGAATGTGTTGAAATTGGGCTTCCTTGTGAGGTTGTAGATGCCTCAGGTTGAGATGTGTGTGTGATCTCAGAAGGTATAGCTGTTTCTGTGGAAAATGACTGAGTTTGGAAAGTTGTGTATTCCTGAGTGAAGAGTGTTGGTGATGTCTCATCTGGTTGAGTGGCTTGTGTTGAAATCACAATACTTGGGGAGGTTGTAGGTGTCTCGGTCAAGGCTGATGTATGGGTGACATCAGGAGGGACAGCAGCTGATGGTGAAATTGGGGTGCTTTGTGAGGTTGAAGTTTCCCCAGTGAATATTGCAGTTTGGACTATCTCAGTGGGTTGAGTTCCATGTGTTGAGACTGGGCTGCCGGGAGATGTTGTTGATCCCACAGACTGAGATGTGGAGTCCGTGATCTCAGGAGCTACTGCAGATTCTGTGGTACTTAGGTTGATTGGGAAGCTTGTAGATGCCTGAGTGAAGACTGTTTCCAGAGTCTCTGTTGTTTGAGTTGCTTGTGTGGTAATAAGGGTACTAGGTGAAGCTGTAGATGCCTCGCTCACAGCTGAGGTATAGGAAGTGTCAGGAAAGACAACTGTTTCTGTGGAAATTGAGCTTGTAGGGAAGGTTGTAGATTCCTGAGAGAAGACTGTTTGGGATGTCTGTGTTGTTTGAGTTGCTTCTGTTGGAAATGGACTCCCAGGGGAGGTTGTAGGTGTCTCAGTCAAGGCTGAGGTGTGGGTGACATCAGGAGGTACAGCAGCTGAAGGGGGCATTGGGGTGGTTTGTGATGTTGCAGTATCCCCAGGAAATATTGTACTTTGGAGTGTGTCAGTGGATTGAGTTTCATGTGTTGAAATGTGACTGCCTGCAGATGTTATGGATGATTCCTGTTGAGATGTGGTGTGGGTGATCTCAGGATTTGGAGCTGTCTGGATGGAAATTGAGCTTGTTGGGAAGGTTGTAGATCCCCAAGAGAACACTGCTTGGGATGTCTCTGTTGCCTGAGTTTCTTCTGTTGAAATCAAGATGATGGGCAAGGTTGTAGATCTGTCAGTCAGAGCTGTAGAAAGCAATGTGCCAGGTGTTACAGCTGTTTCTGTGGAAAGTGAGCTTGTAGGGAAGGTTGTAGATTCCTGAGTGAACACTGTTGTTTGAGACTTCCCTGTTGGTTGACTGACAAGTGCGGACATATGGCTGCTTGACCAGGTCTTAGATTCCTCAGTGAGGGCTGTGGTGAAGGGCGTGCCATGAGGTCCAGTGGTTTCTGCTGCAATTGAGCTGCTTGGGATCATTGTAGACTCCTGAGTGAAGACTGTTGCTTGAGAGGTCTCAGTGGGTCGAGTTGAATGTGCTGAAATCGGGCTTCCTGGTGAGGCTGTAGATGCCTCAGGTTGAGATGTGTGTGTGATCTCAGAAGGTACAGCTGTTTCGGTGGAAAATGACCATGTTTGGAAAGTTGTAGTTCCTTGAGTGAAGAGCGTTGGTGATGGCTCATCTGGTTGAGTGGCTTGTGTTGAAATCACAATACTTGGGGAGGTTGTAGGTGTCTCAGTCAAGGCTGAGGTGTGGGTGACATCAGGAGGGACAGTAGCTGAAGGTGACATTGGTGTACTTTGTGAGGTTGCAGTTTCCCCAGGGAATATTGTAGTTTGGACTTTGTTAGTGGGATGAGTTTCCTGTGTTGAAATTGGGCTGCTAGGGTATGAGGTAGCTGTCTCAGTCAGGGCTGTGGAGAGCAAGGTATCAGGCAGTACAGATGTTTCTGTGGAAATTGACTGTGTGGGGAAAGTTGTAGATCCCTGAGAGAAGACTGTTTGAGTTGTCTCTGTTGCCTGAGTTGCTTGTGCTGAAATCAGGGTTTGGGGGGAAGGTGTAGAGGCCTCATTCCCAGCTGAAGTGTAGGAGGTCTCAGGAGCTACAGCTGTTTCTGTGGACCTTGAGCTGGATGGAAAGGTTGTTAATCTTGGAGTGAACAGTGTTTCAGATGTATCTGGTAGAGGAGTGTCTTGTGTTGAAATCGTGATGCTTGGGGAGGTTGTAGACACATCAGGTAAGGCTGTGGAGAGCGAGGTGTCAGGAGGAACAGCTGTTTCTGTGGATATTGTACTTGTAGGGATGGTTGTGGATTCCTGAGTTAAAACTGTTGCTTGTGAGCTCTCACTGGGTTGAGTTGAATGCATTGAAATCTGGCTTCCTGGAAAGGCTGTAGAGGCTTTGGGGAAGGTGGCAGTGTGAGTGACCTCTGGAGTTACAACACTTGCTGTTGAAACTGGAGTGCTTTGGGAGGTTGCAGTTCCCTGACTGAAGATTATTGTCTGGGCTGACTCAGTGGGTTGAGTTCCATGTGTTGAAATGTGGCTGCCTGCAGATGCTATAGATGATTCCTGTTGAGATGTGGTGTGGGTGATCTCAAGATTTAGAGCTGTTTGTGTGACAACCGAGCTTGTTGGGAAGATTGTGGATCCCTGAGAGAACACTGTTTGTGGTGTCTCTGTTGCTTGACTTTCTGGTGTTGAAGTTGAGATGATGGGTGAGGTTGTAGATCTGTCAGTCAGAGCTGTAGAGAGCAAGGTTTCAAAAGTTACAGCTGTTTCTGTGGAGAGTGAGCTTGTAGGGAAGGTTGTAGATTCCTGAGTGAAGACTGTTGCTTGAGGGGTCTCAGTGGGTTGAGTTGAATGTGCTGAAGTCGGGCTTCCTGGTGAGGCTGTAGATGCCTCAGGTTGAGATGTTGTGTGTGTGATCTCAGAAGGTACAGCTGTTTCTGTGGAAAATGACTGAGTTTGGAAAGTTGTAGTTCCTTGAGTGAAGAGCGTTGGTGATGTCTCATCTGGTTGAGTGGCTTGTGTTGAAATCACAATACTTGGGGAGGTTGTAGGTGTCTCGGTCAAGGCTGAGGTATTGGTGACATCAGTTGAGACAGTAGCTGAAGGTGAAATTGGTGTACTTTGTGAGGTTGTGGTTTCCCCAGGGAATATTGTAGGTTGGACTATCACAGTGGGTTCAATTCCATGAGTCGAGACTGAGCTGCCTGGAGATGTTGTTGATCCCACAGACTGACATGTGGAGTCTGTGATCTCAGGAGCTACTACAGGTTCTGTGGTACTTGGGCTGGTTGGGAAGCTTGTAGATTCCTGAGTGAAGACTGTCTGAGATGTCTCTGTTGCTTGTGTGGATACAGGGTTACCTGGGGAGGTTGTGGATGCCTTAGTCACAGCTGAAGTGTAGGAAGATTCAGAAGGGACAACGGTTTCTGCAGATGTAGAGCTCCTTGGCATGGTTGTAGATCCCTGAGAGAAGACTGTTTGGGAATTCTCTGTTGTTTGGGTTGCTTGTGTGGAAATCGGGCTACTTGGTGAGGCTGTAGATGCCTCAGTCACAGCTGAGGCATCGGAAGTGTCAGGAGAGACAACTGAGCTTGTAGGGAAGGTTGACAACTTCTGAGTGAAGACTGGTTGTGATGTCTGTGTTCTTTGAGTTGCTTCTGTTGAAAATGGACTTCTTGGGGAGGTTGTATGTGTGTCATTCAAGGCTGAGGTGTAGGTAACATCAGAAGGTACAGAAGCCGAAGGGGAAATTGGGGTGCTTTGTGAGGTTACAGTATCCCCATGGAATACTGTAGTTTGGACTTGGTTAGTGGGATGAGTTTCCTGTGTCAAAATCAGACTGCTAGGGTATGAGGTAGCTGTCTCAGTCAGGGCTGTGGAGAGCAAAGTCTCAGGCAGTACAGATGTTTCTGTGGAAATTGACTGTGTGGAGAAAGTTGTAGATCCCTGAGAGAAGACTGTTTGAGATGTTTCTGTTGCCTGAGTTGCTTGTGCTGAAATCAGGGTTTGGGGGGAAGGCGTAGAGGCCTCATTCCCAGCTGAAGTGTAGGAGGTGTCGGGAGCTACAGCTGTTTCTGTGGACCTTGAGCTGGATGGGAAGGTTGTTGATCCTGGAGTGAACAGCGTTTGGGATGTATCAAGTACAGGAGTCTCTTGTGTTGAAATTGTGATGCTTGGGGAAATTGTAGATACATCAGGGAAGGCTGTGGAAAGGGACATGTGAGGAGGAATAGTTGTTTCTGTGGAAATTGAACTTGTAGGAATGGTCGTGGATTCCTGAGTGAAGACTGTTGTTTGTTTGGTCTCCATAGGTTGAGTTGAATGTGTTGAAATCGGGCTTCCTGGCGAGGTCGTAGATGCCTCAGATTGCGATGTTGTGTGTGTGATCTCAGAAGGTACAGCTGTTTCTGTGGAAAATGACCAAGTTTGGAAAGTTGTAGATTCCTGAGTAAGGAGCGTTGGTGATGTCTCATCTGGTTGTGTGGCTTGTGTTGAAATCACAATACTTGGGGAGGTTGTAGGTGTCTCAGTCAAGGCTAAGGTGTGGGTGACATCAGGAGGGACAGCAGCTGAAGGTGAAACTGGGGTGCTTTGTGAGGTTGCAGTTTCCCCAGTGAGTATTGTAGTTTGGACTATCTCAGTGGGTTGAGTTCCATGTGTTGAGACTGGGCTGCCTGGAGATGTTGTTGATCCCACAGCCTGAGATGTGGAGTCCGTGATCTCAGAGGGTACTGCAGGTTCTGTGGTACTTGGGCTGGTTGGGAAGCTTGTAGATTCCTGAGTGAAGACTGTCTGAGATGTCTCTGTTGCTTGTGTGGATACAGGGTTACCTGGGGAGGTTGTGGATGCCTTAGTCACAGCTGAAGTGTAGGAAGATTCGGAAGGGACAACTGTTTCTGCAGATGTAGAGCTCCTTGGCATGGTTGTAGATCCCTGAGAGAAGACTGTTTGGGAATTCTCTGTTGTTTGGGTTGCTTGTGTGGAAATCGGGCTACTTGGTGAGGTTGTAGATGCCTCAGTCACAGCTGAGGTGTAGGAAGTGTCAGGAGAGACAACTGAGCTTGTAGGGAAGGTTGTCAACTTCTGAGTGAAGATTGGTTGGGATGTCTGTGTTGTTTGAGTTGCTTCTGTTGGAAATGGACTTCTTGAGGAGGTTGTAGGTGTGTCATTCAAGGTTGAGGTGTAGGTAACATCAGAAGGTACGGAAGCTGAAGGGGAAATTGGGGTGCTTTGTGCGGTTACAGTATCCCCATGGAATACTGTAGTTTGGACTTTGTTAGTGGGATGAGTTTCCTGTGTTGAAATCAGACTGCTAGGGTATGAGGTAGCTGTCTCAGTCAGGGCTGTGGAGAGCAAGGTATCAGGCAGTACAGATGCTTCTGTGGAAATTGACTGTGTGGAGAAAGTTGTAGATCCCTGAGAGAAGACTGTTTGAGATGTTTCTGTTGCCTGAGTTGCTTGTGCTGAAATCAGGGTTTGGGGGGAAGGCGTAGAGGCCTCATTCCCAGCTGAAGTGTAGGAGGTGTCGGGAGCTACAGCTGTTTCTGTGGACCTTGAGCTGGATGGGAAGGTTGTTGATCCTGGAGTGAACAGCGTTTGGGATGTATCAAGTACAGGAGTCTCTTGTGTTGAAATTGTGATGCTTGGGGAGATTGTAGATACATCAGGGAAGGCCGTGGAAAGGGACATGTGAGGAGGAACAGCTGTTTCTGTGGAAATTGAACTTGTAAGGATGGTCGTGGGTTCCTGAGTGAAGACTGTTGTTTGTTTGGTCTCCATAGGTTGAGTTAAATGTGTTGAACTCTGGCTGCCTGCAGATGTTATAGATGATTCCTGTTGAGATGTGGTGTGGGTGATCTCTGGATTTAGAGCTGTCTGTGTGGACATCGAGCTTGTTGAGATGGTTGTAGATCCCCGAGAGAACACTGTTTGGGGCGTCTCTGTTGCTAGACTTTCTGGAGTCGAAGTTGAGATGATGGGCAAAGTTGTAGATCTGTCAGTCAGAGCTGTTGAGAGCAAGGTTTCAGAAGTTATAGCTGTTTCTGTGGAAAGTGAGCTTGTAGGGAAGGTGGTAGATTTCTGAGTGAGGGCTGTTGTTTGAGAATTCCCAGTTGGTTGATTGACAAGAGTGGACATATGGCTGCTTGTCCAGGTCTTAGATTCCTCAGTCAGGGCTGTGGTGAAGGACGTGTCATGACGTCCAGTGGTTTCTGCTGAGAGTGAGCTGCTTGGGATCACTGTAGATTCCTGAGTGAAGACTGTTGCTTGAGGGGTCTCAGTGGGTTGAGTTGAATGTGTTGAAATCGGGCTTCCTGGTGAGGTTGTAGATGCCTCAGGTTGAGATGCTGTGTGTGTGCTGTCAGGAGGTACACCTGTTTCTGTGGAAAATGACCATGTTTGGAAAGTTGTAGATTCCTGAGTGAAGAGCATTGGTGATGTCTCATCTGGTTGAGTGGCTTGTGTTGAAACCACAATGCTTGGGGAGGTTGTAGGTGTCTCAGTCAAGGCTGAGGTGTGGGTGACATCAGGGGCAACAGCAGCTGATGGTGAAACTGGGGTGCTTTGTGAGGTTGAAGTTTCCCCAGCGAATGTTGTAGTTTGGACTATCTCAGCGGTTTGAATTCCATGAGTTGAGACTGGGCTGCCTGGAGATGTTGTTGATCCCACAGACTGAGATGTGGAGTCCGTGATCTCAGGAGCTACTGCAGGTTCTGTGGTACTTGGGCTGGTTGGGAAGCTTGTAGATTCCCGAGTGAAGACTGTCTGAGATGTCTCTGTTGTTCCTGTTTTTTGTGTGGAAATAGGGCTACTTAAAGAGGTTGTGGATACCTGGGTCACAGCTGACGTGTAGGAAGTTTCAGAAAGGACAACTGTTTCTGTAGTTGTAGAGCTCTTTGGGATAGCTTTAGATCCCTGAGTGAATACTGTTTCAGGAATCTCTGTTGTTAGAGTTGCTTGGGTGGAAACAGGGGTACTTGGTAAGGCTGTAGATGGCTCAGTCACAGCTGAGGTGTAGGAAGTGTCAGGAGAGACAACTGTTTCTGTAGAAACTGAGCTTGTAGGGAAGCTTGCAGATTCAGGAGTGAAGACTGTTTGAGAAGTCTGAGTTGCTTGTGTGGACACAGGGTTACCTGGGGAGGTTGTGGATGCCTTAATCACAGCTGAAGTGTAGGAAGATTCGGAAGGAACAACGGTTTCTGCAGATGTAGAGCTCCTTGGCATGGTTGTAGATCCCTGAGAGAAGACTGTTTGGGAATTCTCTGTTGTTTGGGTTGCTTGTGTGGAAATCGGGCCACTTGGTGAGGCTGTAGATGCCTCAGTCACAGCTGACGCATAGGAAGTGTCAGGAGAGACAACTGAGCTTGTAGGGAAGGTTGTCAACTTCTGAGTGAAGACTGTTTGTGATGTCTGTGTTCTTTGAGTTGCTTCTGTTGGAAATGGACTTCTTGGGGAGGTTGTATGTGTGTCCTTCAAGGCTGAGGTGTAGGTAACATCAGAAGGTACGGAAGCCGAAGGGGAAATTGGGGTGCTTTGTGCGGTTACAGTATCCCCATGGAATACTGTAGTTTGGACTTTGTTAGTGGGATGAGTTTCCTGTGTTGAAATCAGGCTGCTAGGGTATGAGGTAGCTGTCTCAGTCAGGGCTGTGGAGAGCAAAGTCTCAGGCAGTACAGATGCTTCTGTGGAAATTGACTGTGTGGGGAAAGTTGTAGATCCCTGAGAGAAGACTGTTTGAGATGTTTCTGTTGCCTGAGTTGCTTGTGCTGAAATCAGGGTTTGGGGGGAAGGCGTAGAGGCCTCATTCCCAGCTGAAGTGTAGGAGGTGTCGGGAGCTACAGCTGTTTCTGTGGACCTTGAGCTGGATGGGAAGGTTGTTGATCCTGGAGTGAACAGCGTTTGGGATGTATCAAGTACAGGAGTCTCTTGTGTTGAAATTGTGATGCTTGGGGAGATTGTAGATACATCAGGGAAGGCCGTGGAAAGGGACATGTGAGGAGGAACAGCTGTTTCTGTGGAAATTGAACTTGTAAGGATGGTCGTGGGTTCCTGAGTGAAGACTGTTGTTTGTTTGGTCTCCATAGGTTGAGTTAAATGTGTTGAACTCTGGCTGCCTGCAGATGTTATAGATGATTCCTGTTGAGATGTGGTGTGGGTGATCTCTGGATTTAGAGCTGTCTGTGTGGACATCGAGCTTGTTGAGATGGTTGTAGATCCCCGAGAGAACACTGTTTGGGGCGTCTCTGTTGCTAGACTTTCTGGAGTCGAAATTGAGATGATGGGCAAAGTTGCAGATCTGTCAGTCAGGGCTGTTGAGAGCAAGGTTTCAGGAGTTATAGCTGTTTCTGTGGAAAGTGAGCTTGTAGGGAAGGTGGTAGATTTCTGAGTGAGGGCTGTTGTTTGAGAATTCCCAGTTGGTTGATTGACAAGAGTGGACATATGGCTGCTTGTCCAGGTCTTAGATTCCTCAGTCAGGGCTGTGGTGAAGGACGTGTCATGACGTCCAATGGTTTCTGCTGAGAGTGAGCTGCTTGGGATCGCTGTAGATTCCTGAGTGAAGACTGTTGCTTGAGGGGTCTCAGTGGGTTGAGTTGAATGTGTTGAAATCAGGCTTCCTGGTGAGGCTGTAGATGCCTCAGGTTGAGATGTTGTGTGTGTGCTGTCAGGAGGTACAGCTGTTTCTGTGGAAAATGACCATGTTTGGAAAGTTGTAGATTCCTGAGTGAAGAGCGTTGGTGATGTCTCATCTGGTTGTGTGGCTTGTGTTGAAACCACAATGCTTGGGGAGGTTGTAGGTGTCTCAGTCAAGGCTGAGGTGTGGGTGACATCAGGGGCAACAGCAGCTGATGGTGAAACTGGGGTGCTTTGTGAGGTTACAGTTTCCCCAGCGAATGTTTTAGTTTGGACTATCTCAGTGGTTTGAATTCCATGAGTTGAGACTGGGCTGCCTGGAGATGTTGTTGATCCCACAGACTGAGATGTGGAGTCCGTGATCTCAGAAGCTACTGCAGGTTCTGTGGTACTTGGGCTGGTTGGGAAGCTTGTAGATTCCCGAGTGAAGACTGTCTGAGATGTCTCTGTTGTTCCTGTTTTTTGTGTGGAAACAGGGCTACTTAAAGAGGTTGTGGATACCTGGGTCACAGCTGACGTGTAGGAAGTTTCAGACGGGACAACTGTTTCTGTAGTTGTAGAGCTCTTTGGGATAGCTTTAGATCCCTGAGTGAAGACTGTTTCAGGAATCTCTGTTGTTAGAGTTGCTTGGGTGGAAACAGGGGTACTTGGTAAGGCTGTAGATGGCTCAGTCACAGCTGAGGTGTAGGAAGTGTCAGGAGAGACAACTGTTTCTGTAGAAACTGAGCTTGTAGGGAAGCTTGCAGATTCAGGAGTGAAGACTGTTTGAGAAGTCTGAGTTGCTTGTGTGGAAACAGGGTTACCTGGGGAGGTTGTAGATTCCTTAGTCACAGCTGAAGTATAGGAAGATTCAAAAGGGACAACTGTTTCTGCAGATGTAGAGCTCCTTGGCATGGTTGTAGATCCCTGAGAGAAGACTGTTTGGGAATTCTCTGTTGTTTGGGTTGCTTGTGTGGCAATCGGGCTACTTGGTGGGGTTGTAGATGCCTCAGTCACAGCTGAGGTGTAGGAAGTGTCAGGAGAGACAATGGAGATTTTAGGGAAGGTTGTAGATTCCTGAGAGAAGACTGGTTGGGATGTCTGTGTTGTTTGAGTTGCTTCTGTTGGATATGGACTGCTTGGGGAAGTTGTAGGTGTCTCAGTCAAGGTTGAGGTATGGGTGACACCAGGAGGTATGGCAGCTGAAGGGGGAACTGGGGTGCTTTGTGACGTTGCATCATCCCCAGGGAATATTGTAGTTTGGACTGTGTTAGTGGTTTGAGTTTCATGTGTTGAAATCAGGCTGCTAGGGTATGAGGTAGGAGTCTCAGTCAGGGCTGTGGAGAGCGAGGTGTCAGGAGGAACAGCTTTTTCTGTGGAAATTGAACTTGTAGAGATTCTTGTGGTTTTCTGAGTGAAGACTGTTGTTTGTGAGCTCTCAGTGAGTTGAGTTGAATGTGCTGAATTTGGACTGCTAGGGAAGCTTGTAGCATCCTGAGTGATACCTATTGATTGGACATTGTCAGTGTGTTGAATTGCTTGTGTTGAAATCTGGCTGCCTGGGAAGGTTGTAGATGCCTCAGGGAAGGTGGCAGTGTGGGTGATCTCTGGTGTTACAGCACTTGCTGTTGAAATTGGTGTGCTTTGGGAGGTTGCAGTTCCCTGTGTGAAGATTGTTGTCTGGGATGACTCAGTGGGTTGACTTCCATATGTTGAAATATGACTGCCTGCAGATGTTATAGATGATTCCTGTTGAGATGTGGTGTGGGTGATCTCTGGATTTAGAGCTGTCTGTGTGGACATCGAGCTTGTTGAGATGGTTGTAGATCCCTGAGAGAACACTGTTTGGGATGTCTCTGTTGCTTGACTTTCTGGAGTCGAAGTTGAGATGATGGGCAAAGTTGTAGATCTGTCAGTCAGGGCTGTTGAGAGCAAGGTTTCAGGAGTTATAGCTGTTTCTGTGGAAAGTGAGCTTGTAGGGAAGGTGGTAGATTTCTGAGTGAGAGCGGTTGTTTGAGAATTCCCAGTTGGTTGATTGACAAGAGTGGACATATGGCTGCTTGTCCAGGTCTTAGATTCCTCAGTCAGGGCTGTGGTGAAGGACGTGTCATGACGTCCAATGGTTTCTGCTGAGAGTGAGCTGCTTGGGATCGCTGTAGATTCCTGAGTGAAGACTGTTGCTTGAGGGGTCTCAGTGGGTTGAGTTAAATGTGTTGAAATTTGGCTTTCTTGTGAGGTTGTAGATGCCTCAGGTTGAGATATTGTGTGTGTGATCTCAGAAGGTACTGCTGTTTCTGTGGAAAATGACCATGTTTGGAAAGTTGTAGATTCCTGAGTGAAGAGCGTTGGTGATGTCTCATCTGGTTGTGTGGCTTGTGTTGAAATCACAATACTTGGGGAGGTTGTAGGTGTCTCAGTCAAGGCTGAGGTGTGGGTGACATCAGGGGCAACAGCAGCTGATGGTGAAACTGGAGTGCTTTGTGAGGTTGAAGTTTCCCCAGTGAGTATTGTAGTTTGGACTATCTCAGTGGGTTGAGTTCCATGTGTTGAGACCGGGCTGCCTGGAGATATTGTTGATCCCACTGACTGAGATGTGGAGTCTGTGATCTCAGAGGGTACTGCAGGTTCTGTGGTACTTGGGCTGGTTGGGAAGCTTGTAGATTCCTGAGTGAAGACTGTTTGAGATGTCTCTGTTGCTTGTGTGGACACAGGGTTACCTGGGGAGGTTGTGGATGCCTTAATCACAGCTGAAGTGTAGGAAGATTCGGAAGGAACAACGGTTTCTGCAGATGTAGAGCTCCTTGGCATGGTTGTAGATCCCTGAGAGAAGACTGTTTGGGAATTCTCTGTTGTTTGGGTTGCTTGTGTGGAAATCGGGCCACTTGGTGAGGCTGTAGATGCCTCAGTCACAGCTGACGCATAGGAAGTGTCAGGAGAGACAACTGAGCTTGTAGGGAAGGTTGTCAACTTCTGAGTGAAGACTGTTTGTGATGTCTGTGTTCTTTGAGTTGCTTCTGTTGGAAATGGACTTCTTGGGGAGGTTGTATGTGTGTCCTTCAAGGCTGAGGTGTAGGTAACATCAGAAGGTACGGAAGCCGAAGGGGAAATTGGGGTGCTTTGTGCGGTTACAGTATCCCCATGGAATACTGTAGTTTGGACTTTGTTAGTGGGATGAGTTTCCTGTGTTGAAATCAGGCTGCTAGGGTATGAGGTAGCTGTCTCAGTCAGGGCTGTGGAGAGCAAAGTCTCAGGCAGTACAGATGCTTCTGTGGAAATTGACTGTGTGGGGAAAGTTGTAGATCCCTGAGAGAAGACTGTTTGAGATGTTTCTGTTGCCTGAGTTGCTTGTGCTGAAATCAGGGTTTGGGGGGAAGGCGTAGAGGCCTCATTCCCAGCTGAAGTGTAGGAGGTGTCGGGAGCTACAGCTGTTTCTGTGGACCTTGAGCTGGATGGGAAGGTTGTTGATCCTGGAGTGAACAGCGTTTGGGATGTATCAAGTACAGGAGTCTCTTGTGTTGAAATTGTGATGCTTGGGGAGATTGTAGATACATCAGGGAAGGCCGTGGAAAGGGACATGTGAGGAGGAACAGCTGTTTCTGTGGAAATTGAACTTGTAAGGATGGTCGTGGGTTCCTGAGTGAAGACTGTTGTTTGTTTGGTCTCCATAGGTTGAGTTAAATGTGTTGAACTCTGGCTGCCTGCAGATGTTATAGATGATTCCTGTTGAGATGTGGTGTGGGTGATCTCTGGATTTAGAGCTGTCTGTGTGGACATCGAGCTTGTTGAGATGGTTGTAGATCCCCGAGAGAACACTGTTTGGGGCGTCTCTGTTGCTAGACTTTCTGGAGTCGAAATTGAGATGATGGGCAAAGTTGCAGATCTGTCAGTCAGGGCTGTTGAGAGCAAGGTTTCAGGAGTTATAGCTGTTTCTGTGGAAAGTGAGCTTGTAGGGAAGGTGGTAGATTTCTGAGTGAGGGCTGTTGTTTGAGAATTCCCAGTTGGTTGATTGACAAGAGTGGACATATGGCTGCTTGTCCAGGTCTTAGATTCCTCAGTCAGGGCTGTGGTGAAGGACGTGTCATGACGTCCAATGGTTTCTGCTGAGAGTGAGCTGCTTGGGATCGCTGTAGATTCCTGAGTGAAGACTGTTGCTTGAGGGGTCTCAGTGGGTTGAGTTGAATGTGTTGAAATCAGGCTTCCTGGTGAGGCTGTAGATGCCTCAGGTTGAGATGTTGTGTGTGTGCTGTCAGGAGGTACAGCTGTTTCTGTGGAAAATGACCATGTTTGGAAAGTTGTAGATTCCTGAGTGAAGAGCGTTGGTGATGTCTCATCTGGTTGTGTGGCTTGTGTTGAAACCACAATGCTTGGGGAGGTTGTAGGTGTCTCAGTCAAGGCTGAGGTGTGGGTGACATCAGGGGCAACAGCAGCTGATGGTGAAACTGGGGTGCTTTGTGAGGTTACAGTTTCCCCAGCGAATGTTTTAGTTTGGACTATCTCAGTGGTTTGAATTCCATGAGTTGAGACTGGGCTGCCTGGAGATGTTGTTGATCCCACAGACTGAGATGTGGAGTCCGTGATCTCAGAAGCTACTGCAGGTTCTGTGGTACTTGGGCTGGTTGGGAAGCTTGTAGATTCCCGAGTGAAGACTGTCTGAGATGTCTCTGTTGTTCCTGTTTTTGTGTGGAAACAGGGCTACTTAAAGAGGTTGTGGATACCTGGGTCACAGCTGACGTGTAGGAAGTTTCAGACGGGACAACTGTTTCTGTAGTTGTAGAGCTCTTTGGGATAGCTTTAGATCCCTGAGTGAAGACTGTTTCAGGAATCTCTGTTGTTAGAGTTGCTTGGGTGGAAACAGGGGTACTTGGTAAGGCTGTAGATGGCTCAGTCACAGCTGAGGTGTAGGAAGTGTCAGGAGAGACAACTGTTTCTGTAGAAACTGAGCTTGTAGGGAAGCTTGCAGATTCAGGAGTGAAGACTGTTTGAGAAGTCTGAGTTGCTTGTGTGGAAACAGGGTTACCTGGGGAGGTTGTAGATTCCTTAGTCACAGCTGAAGTATAGGAAGATTCAAAAGGGACAACTGTTTCTGCAGATGTAGAGCTCCTTGGCATGGTTGTAGATCCCTGAGAGAAGACTGTTTGGGAATTCTCTGTTGTTTGGGTTGCTTGTGTGGCAATCGGGCTACTTGGTGGGGTTGTAGATGCCTCAGTCACAGCTGAGGTGTAGGAAGTGTCAGGAGAGACAATGGAGATTTTAGGGAAGGTTGTAGATTCCTGAGAGAAGACTGGTTGGGATGTCTGTGTTGTTTGAGTTGCTTCTGTTGGATATGGACTGCTTGGGGAAGTTGTAGGTGTCTCAGTCAAGGTTGAGGTATGGGTGACACCAGGAGGTATGGCAGCTGAAGGGGGAACTGGGGTGCTTTGTGACGTTGCATCATCCCCAGGGAATATTGTAGTTTGGACTGTGTTAGTGGTTTGAGTTTCATGTGTTGAAATCAGGCTGCTAGGGTATGAGGTAGGAGTCTCAGTCAGGGCTGTGGAGAGCGAGGTGTCAGGAGGAACAGCTTTTTCTGTGGAAATTGAACTTGTAGAGATTCTTGTGGTTTTCTGAGTGAAGACTGTTGTTTGTGAGCTCTCAGTGAGTTGAGTTGAATGTGCTGAATTTGGACTGCTAGGGAAGCTTGTAGCATCCTGAGTGATACCTATTGATTGGACATTGTCAGTGTGTTGAATTGCTTGTGTTGAAATCTGGCTGCCTGGGAAGGTTGTAGATGCCTCAGGGAAGGTGGCAGTGTGGGTGATCTCTGGTGTTACAGCACTTGCTGTTGAAATTGGTGTGCTTTGGGAGGTTGCAGTTCCCTGTGTGAAGATTGTTGTCTGGGATGACTCAGTGGGTTGACTTCCATATGTTGAAATATGACTGCCTGCAGATGTTATAGATGATTCCTGTTGAGATGTGGTGTGGGTGATCTCTGGATTTAGAGCTGTCTGTGTGGACATCGAGCTTGTTGAGATGGTTGTAGATCCCTGAGAGAACACTGTTTGGGATGTCTCTGTTGCTTGACTTTCTGGAGTCGAAGTTGAGATGATGGGCAAAGTTGTAGATCTGTCAGTCAGGGCTGTTGAGAGCAAGGTTTCAGGAGTTATAGCTGTTTCTGTGGAAAGTGAGCTTGTAGGGAAGGTGGTAGATTTCTGAGTGAGAGCGGTTGTTTGAGAATTCCCAGTTGGTTGATTGACAAGAGTGGACATATGGCTGCTTGTCCAGGTCTTAGATTCCTCAGTCAGGGCTGTGGTGAAGGACGTGTCATGACGTCCAATGGTTTCTGCTGAGAGTGAGCTGCTTGGGATCGCTGTAGATTCCTGAGTGAAGACTGTTGCTTGAGGGGTCTCAGTGGGTTGAGTTAAATGTGTTGAAATTTGGCTTTCTTGTGAGGTTGTAGATGCCTCAGGTTGAGATATTGTGTGTGTGATCTCAGAAGGTACTGCTGTTTCTGTGGAAAATGACCATGTTTGGAAAGTTGTAGATTCCTGAGTGAAGAGCGTTGGTGATGTCTCATCTGGTTGTGTGGCTTGTGTTGAAATCACAATACTTGGGGAGGTTGTAGGTGTCTCAGTCAAGGCTGAGGTGTGGGTGACATCAGGGGCAACAGCAGCTGATGGTGAAACTGGAGTGCTTTGTGAGGTTGAAGTTTCCCCAGTGAGTATTGTAGTTTGGACTATCTCAGTGGGTTGAGTTCCATGTGTTGAGACCGGGCTGCCTGGAGATATTGTTGATCCCACTGACTGAGATGTGGAGTCTGTGATCTCAGAGGGTACTGCAGGTTCTGTGGTACTTGGGCTGGTTGGGAAGCTTGTAGATTCCTGAGTGAAGACTGTTTGAGATGTCTCTGTTGCTTGTGTGGACACAGGGTTACCTGGGGAGGTTGTGGATGCCTTAGTCACAGCTGAAGTGTAGGAAGATTCAGAAGGGACAACTGTTTCTGCAGATGTAGAGCTCCTTGGCATGGTTGTAGATCCCTGAGAGAAGACTGTTTGGGAATTCTCTGTTGTTTGGGTTGCTTGTGTGGCAATCGGGCTACTTGGTGAGGCTGTAGATGCCTCAGTCACAGCTGAGGTGTAGGAAGTGTCAGGAGAGACAACTGAGCTTGTAGGGAAGGTTGACAACTTCTGAGTGAAGACTGGTTGGGATGTCTGTGTTCTTTGAGTTGCTTCTGTTGGAAATGGACTTCTTGGGGAGGTTGTAGGTGTGTCATTCAAGGTTAAGGTGTATGTAACATCAGAAGGTACGAAAGCTGAAGGGGAAATTGGGGTGCTTTGTGCGGTTACAGTATCTCCATGGAATACTGTAGTTTGGACTTTGTTAGTGGGATGAGTTTCCTGTGTTGAAATCAGGCTGCTAGGGTATGAGGTAGCTGTCTCAGTCAGGGCTGTGGAGAGCAAGGTATCAGGCAGTACAGATGTTTCTGTGGAAATTGACTGTGTGGAGAAAGTTGTAGATCCCTGAGAGAAGACTGTTTGAGATGTTTCTGTTGCCTGAGTTGCTTGTGCTGAAATCAGGGTTTGGGGGGAAGGCGTAGAGGCCTCATTCCCAGCTGAAGTGTAGGAGGTGTCGGGAGCTACAGCTGTTTCTGTGGACCTTGAGCTGGATGGGAAGGTTGTTGATCCTGGAGTGAACAGCGTTTGGGATGTATCAAGTACAGGAGTCTCTTGTGTTGAAATTGTGATGCTTGGGGAGATTGTAGATACATCAGAGAAGGCCGTGGAAAGGGACATGTGAGGAGGAACAGCTGTTTCTGTGGAAATTGAACTTGTAAGGATGGTCGTGGGTTCCTGAGTGAAGACTGTTGTTTGTTTGGTCTCCATAGGTTGAGTTAAATGTGTTGAACTCTGGCTGCCTGCAGATGTTATAGATGATTCCTGTTGAGATGTGGTGTGGGTGATCTCTGGATTTAGAGCTGTCTGTGTGGACATCGAGCTTGTTGAGATGGTTGTAGATCCCCGAGAGAACACTGTTTGGGATGTCTCTGTTGCTAGACTTTCTGGAGTCGAAATTGAGATGATGGGCAAAGTTGCAGATCTGTCAGTCAGGGCTGTTGAGAGCAAGGTTTCAGGAGTTATAGCTGTTTCTGTGGAAAGTGAGCTTGTAGGGAAGGTGGTAGATTTCCGAGTGAGGGCTGTTGTTTGAGAATTCCCAGTTGGTTGATTGACAAGTGTGGACATATGGCTGCTTGTCCAGGCCTTAGATTCCTCAGTCAGGGCTGTGGTGAAGAACGTGTCATGACGTCCAGTGGTTTCTGCTGAAAGTGAGCTTCTTGGGATCGCTGTAGATTCCTGAGTGAAGACTGTTGCTTGAGGGGTCTCAGTGGGTTGAGTTAAATGTGTTGAAATCGGGCTTCCTTGTGACATTGTAGATGCCTCAGGTTGAGATGCTGTGTGTGTGCTGTCAGGAGGTACAACTGTTTCTGTGGAAAATGACCATGTTTGGAAAGTTGTAGATTCCTGAGTAAGGAGCGTTGGTGATGTCTCATCTGGTTGTGTGGCTTGTGTTGAAATCACAATACTTGGGGAGGTTGTAGGTGTCTCAGTCAAGGCTGAGGTGTGGGTGACATCAGGGGCAACAGCAGCTGATGGTGAAACTGGAGTGCTTTTTGAGGTTGATGTTTCCCCAGTGAGTATTGTAGTTTGGACTATCTCAGTGGGTTGAGTTCCATGAGTTGAGACTGGGCTGCCGGGAGATGTTGTTGATCCCACAGACTGAGATGTGGAGTCCGTGATCTCAGGAGCTACTGCAGGTTCTGTGGTACTTGGGCTGGTTGGGAAGCTTGTAGATTCCTGAGTGAAGACTGTCTGAGATGTCTCTGTTGTTCCTGTTGCTTGTGTGGAAACAGGGCTACTTAAAGAGGTTGGAGATACCTGGGTCACAGCTGAAGTGTAGGAAGTTTCAGACGGGACAACTGTATGTGCGGTTGTAGAGCTCCGTGGCATAGTTGAAGATTCCTGAGTGAAGACTGTTTGGGCATTCTCTGTTGTTTGTGTTGCTTGGGTGGAAACAGGGGTACTTGGTGAGGCTGTAGATGCCTTACTCACAGCTGAAGTGTAGGAAGTGTCAGGAGAGACAACTGTTTCTGTGGAAACTGAGCTTCTAGGGAATGTTGTAGATTCCTGAGTGAAGACTGTTTGGAATGTCTGTGTTGTTTGTGTTGCTTCTGTTGGAAATGGACTGCTAGGGGAGGTTGTAGGTGTCTTAGTCACTGCTGAGGTTTGTGTGACCTCAGGAAGTACAGCAGCTGAAGGGAGTATTGGGGTCGTTTGTGAAGTTGCAGTATTCCCAGGGAATATTGTAGTTTGAACCGTGTCAGTGGGTTGAGTTTCATGTGTTAAAGTTGGGCTGCTAGCATATGAGGTAGGTGTCTCAGTCAGAGCTGTGGAGAGTGAGGTGTCAGGAGGAACAGTTGTTTCTATGGAAATTGAACTTGCAGGGATGCTTATGGATTCCTGAGTGAAGACTGTTGCTTGTGAGCTCTTGGTGGGTTGAGTTGAATGTACTGGATTTAGGCTGCTGGGGGAGCTTGTACCATCCACAGTGATGCCTGTTGATTGGACATTCTCAGTGTGTTGAATTGCTTGTGTTGAAATCTGGCTGCCTGGGAAGGTTGGAGATGCCTCAGGAAAGGTGGCAGTATGGGTGATCTCTGGAGTTATAGCACTTGCCGTTGAAACTGGAGTGCTTTGGGAGGTTGCAGTTCCCTGTGTGAAGATTGTTGTTTGGGACGGGTCAATGAGTTGAGTTCCATGTGTTGAAATGTGACCGCCTACAGATGTTATAGATGATTTCTGTTGAGATGTGGTGTGGGTGATCTCAGGATTTAGAGCTGTTTGTGTGGAAATCAAGCTTGTTGTGAAGGTCGTAGATCCCCGGGAGAACACTGTTTGGGATGTCTCTGTTGCTTGACTGTCTTGTGTTGAAATTGAGATGATGGGTGAGGTTGTAGATCTGTCAGTCAGAGCTGTAGAGAGCACTGTGTCAGGAGTTACAGCTGTTTCTGTGGAAAGTGAACTTGTAGGGAAGGTTGTAGATTCCTGAGTGAACATTGTTGTTTGAGACTTCTCTGCAGGTTGATTGACAAGTGTGGACATATGGCTGCTTGTCCAGGTCTTAGATTCCTCAGTCAGGGCTGTGGTGAAGGAGGTGTCATGACGTCCAGTGGTTTCTGCTGAGAGTGAGCTGCTTGGGATCATTGTAGATTCCTGAGTGAAGACTGTTGCTTGAGGGGTCTCAGTGGGTTGAGTTAAATGTGTTGAAATTGGGCTTCCTTGTGAGGTTGTAGATGCCTCAGGTTGAGATGTGTGTGTGATCTCAGAAGGTACAGCTGTTTCTGTGGAAAATGACTGAGTTTGGAAAGTTGTAGTTCCTTGAGTGAAGATCTTTGGTGATGTCTCATCTGGTTGAGTGGCTTGTGTTGAAATCACAATACTTTGGGAGATTGTAGGTGTCTCAGTCAAGGCTGGAGTGTGGGTAACATCAGGAAGAATTGCCGTTGAAGATGAAATTGGGGTGCTTAGTGAGGTTGCAGTTTCCCCCATGAATACTGTAGTTTGGATTATCTCAGTGGGTTGAGTTCCATGTGTTGAAATTGAGCTGCCTAGGGATGCTGTTAATCCTCTAGAGTGAGATGTGCTGTGGGTGATCTCAGAGTCTCCTGCAGGTTCTGTGGTACTTGGGCTGGTTGGAAAGCTTGTAGATTTCTGAGTGAAGGCTGGTTGAGATGTCTCTGCTTGTGTGGAAATGGGTCTACTTGGGGAAGTTGTAGATGCCTTAGTCGCAGCTGAGGTGTAGGAAGTGTCAGAAGGGACAGCTGTTTCTGCAGATGTAGAGCTCCTTGGTATGGTTGTAGATTCCTGAGGGAGGAGTGTTTGGGAAGTGTCAGTTGCATGAGTTTCTTGTGTTGAAATTGGGATAGGTTGTGAGGCTGGAGTTGTACTAGCTAGAGTTGTGGGGAGTGAAGTCTCTGCATGTACTGACAAATCTGTTGATACTGAGCTTGTGAGGAATTTTGTAGAACCCTGAGTGAAGACTGTTTGGGAAGTCTCTTTTGTTTGAGGTGTTGTGGACATGAGAGTACTTGGGGAGGCTGTAGATGCCTCAGTCGCAGCTGAAGTGTACGAAGTGTCAGGAGAGGCAACTGTTTCTGTGGAAATTGAGCTTGTTAGGAAGGTTGTAGATTCCTGAGTGAACACTGTCGTTTGAGACTTCCCAGTCTGTTGATTGACAACTGTGGACACATAGCTGCTTGGCCAGGTCTTAGATTCCTCAGTCAGGGCTACGGTAAAAGACATGTCATGAGATCCAGTGGTTTTGGATGAAATTGAGCTCCTTGGGATGGTTATAGATTCCTGAGTGAAGCCTGTAGCTTGTGCAGTCTCAGTGGGTTGAGCTGAATGTGTTGAAATCGGGCTTCCTTGATCTGTTGTAGATGACTTGGGTTGAGATGTTGTGTAGGTGATTATAGTTGGTACAGCTGTTTCTTTGGAAATTGACCCTGTGGGGAAAGTGGTAGATCCCTGAGTGAAGAGTGTTTGGGATGTCTCTGCTGCTGGAGTTGCTTGTGTGGAAACCGGGGTGCTTGAGTAAAGTGTGGAGGCCTCATTGACAGCTGAAGAGTAGGAGGTCTCAGGAGCTACGGCTGTTTCTGTGGAAATTGAGCTTGTAGAGAAGGTTGTGGATTCCTGAGTGAAGAGTGTTTGGGAAGTCTCAGTTGTTTGAGTAGTTTGTGTTGAAAATGGGCTATTTGGGGAGGTTGTAGCTGCCTCAGTCAGAGCTGTAGTGTGTTGTGAAGCGTCGGTAGGTATGGTTGTGTCTGTGGAGGTTGTCCTGATTGGGTAGGTTATATATTCCCGGGTGAAGACTGTTTTTGAGGTCTCAGCTAGTGGAGTTTCTTGTGCTGAAGCTGTGCTGCCTGGAGATGTAGATGCCTCAGTTTGAGGTAGGGTATGGGTGCTCTCTGGTGGTACAGCAGCATCTGTGGAAATTGGGCTCCTTGGAAAGGTTGTAGAATGCTGAGTGGTGAGTGTTTGGGAAGTCTCAGTTGCTTGACTTGCTTGTGTTAAAACTGGAGCATTTAGGGAAGGTGTAGAGGCCTCATTCATAGCTGAGGTGTATGAGGTCTTGGGAGTTAGGGTCCCTGTGAACCCTGAGCTGGTTGGTAAGGCTGTGGATTCCTGAGGGAAGACTGATTGGGATGTCTCTGTTGCTTGAGTTCCTTGTGTTGAAGTGGATCTACTTGGGAAGGTTGTAGATGCCTCAGTCACAGCTGGAGTGTAGGAAGGGTTGAGAGGGACAGTTGTTTCTGTGGATGTAGATCCCCTTGGAACGGTTGTAGACACCTGAGTGGAGACTGTTTGGGGAGTGTCAGTAGCGTGGATTTCTTGTGTTGGGATTGGGGTGCTTGGGGAGGTTGTAGATACATTAGTCAGAGCTGTGGAGAGTGTGGTCTCAGGTGGTACAGAGATTTCTGTTGAAATTGACCCTGTGGGGAAAGTGGTAGATTCCTGAGTGGAGACTGTTTGGGATGTCTCTCCTGCCTGAGTTGCTTGTGTTGAAACTGGAGCTCTTGAGTAAAGCGTAGAGGTCTCACTCACAGCTGAAGTGTAGGAGGTCTCCAGAGGTACAGCTGTTTCTGTGGAAATTGAGCTTGTAGAGAAGATTGTAGATTCCTGAGTGAAGACTGGTGGGAGAGTCCCAGTTTGTTGAGTTCCATGTGTGGAAATTGGGCTCCTTGGGAAGGTTGTAGATGCCTCTGTCATGTGTGAGGTGTCAGTAGGCAGACTTGTTTCTGTGGAGATTGTCCTGCTTGGGTAAGTTGTAGATTCCTGAGTGAGGGCTGTTGTTTGAGAATCCACAGTTGGTTGAGTCACAACTGTGGATATTTGGCTGCCCAGCCTGGTCGTAGATTCCTCAGTCAGGGCTGTGGTGAAGGAGGTGTCATGAGGTCCAGCGGTTTCTGCTGAAATTGAACTACGTGGGATGATTGTAGACTCCTGAGTGGAGACTGTTGCTTGAGGGCTCTCAGTGAGTTGAGTTGAATGTGTGGAAGTCAGGCTTCCTGGGGAGGTTGTAGATGCCTCAGGTTGAGATGTGGTCTGGGGCATCTCAGTAACTACAAATGTTTCTGTGGAAATCAGCCTTGTTGGAAAAGTTGTAGATTCCTGAGTAAAGAGTGTTTGGGATGTGTCTATTGCCTGGGTTGCTTGTGTTGAAATCGGGATTCTTGGGGAAGGTGTAGAGGCCTCATACACAGACGAAGTGTACAAAGTCTCAGGAGATATAGCTGTGTCTGTGGCCCCTGAGCTTGTTGGGAGGGTTATAGATCCCAAACTGAAGACTGTTTGAGATGTCTCTGTTGTTTGAGTTGCTTGTGTGGAAATGGGTGTACTTGAGAAGGTTGTAGATGCCTCAGGCACAGCTGAAGGGGAGGAGGTGTCAGGAGGGACAGCTGCTTCTGTGGAAATTGAGCTCTTTGGCATGGTTGTAGATTCCTGAGTGAAGACTTTTTGGGTTGTCTCTGTTGTTTGAATCACTTCTGTTGGAAAGAAGCTTCTAGGGGAGGTTGTAGGTGTCTCAGTCAAGGCTGAGGTCTGGGTAACATCAGGAGGTACAGATGTTGAAGGTGAAATTGGTGTGCTTTGTGAGGTTGCAGTTTCCCCAGAGATGATTGTTGTTTGGACCATCTCAGTGGATTGAGTTCCATGTGTTGACATTGGGCTGCCTGGGGATGTTGTAGATGCCTCAGGTTGAGATGTGCTGTGGGTGATTTCAGGAGTTAGAGCTGTTTCTGTGGAAAGTGAGCTTGTTAGAAAACTTGTAGATCTCTGAGAGAACACTGTTTCGGATGTCTCTGTTGATTGACTTTCTCGTGTTGATTTCCTGATGAAGGGTGACGTTGTAGATTTGTCATTCGGGCCTGTGTAGAGCAAGGTGTCAGGAGTTATAGATGTTTTTGTGGAAAGTGAGCTTGTAGGGAAGGTTGTAGATTCCTGAGTGAAGGCTGTAACTTGTGTGGTCTCAGTGGGTTGAGTTGAATGTGTTGAAATCGGGCTTCCTGGAGATGTTGTAGATGCCTCAGGTTGTGGTGTTGTGTGGGTGCTTGTAGGTGGTACAGTTGTTCCTGTGGAAAATGACCCTGTGGGGAAAGTGGTAGATCCCTGAGTGAAGAGTGTTTGGGATGTCTCTGCTTCCTGAGTTGCTTGTGTGGAAACCGGGGTGCTTGAGTAAAGTGTGGAGGCCTTATTGACAGCTGAACTGTAGGAGGTCTCAGGAGCTACAGCTGTTTCTGTGGAAATTGAGCTTGTAGAGAAGGTTGTTGATTCCTGTGTGAAAAGTGTTTGGGAAGTCTCTGGTGCTTGATTGGTTTGTGTTGGAATCAGGCGGCTTGGGGATGTTGTAGATGTCTCTGTCAGGAGTATAGTGTGTGAGTTGTCAGTAGGCAGAGTTGTTTCTGTGAGAAATGTCCTGCTTGGGATGGTCGTGGATTCCTGAGTGAAGACTGTTGCTTGCGTGGTCTCACTGGGTTGAGTTGAATGTGTTGAAATCAGGCTGCGTGGGTATGTTGTCGATGAGGTGTGGCTGGTTTCTGGAGTTGCTGTTGAAATTGGTGTGCTTTGAGAGGTTACAGTTCCCTGTATGAAGATTGATGTTTGGACCATCTCAGTGGTTTGAGGTCCATGTGTTGCAATTGGTCTCTCTGGGGATGTTGTAGATGATTCCAGTTGAGATGCAGTGTGGGTGATCTTAGGAGTTAGGGCTGTTTCTCTGGAAACTGTGCTGCTTGGGAAGGTTGTAGATTCCTGCCTGAAGACTGTTTGGGATGTCTCTGCTCCTTGAGTTGCTTGTGTTGAAACTGGGGTGCTTGCAGGTGTAGAGGCTTCATTCCCAGCTGAAGTGTAGGGGGTCTCAGGAGCTACAGCTGTTTCTGTGGACCATGAACTGGATGGGGAGGTTATTGATCCTGGCGTGAACAGTGTTTGAGATGTGTGAATTACAGGAGTTTGTTGTGTTGACATCATGATGATTGGGGAGGTTGTAGATACATCGGCCAGAACTGTGGAGAGGGAGGTGTCAGAAGTTACAGCTGTTTCTGTGGAAAGTGAAGATGTAGGCATGGTTGTAGATTCCTGAGTGAGGACTGTAGCTTGTGTTGTCCCAGTGGCTTGAGATGAATGTGTTGAAATTGGGTTGCTGTGAGAGCTTGTAGGTTCCTCAGTGTAGCCTGTTGCTTGAGCTCTTTCCGTGTGTTGAGTTGCTTGTGCTGACATTGTGTTGCCTGGATAGGTAGTAGATGCCTCAAGTCGAGGTATGGTATGGGTGATCGTAGCCGTTTCTCTTGAAATTGACCCTGTTGAGAAAGTTGTAGATCCCTGAGTCAAGATTGTTTGTGATGTCTCTGCTGCTTGAGTTGCTTGTGTTGAAAGTGAGGTTTGGGGGCTTGATGAAGAGGTCTTATGTACAGCTGTGCTGTAGGAGGTCTCAGGAGTTATGGCTGTTTTGGTGGAAATTGAGCCAGTTTGGAAGCTTGTATATTCCTGAGTGAAGACTGGTTGTGGTGTCTCTGTTGTTTGAGTTGCTTGTGTGGAAGTAGGGCTGCGTTGGGAGGTTGTAGATGCCTCAGTCACAGCTGGAGTGTATGAAGTGTCAAGAGGGACAACTGTTTTTGTGACTATAGAGCTCCTTGACACAGTTGTAGATCCCTGAGTGAAGACTGTTTGGGATGTGTCCACTGCATGAGTCTCTTGTGGGGAGATTGACGATATATCAGTCAGAGCTGTGGGGAGTGGGGTTTCAGGAGGTACAGACGTTTCTGTAGAAATTGAGCTTGTAGGGAATGGTGTGGATTCCTGAGTAAAGACTGTTTGGGATGTCTCAGGTGCTTGAGTGGTTTGTGTTGGAATTGGACTGTACGGGGCTGTTGTAGATGTCTCTGTCAGGACTGTAGTGTGTGAGGTGTCAGTAGGCAGAGTTGTTTCTGTGGAGATTGTCCTGCTTGGGTAGGTTGTAGATTCCTGAGTGAGGGCTGTTGTTTGAGAATCCTCAGTTGGTTGAGTCACAAGTGTGGATATTTGGCTGCTCGGTCTGGTCGTAGATTCCTCAGTCAGGGCTGTGGTGAAGGAGGTGTCATGAGGTCCGGTGGTTTCTGCTGAAATTGAGCTACTTGGGATGGTTGTAGATTCCTGAATCATGACTGTAGCTTGTGTGGTCTCAGTGGGTTGAGTTGAATGTGTTGAAATCAATCTTCCTGGGGAAGTTGTAGTTGCCTCAGGTTGAGATGTGGTGTGTGTGATCTCAGAAGTTAGAGCTGTTTTTGTGGAAACTGAGCGTGTTGGAAAAGTAGTAGACCCCCGAGAGAGCACTGTTTTGGATGTCTCTGTTGCTTGAGTTTCTTGTGTTGATTTCCTAATGAAGGGTGAAGTTGTAGATCTGTCAGTCAGAACTGTGGAAAGCAAGGTGTCAGGAGTTACAGCTGTTTCTGTGGAAAGTGAGCTTGTAGGGAAGATTGTAGATTCCTGAGTAATGACTGCTGTTTGATAATTCCCAGTTGGTTGATTGACAATTGTGGACATATGGCTGCTTGCCAAGGTCTTAAATTCCTCAGTCAGGGCTGTGGTGAAGGAGGTGTCATGAGGTCCAGTGGTTTCTGCTGAAAGTGAACTCCTTGGGATGGTTGTAGATTCCTGAGTGAAGACTGTTTCTTGTGTGGTCCCAGTTGGTAGAGTTGAATATGTTGAAATTATGCTGTTGTGGGAGCTTGTAGGTTCCTGAGCGAAGCCTGTTGTTTGAACCCTTTCAGTGTGTTGAGTTCCTTGTGTTGAAATCTCACTGCCTGGATAGGTAGTAGATGCCTCAGGTTGAGATGTGGTGTAAGTGATCTCAGGAGCTGCAGCTGTTCCTGTGGAGACTAAGCTGGTTGAGATGGTTGTAGACACATGAATAAAGACTGTATTTGAGGTCTCGGTTTGTTGAGTTCCATCTGTTGAAATCTGGCTGTTTGGGGAGGTTGTAGATGCCTCAGTCAGGTCTGTCATGTGTGAGGTATCAATAGGCAGAGTGGTTTCTGTAGAAATTGAACCTGTAGGGATGGTTGTAGATTCCTGAGGGAAGAGTGTTTGGGATGTCTCTGCTGCTTGAGTTGCTTGTGTTGAAACCAGGGAAGGTGTAGAGGCCTCATTCCCAGATGAAGTGTAGGAGGTCTCAGGATCTACAGCTGTTTCTGTGGACCATGAACTGGTTGTGAAGGTCGTAGATCCTGGGGTGAACAGTGTTTGGGATGTGTCAGTTTTAGGAGTTTCCTGTGTTGACACCGTGGCACTTGGAGAGGTTGTAGATGCATCATTTAAGTGAGTGAAAAATGAGGTGTCAGAAGGTACAATTGTTTCTGTGTAAATTGAACTTGGAGTAGTGGTTACAGATTCCTGAGTGAAGACTGTGGATGCTGTGGTCACAGTGGGTTGAGTTGAATGTATTGAAATTGAGCTTTCTGGGGAGCTTGTAAGTACTTCAGGTTGAGATGTGGTGTGGGTTAATTCAGAGGGTACAGTTGTTTCTGTGGAGATTGTCCTGCTTGGGTAGGTTGTAGATTCCTGAGTGAGGGCTGTTGCTTGAGAACCCTCAGTCAGGCCTGTGCCTTGAGAAGTCTCAGGAGGTCCAGCTGTTTTGGTTGAATTTGAGCTCCTCTGGAAGGTTGTAGCTTCCTGAGTGATGACTGTTCCTTGGGAGTTTCCAGTGATCTCTCGTGTGGGTGTTGAACTTGGGTCTCCTATTTCAGTTGCTCTTCCATTTCCTGGGCCTGAACTCAGAGAGCCTCCAGTTGTCTCGGGTGTATGCGCCAAACTGTTTGTAGTTCCAGTTACATCTGTTTCTCCTGATCCGTTGTTCTCAGTGGATGCTATTAAGTGAGTTGGATTTGAGATGCTTGACAATGCTGTAGAGCCATCCACAGCAGATTTTGTACTTAAGTAACTTGTAGTTGCTGCTGATGTGCGATCTTCTCTCTTGGTTGATGCACCTGTTGTTAAACCTATGGTTTGGAAAGAAAGCAAGAAGGGATCATTTATCAGTTTCTTGTCATATTTTTGTCTGTTATTCCCAAGGCAAGAATGGGAGCTTAGCTGTGTCTCCCACTAAAGTGCAGTTGCAGGTTGATACATAAACCTGTAAATATGACAAATATTCAATGGTCTTGTATTCTCCTTTCTCTTCTGAGCATCAGTATTTTTGTGCAGCAGTGACTGTGTCACAACATAATTCACAGCCTGGATTGTTTGTAGTATGGCATCAGCATGTGGCAAAGCATTGTGGGTTGGGAAAAACCATACTCATTCAGTCCAGTATTTCCCACACACTTCTTCCTCAGTGCATGAGGCTTTGTTCATTGTCTCTGGCACAAATTCCATGAGGTACCCAGCACATTCCTTTGGCTTTACACTTTCTCTCACTTTATATGTCACACCTATCATATGTCCTCTATCTTATCCTTAGCCACATGGTCCCTTCTTTTCCTTTCTTTACATTGAACCCATGGACCAGCATTTCCCATGGACCTAGAAACACTTGAGAGCTGGTAGAATCACTCAACTCCATGGGCAGTTCTCCCTGTGTCCTTTCTCCCTGGACACGCTTGCACTCACAAGGGCATACCACCCTGGTTGAAATACTGCCATTGCTGCAGGCTGCCTTGTGGTCCTCACTGGCTCCCATAATGGAAATCTTCTCCATTCTCAGTCCCACACCCCAGCTATGGCTGCGCAGAAACAAAAGTTCAGTTTGCTGTAATCCTGCAGCTGGAGGGGTTGTGACACCTTCTCAAGTGGGACGTGCAGCTGTAGGTGCGTCACAATTCCTTATATCACATGCGGTGGCGGCTAATCTTTGCTGTCAACTTCTCTAGATTTGCAATCACCCAGACACACTCTCTTAGGCTCATCTTTGAGGGAGTTTCCAAACAATTTTAGCTCAGGAGGAAAAGCCTACCCTGGGTATGGGTGGCACCATCCCATGTGCAGGGCTCTCAGACTGAAAAAAAAAAAAAAAAGCCTGTTCTGCCTTTAAATTGTTGCTGTTGAGTAGTTTGTCATAGCAACAAATAAAGTAGCTAGGAGCTGTGGACATGTCTTAGTCAGTAAAATGTTAGAAACATAAGCATGGGGACCTGATTTTGGATGCTCAGTATCCACATGAAAAGCCAGATGTGGTAACACATGCCTTTAATCTGGAGAGGCAGAGACAAAAAGGTGCCAACAGTTTACTGTACAATCTAGCCAAAGTAGCAAGCTCCATGTTCAGTGAGAGACTGTCTCAAAATGTGTAGCTTGGTCTTCTTGCAGGACTCCTAACAGGGGGCACAGGGTCTGTCTCTGACTCTTTTGCAGCTTTTTATGACCCTTTTACTCCTACTGGTTTGACATGCCCAGCCTTATAGGAGGGTAGGTGCCTAGTCTCATTGCAACTTGATATGCCGTGTTTGACTGATATCCCTGGGAGGCCTGCTCTTTTCTAGAGGAAAACAGAAGAAGAGTGGATATGTAGGTGAGAGGTGGGGAAAGGACTGGGAGGGGAGGAAAGAGGGGAAACTGAAGTTAGGATATAATATATGAGAGAATAAATTTTTAAAAATTAAAAAAAAAACAAAGTGAGAAGTGTTTGAGGAATATCTCTACATCAATTTTTGCCTTCCACAGGTGTTTATTCTCTCTCTCTCTCTCTCTCTCTCTCTCTCTCTCTCTCTCTCTCTCTCTCTCTCTCTCTCTCTCTCTCTGTGTCACACACACACACACATACACACACACACACACTCACTACCTAAAAATGGGCTGGAGATGTAAGTCAGTGACAAGAAGTTTTCTTAGATTTTTCTGGTGAGGGGCTGGGGTGTGGCTCAGTGGTAGAGCCCCTGCCTAGAATTCCCCAGTGAGGGGCTGGAGGTGTGGCTCAGTGGCAGAGCACCTGCCTAGAATCCCCCAATGAGGGGCTGGGGTGTAGCTCAGTGGTAGAGCACCTGCCTAGAATCCCCCAGTGAAAGGCTGGGGTGTGGCTCAGTGGCAGAGCCCCTGCCTAGAATCTCCCAATGAGGGGCTGGGGTGTGGCTCAGTGGTAGAGCAACTGCCTAGAATCCCCCAGTGAGGGGCTGGGGTGTGGCTCAGTGGTAGAGCACCTGCCTAGAATCCGCCAGTGAGGGGCTGGGGTGTGGCTCAGTGGTAGAACACCTGCCTAGAATCCCCCAGTGAGGGGCTGGGGTGTGGCTCAGTGGTAGAGCACCTGCCTAGAATCCCCCAGGGAGGGGCTGGGGCGTGGCTCAGTGGTAGATCACCTGCCTAGAATCCCCCAGTGAGGGGCTGAGGGTGTGGCTCAGTGGTAGAACACCTGCCTAGAATCCCCCAGTGAGGGGCTGGGGTGTGGCTCAGTGGTAGAGCACCTGCCTAGAATCCCCCAGTGAGGGGCTGGGGTGTGGCTCAGTGGTAAAGCCCCTGCCTAGAATCCCCCAGTGAGGGGCTGCGGTGTGGCTCAGTGGTAGAACACCTGCCTAGAATCCCCCAGTGAGGGGCTGGGGTGTGGCTCAGTGGTAAAGCCCCTGCCTAGAATCCCCCAGTGAGGGGCTAGGGTGTGGCTCAGTGGTAGAGCCCCTGCCTAGAATCCCCCAGGGAGGGGCTAGGGTGTGGCTCAGTGGTAGAGCCCCTGCCTAGAATCCCCCAGTGAGGGGCTGGGGTGTGGCTCAGTGGTAGAGCAGCTACCTAGAATCCCCCAGGGAGGGGCTGGGGCATGGCTCAGTGGGAGGGCACTTGTACTGCAGGGTATTTGATCCCGTGTGAACCTGGAGATTGTGAACTGTTAAATGAAACTCTAGATTCAATTCTCAGCACTTTAAAGAAAATAAAACAAAACCTCAAAGGGAATGAAAACAAGAGGCAATCTGTCAATCTCTTAACATGAACTTATGATTCATGTTTTACAATTCTTACAATCTTAGATGTTACTCCACCCTGTACCTAAATCACACTGATTGGCAGTTTGCGTTAGCATCCTCTAATGATATGCAGAGCACGAGATCCAAAAGTGAGGACTGGGCCACTGGGTCCACACAGTGTGTTCCCACTTCTCTGTGTGACTGTTGTTCTCGAGGCCCTATGAAAACGGGACTGCCTGTGATGACAGAGACCATCTCTCTCCTGCCAGCTCTGTTAGGTCTTAGCAGGTGACAAAGACATGCATCTGACTGGGCGTGGCGTCAGGGAGCTGAGAAAACAAAGGCAGGTGGGTATCTGTGAGCTGGAGGCCAGCTCTCTCTCTCTTTTTTTTTTAAGATGTATTTATTATTTTATATAGTATTCTGCCCACACGTGTGCCTGCCTCCTACAAGAAGACACCAGATCTCATTACAGGTGGTTGTAAGCCACCATGTGATTTCTGGGAATTGAACTCGGGACCTTCGGAAGAGCAGACGGTGCTCTTACCCTCTGAGCCATCTCTCCAGCTCTCTTTTTTAAGGTCTCACTACGTTCTCCAGACTGGCCTCAAATTTGCTCTGCACCCCAGTCAGGCCTCTGACTTCAGGTTCACCAGCTGTAGCCTCTCAGGTAACTGGGACAACAGTCCTAGGCCACTCGGGCCACCACAGACCTAGCTTGGTTTTTGGTTTGGTTTTTTTTTTTTTTTTTGGTTGGTTGGTTTGTGTTTTTTTGTTTGGTTTCCTGCTAGGCAAATGTTCCACCACAGAGACACACCCTCAGTTTCTACTTGGGAAAAAAAAGTTAGTAAATGTTTGATTTTGCTCAATCTTTTCTCACTGACCTAAGGGTTGTCTCATTCAGCCTTAAAGGAGGCAAGGTGGCTGGGTGGCAGGTTTCCAGGATAGAGTTAGGCCCTCCCTTGGTGGTGTACACAAGAAGACAGATACAGAAAGAGATCATAAGTGAAGGCTCTTGTCCATCAGGAGAGAGATCTCCAGGGAATCATCTAAGCCAGGCTCGTAGAGACTGAAGTGACAGTCAAGGACTTTGTATGGGTCTGAGCGTGGCCCTCTGCACATGCGTTGTGGTGGTTGCATCTCTTGATGTTCTTGTGGGTCCCCTGACAGTAGGAGTACGGGGTGTCTCTGACTCTTTTGCCTGCTCTTGGGACCCTGTTCCTCTTACTGGGTCGCCTTATCCAGCCTTGACGTGAGGGTGTGGTGTGCTTAGTCTTATTGTACTTTGTTATATGATGTTCAGTTGCTACACCTTAGAGGCCTGCTCTTTTTTTGGGGGGAGGGACTGAGGAGGATCTAGGGAAAAGGGAAGGCGTGTGTGTGTGTGTGTGTGTGTGTGTGTGTGTGTGTGTGTGTGTACTGGGAGGAGTGGAGGTAGGGGAAACTGCGGTCGTGATGTAATGTATGTAAAGAAGAAAATATATATATTTAAAGAATAAAATATATATATATATTTAAAGACAGAGGGTCTTAGTCAAATAACTCCAAACAAGTAACGTCCTGACTGACGGAGGAACCTCAGACGGGTGTGCCATCCCACAAGATGCCTTTTCTTCCTTCCCTTCTTGGTCATCAAAGAGCAATCTCTCTGCCCTGCTGTCTCCTCCTGCACTCACCATTTGCTCACCCCATCCACATCCTCTTCCAGAGGCAAGCATCTTCCAAAGCCACCTTGCCTCTGTGCATCTTCAGGGAGCCCCCTTCTTAGGACGGTGACTACTTGTTCATGTTTCCACTCCACCCTGTTGCTTGGGGCCAACCCTCCAGGAACCACCCTAAGCCCTGGAATCAAAGATAAATCAATCCCAAATCCTCTCCAACCTAATGACCAAGTGAAAGAGGCCGGGTATGGTGACGCATTCCTGTAACGCCAGCACCTGAGGGTTGGAGGCAGGAGGATCGTGAGTTTGAGGCTGGGGTGAGGCTTCAGTGTGAAAGTCTATCTTCAAGAAACCAAAGGAGAGAGGAGCTGGGGGCTATAGCCCATTAACAGAGTGCTAGCCTAGCATGTACAAAGCTCTGGGTTCCAACATCAGCACCATATGAGGTGGGGGTGGACAGGAGCACTCCCGTAACTCAAGCACTTGTGAGGCTGAAGCAAGAGGATGGTGAACATGGGGCCAGCCTGAGCTACAGTGTGAGGTCCTAGCTCAAAGACTCGAAGGAAGGGCTGCGGATACGGCTCGATTGGTAGAGCTCTTGCCTACCATACACTTAGCCTAGCCCTGGCTTCTCTCAGAAGGTGGAGCCTTTCAAGGCTTTTCTCTGTAAAGTGCATTCCGGGCCAGCCTGGGCTACAGGAGGTTCTGTCTCAGAAAGGAAGAGTGAGAGAGAGAAGAGGAAAGAGGAGAGAGAAGTAGAAGAGAGAGGAGAGAGGGGGGAGGGGGAGGGGGAAAGGGGCAAGGGACGGGGAGGGGGAAAGCCACTCCAAGGAGCCAATGAGGGAGGGCATAGTCACTCTTTCTGCCCAGCAGATTAAAACAGATTAAAAAGTAGTTTCTTAGAAGAATTTTACTGGACTTTTTACGTTGAAACAAAGGAACATTGTTGTTGTGACAAGTCAAGCAATAAAAAGGGTATAAATGTCGTTTATGGCCATTTTCCGTAACTGACTCATAAATGATGAATAGAGAGGTGGAGAATTGGTTTTTACTGAGGACCAGCTAGATTCCCGGCCCTCAACCTAAGTCCTCAACCTATCAGGAGCGGCAGTACAAACTAGTCCTCAACCTATCAGGAGAGGCAGTACAAACCAATGGAACTGACTTCCTATCAGCCCAGTGAATGCCTTTGTCCCTCTGGGCTGTAAATGTCGTCAGAGAGAAGAGCGTTCTGTCCCATGCAGGGGGCCGAAAGTCCATGTTCCTTGCTGGAATTTGAACTCAGGATCTCTAAAAGAGCAGTCTGTGCTCTTAACTACTGCACCATCTTTCCAGCCCCCCTTGTCTTCTTTTAAGACCGAGTCCCAGGCCTAGTGAGATGGCTCAGTAGTTAAGCACGCTGGCTTCTTTTTCGAAGAACCTAGGTTCAATTCCCAGCACCCACGAGGTGGCTCACTGTGTGTGTTATTCCAGGAGATCCATAGCCTCTTCTGGCTTCCCTAGGCAGCAGGTGCTCATGGGGTACACAGACATACACTACATGCAGGTAAAGCGCTCAAACATTTTCCTGCACCTTTAATCCCAGTACTCAAGAGGCAGAGGACTTCTGTGAGTTCGAGGCCAGCCTAGTCTACAGCGTGAATTCCAGCCAAGACACACAGAGAAACACTACCTGGGGGAAGGGGGGCGGGTGGCCAGGAGGGAGAAGGAGACAGGGTCTAACTATGCATTGCAGGCTGACCTGAAGATTCTCCTGCCTCGACCTTCCAAGTGCTGGGAGTGCAGGCATGCACCACCACACAGTGCTGGGGACGCAGGGATTGCAGGCATGCACCACCATGAAGTGCTGAGGATGCAGGGCTTGCAGGCATGCACCACCACACAGCGCTGAGGACGCAGGGATTGCAGGCATGCACCACCACGCAGTGCTGAGGATGCAGGGCTTGCAGATGTGCAGCACCACACAGTGCTGGGGACGCAGCTCTCTCTCTATTAACTGAGCCACTTCATCAGCTCTGTCTCACAGATTTCTAATAAGACTGCCACAGACCCGCTGGTGAAAAGTTAGCCCCCCCATCTCTAATGTGGCCAAACTATAAATAAATCTAGTTTCCTTTATCAATTTCTATTACTTTTTTTTCTTTATCTTTTTCCTTTTTTTCTTTTTTTTTCTTTCTTTTTTTTCTTTTCTTTTTTTTTTTTTTTTTTTTTTTTTTTTTTTTTTTTTTCTTTTTTTTTTTTTTTGATACAGAGAACTCTTAAGTGCTGGGTTATTGACCTGACTGTCCAGTGACACTTCCTTTTTCTAGAATCTCTCATTATTGTGATCACCCAAGACATCCTTAACTCTTTATTTTATTTTTATTATTATCCCAACCACAGTTTCCTTTCTCTCCTCCCCTTCTGGTCAACCTGGCCAGAGAGCTTCGGCGAATCCACTCATTCCTACACTCCCAACACTAGAGTTACTACAGAAATTCGGGGATGACTCACGGCTGCAAAAGCACATTAGTCCTCCAGAGAAAAGCAAGCAGCCGCCAAGAAGCTTATGGGAGGGAGAAAAGTAAATAAATCTTGTCAGGAAACAAAGCCGAGCAGTGCAAAGCCAGAGGCACGGTGGTAGAAAATAATCCTCGCTGGCAGCCAGGTGTGGCAATACATTCCTTGTAACCAAAGAACTCAGGAGGCAGGAGGATCAGGAGAATAATGTCATCTTCAGTTACATAGCAAACTTGAGGCCAGCCTGAGTTTCAGGAGACCCTGCCTCAGAACAAACAAATAGGGGTGGGGAGACTGCTCAGCCCATAAAATGCTTACTGTAAGGAGACTTGAGTTCGAGCCCCAGAGCCTGTATTAAATAAATAAAAGCCGGGTGAAGTGGTTTACGCTTGTAACCCAGGCTCTAGGGAAGTGGAGACAAGTTGATCTCTGAGGCTTCCTGGCCAGTCAGTCCAGCCTAGGTATAGGGAGACCAAGACCCATAGGAGACCCCATCTCAAAAAGCAGTGTGGGAGCCTGGGAGATGGCTCAGCAGTGACAAGCGTATATTCCTTTTTCAGAAGACCTAAGCTCAGTTTCCACATTCAGCGGCTTACAACTGCCTTTAGCTCCAGCTCCAGAGGCTCCAACATCCTCTTCTTGCCTCTGAGGGCACCTACACACACTTGGCATAGACACAGACAGACACACACACAGACACACACACAGGCACACACACACACAACACACAAACATATGTAAAAATACAATTAGAGTTCAGAGTGATAAAATAGATTCATATTTATCACCCTGCACAAAATTCAAGTCCAAGTGGATCAAAGACCTCAATGTAAAGCCAGACACACTGAATCTGACAGGTGACAATTTCCTAAATAGAACCCCAATAGCGCTGGCACTAAGTTCAACAGTTAATAAATGGGACCTCATGAAACTGAAAGGCTTCTGTAAGGCAAAAAATGCCATCAATAGGACAAAACAGCAACCTACAAAATAGGAGTTTTCACCAACTCCACATCTCACACACACACACACACAAAATATATAAAGAACTTAAAAAACTAGACACCAACAAGCCAAACAATCCAATTTAAAAACGGGTTACAAACTTAAGCAGAGAATCCTCATTAGAGGAATCTCAAATAGCTGAGAAACACTTAAAGAAATGTTCAACATTTTTAGCCGTCAGGGAAATGCAAATCAAAACTTTGAGATTCCATCTTACACCTGCCAGAGTGGCTAAGATCAGCAACACAAGTGACCGTTCGTGCTGGCCAAAATGTGGAGCAAAGAAAATATTCCTCCATTGCTAGTGGGAGTGCAAACTCATACAGCCTACTATGAAAATCAATGTGGCGGTTCCTCAGAAAATTGGAAATCAACCTACCTCAAGAGCCAGCTCTACCACTCTTGGCAATATGGCCAAAAGATGCCCCATCCTCCCACAAGGACACTTGCTCAATTATGTTTATAACAGCTTTATTCATAATAGCCAGAAACTGGAAACGACCTAGATGTCCCTCCACCGAAGAAGGGATTTTAAAAAAATGTGGTACAGCTCTTAGAAAAAAAAAAATGACAGCATGAAATTTGTAGACAAATGGATGGAACTAGAAAAGATCATCCTGAGCAAGGTAACCCAGACCCAGAAGGGCAAACTTGATATGTACTCATTTATAGGTGGCTATTAGCTGTTAAAATCAAGGATAATCATGCTACAAGTGTGCACAGATGCAGAGAAGTCAGAAAAAGAGAGGCAGGGAGGGGGAGGGGTCTGCAGCTTCCTGGGAAAGGAGGAATAGAATAGATTTTTGAGGGTGGACAGGGTAGGGGGAATGGGAACAGGAGGGTTCAGGTGGGGGAGGGAGGGATGGAGTTGGAGAGGTAACTGAAATAGGTGAGCATTTTAGGGACCAATATAGAGACCTAGTGCAGTGGAAACTTCCTGGAACCTGTGGGATTGACCCTAGTGAGGACTTGTAGTAATGCAGGCTAAGGAGCCTGAACCAGTCACTTCCTGGAACCAGGCAAGGATCCTATGGTGGGACTGGGGCACACCAACCCATCCACAAAATCTGCCACCCACCACCTGCCCTGCCCGCATAATGGACTAGGGCAATGGTGGCTCGGGGCTTGTAGGAGTGGCCACCCAGTGACTGGTTTAACCTGAGGCCCACACCAGGAGGAGGAAGGAGTCCATCCCAGATACTGCCTCGGTGGCCAGGATCTAGCAGCTGGATGGCTCAGACACTTGGGGTAGAACAATTGACCAAAAAAGAGCCAATGAAATCATTCCTAATGCTATTCTGCTATGTTCATGAGATCTGTGCCTAGCCCACTCACCATGAGGGAGACTTCCTCTAGCAGCAGATGGGAACAGATCAGAGACCCACAGCCAAACACTAGGTAGAGCAAGGGAAACTCTGCAGAAGAGGAGGAGGGATCATAGGAGCTGACGGGTTGAGGGCACCCAGAAAACACAGCCCACAGAATCAGCTAAGCTCACAGGGACTCAATTAGCAATCACAGAGCCTACATAGGCCCTCTGCATACATGCTGTGGGTTTTTTGTTTGTTCGTTTTTGTTTGTTTTTGAGACAGGGTTTCTCTGCGTAGTAGCACTAGCTGTCCTGGATTCGCTTTGTAGGCCAGGCTGTCTTCGCTCTCACATCGATCCGCCTGCCTCTGCCTTCTTTTTAGCTTAAGATGTTTGTTGAATTCCTAACAATGAGAGTGTGGATATCGCTGACTCTTTTGCCTGCACTTGGGACCTTTTTCCTCCTACTGGGTTGCCTCATCCAGCCTTGATATGAGGATATATGCCGTCTTATTGCATCTTGTTATATGGAGTTCGCTTGATATCACTGG